>NW_020664540.1:9485320-9527968 GCF_002925995.2 Terrapene triunguis
CACACACACACACACACACACACACACACACACACACACACACAATGCCTGAGCCAGAAGATGAGAGGCCTTTACAGGCCAGCTACAGAACCTGGCTCTTGAGCTCAAGCGATTCCTGTTTTTAGCTCTGGAGGTCCCCACATCAATCCCTGGGGCTGGCCAAAATGACGACTGTCACACGCCACGCTTTTGAAAACATGGCTGACTATTCAGGTGCCTCAAGATGGATTTCAGGAGCCGAACCGGAGACTCCTGTTTTTTAAAGTCATGGCCTCCATGTAGATTAGATGGGGCGCGGGGCAGGGGGAGAAGACGAAGGATTGGGGAACACAGAGATAGTGCTTTTTAACTTTTGTTACCAATGGTGTTTGTAACAGAAATACTATCTAAATTCCTTTGCACTGACAGTAACATGCTTCGGGGTTGGTCCAAATTTGAGAGGACAGAAAGTGGTCTTGTCATCAAGTGTCCAGCCAGCATGGATCCTTCTAGTTCCCTGCTCCCGAATACAATGGAAAAAGAAAGAGAGAGACCACCGCTCATTTTGTTTAACCGTGTGTGAGGAGCAGCTTGTTTTCCATAAATGCAGTAACACACAATGTGCTCCTCTGCCCAACACTTAAGGAATTAAATATTTTCTACCATATTTAAACTCTTCCTCAGCACACACAGTTGCACTGAAGCCTATGAAGTTTTAACTATCAAAGCTGATGTAAATTCTTTGACATTTCTCTCAGGTCACTGAATCAGTGACCTCATCCAGTTATTCGGGTTGGGAGGCATTCTGCCTGCACGGAAAAAACTTGTGAGATTGTCACAAATGCTGCTAACTAGACCATGACTCACTAGACATGTACTGCACCCAGAAACGTATTCTCTCACGCAGCCCCATCCTACAAACACAGCACAAGCCCATTTTTGTAATATTAGAAACTCTTTGAATTTCTATGTACTCATCACTGGCCAATGCGGCTCGTATTCAAGGCTGATAATCTAGTACACCTCTACCTCGATATAACGCTGTCCTCTGGAGCCAAAAAATCTTACCGCATTATAGGTGAAACTGCGTTATATTGAACTTGCATTGATCCACTGGAGTGCGCAGCCCTGCCCTCCGCCCCGGAGCACTGCTTTACTGCGTTATATCTGAATTTGTGTTATATCGGGTCGCGTTATATCGAGGTAGTGGTGTAGTCACATGGTAACTGTAGCTGTTCATTGAAGTTAGGGTGTGATGAGCTACCCACAAGGGAATACAGACTCCACTCTACCCCCAAAACCTTTGGTTTCGTCTTCCCTTAAGGTCTTAATGGGGACACTCTTTAAGAAGGGATCAGTCTTCCTATATGTGTATAGTACCTAGCACATTGGGAGTGCTACTGCAAAACAAATAAAAATAATCACTCCAGCAGGCTTTATGTTGGCGATTAATATTCCAGATCTTTCTCTCCAGCACTAACCCCAGTGCAGCCTCCCACGGCGGCACAAGCCAGAAGCTCCCTCCAGATTGTCGAATAGAACCACACACTAAGATTTATGAGATCCACGGAGAAGAGTCAGGCAATGGACCGTATGCTGTTTCCTTTCACCATTTTAGTCTCCAAGTTACCTTGGGCTCTCTGTGTTTGTCTGCCATACCTATCGGTCTTCTAGTCAGACTTCAATTGTAAGCTCTTTGGTTCAGAGACAGTCTTCCCATTATGTGAGGATGGTGCCTAACGGGGCCCTGATTGGGGCCCAGTAGAGCCATACAAATCACTCTTGGTTGGATGAAGCATTAGAGCAAAACTGGTCGTGCCCAAGTGACAGCTAATAGCTAATTTCTCCTTAGTATCAGGAGCTTGGAGTACTTAAAACCCAACAGCAGCTTGCATCAGTAGTCGGGAGCTGCAATTGTGAGCCCTTAGTCAAGGAAGCAAGATATAATAAATATAGATGTCTGTCTAATGGAAACTGTCACCAGCCCCAGGCAGATTCCCAAAAAAACCTCTTTCTTGCATAAAAATATCTTTGGGCCTGGACTGCACAGGAGAATTTGTGTGTTGGTTTTAAATGCGTGTGCAACTGGAGGAGTTGTTTTTGAGCTGAGACTTTGACAGAAATAGCCAAATTTTAAATGTTTGAAAATTGCTCTTTTCTTGACCCACTCATAAAACAGCTTTATACATAAACTGGAATGGTTTCCACACACTGCCGAGGAGACTCATGCCCAGGGCTGTTTTTACCAAGGTGAAGCATGGCAGCGATTAGCAATTAGAGGAGAGCTTAGAGACATTCTATACACTCTCATGGTTGACTGGAACCAGCTCTCTAGCTAAGCTTTGACAGAAAAGTTACCTCAAGTTCTTGCTCTAGTCCAGTGGTTCTCAACCCACAGCTGCGGCCCAATCAGCACAGAGCTTGCGGCCCCATGTGACATCCTCATGGCCATACAGGTAGTATATATATTGTGTGGATGCAGCGCACATAACACAGAGAGCTGCATATGCAGCTCACAATGGTAAAGAGGCTGAGAACCACTGCTCTAAGCTAAGTGACCAGCACCCTTACCATGCTCACCAGTTCTCACTCCTACACCAGGAGACACTTCGCCCTTGTGCATGCCCCTTGAATCCCTGATCTCACCACCACTGCCCACATAACATAAAAAAAAAAAAAACCCATCACACACACCCCCTTTCTTGTGGGGATGTCACAGCCCAAATATCCATTTTTACCCTGGCCAGTCAATAGAAACAGCCACAGATATGGCAGTACTACATGCACCTGAGAAGAGAATTTCTGGCATGGACGGGAGTCTCCTGGTACTTCAGGAAACCTGGTACTGCCAGCCCCTTGCTCCTCTTCCCTCAGATCAGTCACAAAGTCACCAGCTCCCACTGAGATCCTACACACTGCACTGGCACCAATCAGCTGCGCAGCTCATGACAAATGTAGGGATGTTTCCAGCATCGGTAGCAAAATCCCCTGTGGATAAGTGTCTATCCTTCATACTCCTGACACATAGTGGGTGTTCTCCACCTCCCTCACTGACCTACTCCAAGCTAGAAGGGTGACTTATATCATTATACCACTGCATCCCAAGAGCAGGTGCTCCATATACTCAACTATAAATATTCATCAGGGCAGACTTAATTTGCATGTGCCAAATGGGGTAGTCTCCATCCTGTATGTGGAAGGTGGACAGAGATGCAGGGGCAGAGTTCAGGTTGATGTTGAAACCTGAACGTCAGCTGTACTATATTTGTAGAGTTTATAGCTCAATATTTTTCCAGACAGACATTCTGGTAAAGTGTATTCATCTCACTCTCTCTTTCTCCCCCACCACCCCCTCCACAATGCATTACTGTCACTATCAGCAGAGGAAACAGCTGAATTAACAGAGAGACTGACCCTATCCCCTCATCCCTAGAGGTTATTCTTCCAGGCACCTGTTCTGAGAATATTTCAATCTCACAGCCCTACAATTTGGGAGATTATAAACAACCCCTACATACATCCTGTTTTTTTTCCCCTGAATTTATAGTCTCCTATGCCTCATGAACTAAAACAGCTTTTACACCCTATACTTTTTGATTAAATATAAATGAATTCCAAATTCACAGTTTCACTAATTTCCTGTAGCTGAAATTGGAAAATGCTCAAATTTGTATGCTAACTCTGTCCTGGCTGTCAGCCCCATCTGCTAGCACCATAAAAGCTCTCACATCAAAGGTGTTTACTACCTTTTGTGTTTTTATTATAAGCTACTATAGTGTTCATCAAAAATTAAAACGTACATCTGGGCCTGTTGTCTTGTAAGGACACATTTCACTCCATTTAAGGCCAAATAAGTTTAAAGCAAGGCTGTGAATTTAGCCATTAAAAATACATAGAGGTATCCAAAGAACTCATATCAATCTATACACTGTCCCAGTAAACAATCAAGTGCTCATAACAGATTAATTTATTTCACAACACCATACCTGGTACTGGAAAATCAGCAGTTTTCTTTCTAATACATGAAAACCAGGCATAGTCTAAGCACGTCACTGCTAAAATGCTGAGGCAAGAACAGTAATTTATGTTGTATTGGCTATTGAAAGGAGGAGTCGCCAGGTGGCGCTGTTACAGCCTCAAGTTTTTTCTTGGCACGTGAACAAGTTTCTAGTCTTGGAAAGTATGCTTTGTTGTTCTGATGCACTTCTTTGGGTGAGCTATGTCAAGCAGCAAGGGAAGTTGTCTCTGCCTTAATCTCTCTAATCAAGGTAAATTCTTGAGGCAGAGTTGCTCCCTGGGAACTGGGCTGAAATTCCCAGAAGAGATTGCCCACATGCTGTTTGCTGCATCTCTGTTCCAGGACTGGCGTGTGTGTAAACAAAACATGTCACTTAGAATATACCCAGACTCCACATCACTGATTTTTCCTCCAATAGGAATTGGACCTGCAAGGCCTCAACATCTGCTGCCAAGTGGTAGAGGAGGGATAACAATATGCTTGTTGCTAAAACAGAAGTAAGGGCTTGATGTAGGAATTACTGGGTAAGGTCCTCTGGCCTGTATTATTACAGGAGGCCAGACGATGATCCTAGTGCTGCCTTCTGGCCTTAAAGTCTATGAAGATATGGAAAAGTTTCTCCTCGTCATATATCTAATGTGTATTTCAGTACTACCTATGCCATGGCTATATAAAACTGCAGAAGACATTCCTGGATCAAGAGTTTGGGGCATAAAAAGCACTACATTTACTGTGCTGACAAAAGGTTTTCTGGTCAGCCAGATGGAAGATTATACACGATTTCCAGGAGACCACAATTACTTATTTTAACAGGAAGTTGAATTGCCTACAAGTTCAATGCGTGTTTCCAGCAATTCATTGCACACCTTTTCTTACTTGTACTCCATCAGCACCATGCAGATAACTGCCACATACTTCAGGAAAAATGAGAAACCCATAATCATGGGCAAACCCTGAATTTTGGGCGTGCTGGGGTGTTAACCAATCCAATATTAGAAGTCTCGTCCTTGCACCTTTCCAACAAAAAAAAGGGTTTTGGTTTTTTTTATTTTTTTTTTAAAGAAAACCACAAAAACCACTTTGAATCTTATACTCCCACAATACACATAATTTACTCCTCAAGATCAGGTCACTACACTTTTAAACATGCATGCACAGCTTTGCTCCACTGCTAGATCCTCTCCAAGAATCCAAGAGGAAGGTCAAGATGTGAGGCTTAAAAACAAGCAAACTGCTCTCCGGGAAGGGCACTGTATGCAGGTGCTGTGGAGGTCTCCTCCAAAGTGCTGAAAAAGCAGCTTCAAAAGGAGCCATAGAAAGTTTTTGCACTCAAGAATTCTTCTGCAATGAAAATCCTGTCAAGGGGCCCTTCCATTTAAATCCTCCTCTTCCCTCCCCCCCCTTTTTGGGGGGGGGGAAGCAGCTGTTGAAGAGGCTATTGTGAGAACAAACATGGATTGTAGTAGAGCTCAAAGGGTAAGACAGGCTTTTCAGGACCACGTTAACATTCAAGGGGGGATTAATAGCAAAACTGGATGCCGACAAGTGCCCTGAAAATATGAAAGCTAGGAGACAAGATGCTTACGAAATTTCCCAAGCATGCCTGCATTTAAGCAGAAGAGTCAATTTTGTTGGAGCCGCTCCAGGAGGCAGGAAAAGGGGAGCTACTGATAAACGGGTGAGATACTAACACCACACTTTGAGCAAAGTGCAGCAAAAGCAGGTCAATAAAATGTTACTCAATGATCTGTCAAGAACATCTAGGACAATAATGATCGATGTGCCTAACAGCTGTTAATTTCAAACATACACACAAAGCAAAGTCACTGGGGTAGCTGGGCTAGCAAAAGCTGCACTAGCCGACCAAAGTCCCCACCTCTTAGAAATCACAAGATCCCTTTCAGTTTCAAACTAAGCTAGCTTGTTTCTGAAAGGTGACTAGGGTTAGCAGAAGGGCTTGCAGGGAGATTATCATTAGCTTGTCCATGTGGGATGGGGCTACCCATCATTTCAAACCCAGTACATATACAAAAGACTGCCACGCCCCCCCCCCTGGGTGCAACTCAGTAGAGGAGAAGAGTGGGGCAGAAGCTGGTACAACTGTCACAGCTCAAGCAGGCCATTCGTCTGGCTTTGAGCCAGCCAGGCCTGTTTTTCTAAGGTTTGTCCCTGTCCGGTACGGATATAAAACTGGATGTGGTTTTGTCTGGAATCACGGTGGACGCAGGGAAGATGCCATTTTGCAGAGTGCCCTGCTCCACCCCTGCCAGCGTGAGCTCTCCCGCATGTCAGGCCGGGGCAGTTTGGCACGCTCTGCAAAATGGCATCCTCCATGTGGTGTGACCTCGCAAGCACCATGTGTACGAGGTCACAGCGGCGGGGTCGAGGTCACGCCATTCCAAAAATCCAGTATTTTCAGGATGTGCCAGCAGCCATCCTAGCCCCCGTGAACTGTGCCAATTTGCCCCAGCATCTTTGCTGGGTTTAATTCCTTGTTTAACCAAGCCCCAGTGAGAACAGCCACATGCAATCCTCAGAAAAGAAGCCTGAAGGAGGCTGATGTTATCTGGCTATTTAATCCCATTGTATCATTCACTTTACATATAATTAGCAGTGTATGGCAATTGCTATATTGGATAATTAGGCAGCCATCCACACTGCAGATGTACAGACCACCTTTCAAAAGGAGAGAACTCAACAGGGCTGCCAAAAGAGGGCTCTGATCTCAGCATTCCCCTGCATGCTTTAACAAGTGACTCCAAGCTGCTTCATTTATGAGATGTATTCAGGTTCAAAAGTATTTACTTTGATGATGGAAAGCTTTGTAAATAGCAACAATTCAACTGACTCTCATAGCAAGTTGGGCAGGAGTTGCGCTTACAGTTGTTTGCTAATTAACCTTTTCCCTCCAGGACAATTAAAACAGTTAATTAAATGCCTGGCTTTACTTTAAATTCTCCTTTTTCTTCCTTGCTGAGAGCCAGTCCCCGTTTGTACTCTGTACTCTGACCTCGATTGACTGAATGCAAAGCCTTGGTTGCTAAGCTTTCCATTTCACTGCTCCCCATTTCATTGTTAATCCCCAGAGTGCGACAACCTGTGTAGTTGTAAGTAATGGAGTTTTCCCCTGTTAAGGCTCTAATTAATTTGGCATCAGAAACAGAATTTTCAAATTGTTCAGTATCAAACATTTAAGGTACACCAATGCACCACCACCTATTCCTATCACCATAGCAACAAATGACAGCTTCCAGGCTAGTCCCAATTATCTAATTTGGGGTCAGGTATTGAGATTTGCGATTATACACATTTAAAATACAGGCTACTGCCCATGGAGTGTGTCATTTACCTTTAATTAATAAGCAGAAACATGCAATTCATTAAATTCACATCTGAGGCCACCATTTAGACTCCAGAATATTATGGCATTAAGTCAGCCAATTTTTATTTTGAAGTGACAGTCAAGTAGCATCAGCCCACATTTTAGTTTTGAAAGCGAGAGGTTTTTAAAATAACCCGAACATTAATACATTTCTAACGATCTAATTCTACATTCTTCATTTGCCCAAACGAAGCAAAATGCAAATAGCAGTCAGTATAAATTAACAGTTAACTTATTTCTAATGTATATTTAAAAAAATAATCTTAGACTTTTACATTAACATTTATTAGTAAGGACTTTTTTTTCCCCCTTAAATGTAATTTTTCACCTTACAAGATTCTTTAATGAAATGCTCATTTCCCAACAAAACCTGCACTGTTGGCAAATTTTCATTTCCACGGCAATACAAAAATTCTTCCCAGTGCTTTATCAAACATACACATTCAAGCTGTGTAAAAGACACTGCATTTTACTCAAGGTTTGATTTTTCACAGTTCTATAGAAAGAGTTTTATAAAATATCCTAATGTACCCAAGCTAATTCTGCTAATAAAGTGACTGTAAAAGCAGCACATTTTAATCTAATACATAAAACTAAAAAAAGACTTCTGTTCCCATTTAAAACAAATAGGCAACTTAACTGGCAAAAGGGAAAAAAAAAAAGTCACGCAGACCAGTGAAAGTGAATGCAGTATCACAACATTAACCACAAACCACTACTTTAAAGATCCTGTGTTTTATTTAACATCATCATTAAAAGAGGGCCACTAAGCTACAGGAGAATATTAATTATCCGGAGAGAAATTTAAATTAGACAAAAAGTGAAATTTACATAATTGTTTTAATTAGCTGCCCTGAAGACTAATTAAGGCTTTACACTGCTTGAGGATTAGTTAGCTTATTTAAATGGGAACGCTCAGAGAAATTATGGCCCTTCCCATTTTGCCAGAAGACTCTGCCTTGTATATTACTGCAGTACCCAGAAGTCCTTATCTTGGCTGGGGCCTGGTCTATATTCAAACTTGCATCAGTTAAGACGTGACTTTAATCTGATTTAGTTAGTTCAGCATAAATCCCCGGATGGACACACATAAGTAGATTGGAGCCATTTTAAAACAGATTTAGCTTAACTGAGTAAGGGATTGACTTCCACTAAAATCGATATAAACCAAATTTAAATCAATTTAAGACCATCCCTCGGGTTTTGACACCGGTTTAACTAAATCTGTTTTTAAACCAATTTAGAGATAAACCAGTGCAGCTCTAAATAAAGGCCAGGCATTAGACACTGTGTCTACCTCGAAGTCCCAGCACTGAAATGCTTACAATTTAGGAATACCTTTCTCTGTTCAACAAGTTTTTGCTTCTAGTACCAAACCTTCCCTTCTAAAAGGTTCATTACCTCAGTTCTCGCAGCAGCCATTTCCCACATTTACATAGAAGAGTGCATTGTTAGAGTTTCTGATTATGGACATGAACATTTTCACAGAGGCACCAAACTCCTGTGATTTCCTTGTGAATTCTAGGACATTTGCGGTTTTACTTAACCTTCTTGCTCCTGGGGCAATTACATGAGAATCTCAGCTTTCATTTTAAAACGTTTCTAGCCCTCACGGTGGCAGAAAAGAACTTGAAAAGGTGACCTTAGGGCAGCCAAATGGCTGAGAAACCAGATTTTTTTTTTTTTTTTTTTTGGTAATATGATTTTTAAGGACCAGACTTGGGTTTTTTGAACATTAAGAGTTTGCAACTCTACAGGTGTGCCTGTGCACTCTGCCATGACTGACTTTGTAGCTGCTCCTCCACCAGTCATCCGATGTTTTCATTGGCTATTCACATTCAGGCCAAACCTCAACGTAGAGCAAGCAAGAGAACAAGTGTGCTTGCTCATACAGGAAAAGCTGCCATAACAAATGCTTAGAGTGTACATCTCTAACCCCAGTATGTCAAGATTTAAGTTGGCACAGCTGCTGTGCAAAATCAGTGCACATGCAAAACTGAACTGTGTTACAGACATCAGAAGAGTTAGTGTAAACAGAGTGCTCACAAAACCTAATTGTTCTCCTAATAACCAAGCCAAGAAACAAAGTTCTTGTGCAACAACAAGATTCTGGCTGTGAGAGGCGCAACCCTGATGCGGCTGTAATTTTACCTTGGAGGAGATTTGCAGCATTTTGATCTGAGGGTATGTCTACACTACGAGGGTAATTCGATTTTACTTAAATCGAATATGTGGAATCGATATTGCAAAGTCGAACGTGTGTGTCCACACTAAGGACACACTAAGGACAGTAATTCGACTTTGTGAGTCCACACTAACGGGGCGAGCGTCGATATTGGAAGCGGTGCACTGTGGGCAGCTATCCCACAGTTCCCGCAGTCCCCGCTGCCCATCGGAATTCTGGGTCGAGCCGCCAATGCCTTCTGGGTAAAAAAAATTTGTCGTCATCCGTCCGTCACTAACGCCCTCCCTCCCTCCATGAAAGCGCCGGCGGGAAATCAGTTCGCGCACTTTTCTGGTCAGTGACAGCGCGGACGCCACAGCACTGCGATCATGGATCACGCTGCGACCATCGCTGCACTTGTGGCCGTTCTCAACACCTCGCAGCTTATCATACACCTTTCCCTGAGGCAGATGCAGAGAAATCGGGCGAGGAGGCTACGGCACCTCCGTGAGAGCCTGAAGTCGGAGAGTGGCACAGAGCTGTCAGAAACCACGAGCCCAAGCGCCCAGGACATCACGGTGGCAATGGGGCATGTGGATTTTGTTGAACGGCGATTCTGGGCCCGGGAAACAAGCACGGACTGGTGGGACCGTATAGTGCTTCAGGTCTGGGATGAATCCCAGTGGCTGCGAAACTTTCGCATGCGGAAGGGGACTTTCCTCGAACTTTGTGAGTTGCTGTCCCCTGCCCTGAAGCGCAAGGACACCCGCATGCGAGCAGCCCTCACTGTCCAGAAGCGAGTGGCCATAGCCCTCTGGAAGCTTGCAACGCCGGACAGCTACCGGTCAGTCGCGAACCACTTTGGTGTGGGCAAATCTACCGTGGGGGTTGTTGTCATGCAAGTAGCCAAGGCAATCGTGAAGGTACTGCTCCCAAAGGTAGTGACCCTGGGAAACGCGCAGGTCATCATAGATGGCTTTGCCGCGATGGGATTTCCAAACTGCGGAGGGGCTATCGATGGGACTCACATCCCTATCCTGGGACCGGACCACCAGGCCAGCCAGTACATCAATAGAAAGGGCTACTTTTCAATGGTGCTGCAAGCACTGGTGGACCATCGGGGACGGTTTACAAACATCTACGTCGGATGGCCGGGCAAGGTTCATGACGCTCGTGTGTTCAGGAACTCTGGTCTGTTTAGACGGCTGCAGGAAGGTATTTACTTCCCAGACCACAAAATAACTCTTGGGGATGTGGAGATGCCTACAGTCATCCTCGGGGACCCAGCCTACCCGCTAATGCCCTGGCTCATGAAGCCCTATACTGGCGCCCTGGACACAGAAAAAGAACTGTTCAACTACCGTCTCAGCAAGTGCAGAATGGTGGTGGAGTGTGCTTTTGGCCGTCTCAAAGGGAGATGGAGAAGCTTACTCACTCGCTGTGATCTCAGTGAAACCAATATCCCCATCGTTATTGCAGCTTGCTGTGTGCTCCACAATCTATGTGAGAGCAAGGGGGAGACCTTTATGGCGGGGTGGGAGCTAGAGGCAAATAGCCTGGCTGCTGATTACGTCCAGCCAGACAGCCGGGCCATTAGAAGATCCCAGCGGGACGCCCTGTGCATCCGGGAGGCTTTGAAAGCTAGGTTCCTGAGTGAGCAGGGCAACCAGTGACTTTTCAGTTTGTGGACAGAGAAGCTGAACCTGCCCCCGTTTCTTTACCCAGTTCATTTTGACTATCCTCTCCAGTTACATACCCCCTTCACCCCCTTCCCCTTCCCAAAAAATAAAATCATTTCGATTTTGTTAATGAACAGCGTTGTCTGTATTGCTGTTTTCGCGGGAATATTTTAAACCGGGGACGCAGACTGTGGCGGGGGGCGGGTTCAGTGTTCTGATGCAAATGATGCTTCTAAACTCCCGGAATGACAGGCTCCGCACTGGTGGACTGGTTATTTCAATGGAGAACATGAAAAACACCTCCCAGACTGACCAGGGTAACCAGTGACTGCACTGTGTATGTGTCCTGATGCTGGACCTGACACCGCCTCTGTACCCTGCTAAAGGTCACTGTCCTGCCCAATTACCAAGCCCCTTCCCCCCCTCCAGACAGACTCTCCCTCAAAAGAACCTGACTGAAACAGTAATGGAGAGAAACAAACATTTTATTGCGAACCAGACATGAAACGTGGGGTGTGAAACTTGGACGGGGGCTTCTGTGAGGTGGGTGGGAAAGGACTTATGAAATTTTGGGGAATGTCAGCCTTCTAGTGCTAGAGCAGTCTGCAGGGGTTGACTGAAAGTTTTAACGGCCCTTGCCGCCCCTCCTTCTTTGGAGTTTGGGTGAGGGTGGTGTGGGACTTGGTGGCGGGTGAGGGCGGTTACAGATAGACTGCAGCGGGGCTCTGTCCTCCTGCCTCCGGTCTTGCAGAACATCCACAAGGCGCCGGAGCGTGTCCGTTTGCTCCCTCATTAGTCCAAGCAGCTTTTCAGTAGCCTGTTGGTCCTCCTGACGCCACCTCTCCTCCCGTTCCATGACTGCTCGGTGCATTTGTGACAAGTTCTCCCTCCACTGTGTCTGCTGGGCTGCCTGGGCTCGGGAGCAGTCCATTAGTTCTGAGAACATGTCTTCACGCGTCTTCTTCTTCCTCCGCCTAATCTGCGCTAGCCTCTGGGAGTGTGCTGAGAGGCTGGGTTGGGAGACAGTCGCAGATGTGTCTGTGTGAATTGTGAAAAGGGAGTGAATTCCTGAGACAGATAAATGAAATTGTATACAAAGAACCTAGTCTTTCTCTGTGAACAAGACCATGCACTGCACCTCTCACATGCGCACTCAGGACAAGGTCGAATTTTCGGCCGTCGCCTTCAGTGCCTGTGGACTTGCGGAGGTCTTGGACTGTTCAGAGAACTGTGGCTGGAGACCTGAACTTCTGGAGCGGGCAATAATGGTAAGCCGCAGACTTGTGGCTGCTTAAAACTCCAGCAGTAGCACTGGCCTCCTTTCACATTGAAAGCAATGCCAGTCTCTGCTGCCAGCAATCAGGACAGCATCAACTCTGCCCCTGTCCCACCCCCTCGCGGCTGTCCCAGGGAAAGATCCCTGTATGCTGCCCCTCTCCCTCCACCGCGTGGCTGTAAAGCAGTCCCAATACTAACATTTCCCTCCCTAATTCAAAGCAGGGCGTCATGAGCGACATCACCCTCCTGAGGATCCCGGACACCCAGAGAGAACGCATGCTGCGGGAAAGCATGCAGAAACCGGGGCCGTATGCCGCCATGCTATGTCGGGCCATGATCCCGGAGTACTTGATTGTGGCGTGGAGGGGGCATGTCTGCTACCACGGAGGGCCCACTAAGATCGCCCTACCCCGGAACCTGATCAACAGGCTTGAGCTCTACCTCCACGAGACCTACGAGGAGTTCTCCTACGAGGATTTCTCGTCGATCCCCGGCCACATTGACCGGATTTTCGCGTAGGTGCACTGGGACTATGGAGTGGAGCGTCTTGGGCCTGGGAATCATGGAGTAACGGACATTGTGAAAATTTTTTAAAACACTTGGGACTAAATTGAGAAGAGCCCAAGACAGAGAAATCATGAAAACCCATTTGTTAGCTTTGTAAATATTCCTGTTTTGTACCTGATTATTTTTTTACTAGTTTACAGAACTTTTATAAATGTACATTGTTAATAGTATAAATATTACCGTTCTGTTTTAAATAAATGTTTACATGTTTACAGCACTTACTGCTTGATCCTTCCCCTGATTCTGTGTCCGGGGTAAGGGATGGGGACGGTTGGTACGGGATCTCGGTAAGGGTGATGAAGAGCTCCTGGCTGTCGGGGAAATCAGCGGTGCCAGCGCTGTCGACTGCCTCGTCCTCCTCATCTCCTTCTTCATCTTCCCCGTCCGCTGTCATGTCCGACGAGGAACCGGCCGCGGACATGATCCCATCCTCGGAGTCCACGGTCAGGGGTGGGGTAGTGGTGGCGGCCGCTCCCAGGATGGAATGCAGTGCCTCGTAGAAACGGGATGTGTGGGGCTGGGATCCGGAGCGTCCGTTAGCCTCTTTTGTTTTTTGGTAGCCTTGTCTCAGCTCCTTGATTTTCACGCGGCACTGCGTTGCATCCCGGCTGTAGCCTCTCTCTGCCATGGCTTTGGAGATCTTCTCGTAGATCTTAGCATTCCTTCTTTTGGAGCGCAGCTCTGAAAGCACGGACTCATCGCCCCACACTGCGATGAGATCCAAGACTTCCCGATCAGTCCATGCTGGGGCCCTCTTTCTATTACATTGCACGGCCATCTCTGCTGGAGAGCTCTGCATAGTTGCCACTGCTGCTGAGCTCCCCTCGATGTCCAAAGAGGAACTGAGATTCAAACTGCCCAGACAGGAAAATGAAAATGAATTCAAATTTTCCCGGGGGTGTGGCTGGTCAGAGCATCCGAGCTCGGACTGCTGTCCAGAGCGTCAACAGAGTGGTGCACTGTGGGATAGCTCCCGGAGCTATTACCGTCGATTTCCATCCACACCTAGCCTAATTCGATATGGCCATGTCGAATTTAGCGCTAATCCTCTCGTTGGGGAGGATTACAGAAATCGATTTAAAGAGAGCTTTATGTCGAACTAAATGGCTTCCTGGTGTGGACGGGTGCAGGGTTAATTCGATATAACGGCGCTAAAGTCGACATAAAAGCCTAGTGTAGACCAGGCCTGAGTCACCGGATAAGCTATTTTGTTTGCACAAAAGTGTTCTTCCCATCTTTGTGAGGTGTTCGGGCTTTTAACTTGGCCAGTTTTAGAGCATCTTCATACCTGCCCATCTATCTGACTCAGTCATGCCTTCTTACCAATGCTGTAAAAATATGAAAACACCAGCCCCTCCTGTCAAGAAATTTCCTCAGCTGAGATACCCACAAAGAACAGGAGGAGTAAGAATGCTCAGTGCTTCCAGCCTCTCTCAATATCACTGTGCCTGACCTAGGTGATCCACTTGGGGCTGGAATCCAATACCTTTACTAACAAGGGGACGCATTCCCACTGAAGTGAGTCAGAGTTACTTACAGAGTAAGATGCTCCTCACTGGGGCTAAGGGGTTCAGAAGCTGGTCCTTCAAGGTTTCTGCACTGGAATCCTGTATATTCACCTCAACCTACAAAGCATTTTCAGGGAGACACAGATTTTTGATATAATGCTGGCCACCCCCACATCCACCACTGCCATTTCTCTACACAGTACTTGTGCAATGACTCTACCCTTCACCATTTTGACTCTGGGTTCTAGAGTCCTTGTTTAGAGGTTTCTAACTTATTTCCAAGATGTTTTATTTGGCTGACATCACTTCAGTCCTGCTCGCCAATGAGAGAGCATCTCCTGGATTCTGCTGGACATGGCAGAAGCTGAGGTGCGTCATTGTGCTTCTCACAGCCCATCATATCTTCCCTGCCCATGTTCTGATACTGCCAATGTGTTATAGTTTGTTCAGTCTTGCTGACCCTATCTCTTTTTCAACTCATGGTGTAGTCATATCCACAATCAGAAGATCAGTGAATGAGACAGAGTCTGTGTATTTCCTCAGTTCTCCAGGATGAGCATGTACCATAAGGGGAAAAAACCCACTAGTAAGCAGAGGCTGCACTTTCCTTATTGGCTCAAGGGGTGCAATTATATCACATGCTACAATTCAAAATATACAAAAGGTAGCATTTTGTAAGCTTCAGTCATGCATGGAGGAAATGGGTGGATAAGACTAATGTCTTATTACAAACTACATTTCTGATAGGAAGAAAACCAAGAATGAATTTTCTGTGACTTTCCCAGTGCAAACATGAGGAGCTGCAAAAATCTGTGTCTTGGGAGGCTGAATCCCCTATTTGCAACATTGGGATAATCCTATGGTGATTGGGATACTCAATGAGCCAATGTTCCATGAAGAGTGCATTTCACTTTGATTGAAACAAGGCAGTGGCCAGTTGTGCAAAAAGGTCCTTTATCTGTACTGTTGCTCATGGAATTATGATCTCTAGTCACTGATCAATACACAAACTAAAGCAGTATTGTTGCAGTAAAGACTAGACGCTTTTCAGAAGCCACTGCCACGCCATTATTCAGTGTTTCCATGAATGACTTGCCTATTGTGGATGTTATATATCACAGAGAACTCTACATCTAAATAATGAGGTATTGCAGGGTTAGAAATCCAACACGTATGTATCAGTTTCAATACAGGTGAAAGTGTAGTGTTTCTCTATGGTGAATAGTGTACAAAGGTGAACGCAAGTGCTGTTTCTTTTAGAGAAAAAGTCTGTGAATCAGGATGGGATGCCCTAAATGGATATGAAGAAATGTCTCCACAAGGATTAGCTTGAGTTCCTTTGTGGTCCTATGATCATCATCTGTAGTGGACCGCAAGGAAAGTGCTCTTGGATTCTAATTGTTTCATAGCACATTCCAGTTCCAACAACTATTTTCACCTTAAATAGCTGTTTGGAAAGATGCGCACTGGATTTATTCACCTTACCAACTCTTAATCCACTGCACTAAGACCATGAATAGGCTGCAAGGGACAAAATATCTAAAAATATCCTTTAAGACAAGAGAGACAGGCCAAAACATTCAAAGTTGCTTGCCTAAAATTTGGCACCTTAATTCATATTGCCTGGCTGTGATTTTCAAAGATGTTGAACACCTGCTGTTCCCAATGACTTTAATGTGAGCTGTAGGCCGTGACCACTTTCTGAAAAAAAATCATCTGTGCCTATACTCCACTGGGTGTTCAAAAATCTAAATTACCAGTCTGACGGGAGCACTTGAAATACATATATGGTTTATAAATTAGGCCTTCAGCAGTTTTCTGATACATAATGAAAAAATGGGATGCACACTATGCAAATCAATCACATGACTATTCTCAAGCTAATCTAGGTGTTTATTCAACACACATGGCCATGGTACCTAATAAGCTAATGCATGTTATACGGTATTAGTGTGGCTCCCAGTCCTTCAGCTGTGTTTTTACTAGGGAAAACAGAAGGTGGATGTGGCTAGGATGAAAAAGAGATAAGCAAAAAATTAACAGGAATAAAGAGAGACAAGTAGAAACCGGAGAGAATGGCAGGGCTTGGAAAGTTTACCTGACCCCTACTAGCCAAGTGGTAGATCTGAAAAAAATTAGGAGTGCACCAGTGAGGTCCGAGTGAACTGGTGAGAAATCAACCTTCCACCTTCTCTCCCCAACGTTCATCTCCAGGGAAGTCTGGGGGTGCTTGGATTTAGACTAGTGTCCTGTTCTTAGAACCTGTTTGGAGACTCCCGTGTTTCCTATCAGCTTATGGATATGGCTGCTAGGGAGCCTGAATGTGAACCTTGAACTCCTCTAGCTACAGGTTATACAGCCCAGGGTAACATTACTGCAAGCGGTACTTCGAATTTCTGTTAGCGCCTTCCCTGCCATGGCAGCAAAATTCCTTACAAGCATTAAGTTGACTAAGTCTCAATACTCTTGTGAAGTGCACAGGTATCATCTTCACATGGGGACATGGAGGCACAGAGAGGGTAACTGTCTTGTCCCAAAAACTCACAGCTCCCTACTCTTCCTACTAGGCCATGCTGCCTCCCTGGTACTACACTAAACACCACACCGAAGCTCTCATGGCAACTATTTAAATTTTACCAGCAAGTTAGGCTTTTGACAAAGAACAGAAATACAATTTTAGGTGCCAATCCTGCAAAGGGCCCAATCAGAAGTGCAAACATTTGCTTCGAGTCCAACTGAAAGTCAATGGAACACTGAGCCCATTCGTTTGCACAACTGAGGGTCTTTTAAATGATGCACATTACCGTGCTACATGAAGCATAATGTTGTCCCTGTCAAACACGGATGTTCTATGTTTATTTATTAAAAGAAAGTTCCATCATAAAAGACGAGTTTGCAGCTCTCTCATAACCTAAGCGGTGACTAAATGAACAATTCTCATTTGCTTCATGGCTAGCACACGTACAATGCCGATCATTGGCATCGAGTTCATATAGGCATAGGCAGTGACCTTCTTCCTTACATCTGTTTTACTTACCTGCAGCATAAAAATTTCTTTGCCAGTTTATTCACGCACTCTTTGCCCACATAGCTGGCTTTGAGAAGAAATGGTGTTAGAATTGATTGGCACATTGATACAGTTAAAATCAAGATGGTTGACTTGCCAACAAATGCTACCATTCAGCCAAATATAAATATACAGTGAACGTGTCTTAGACTTGTTACAGACTGGAATTTTAGACAGACTCAGATAGCTCGCCGGCCAATTTTATATCAAAGTAGAAGTAATTGACACTGCTGTAAATAAAGCTGCTATTGGGTTATAAATTAGAAAGAAAATGAGTCTTACTGAATAAATAGGTTCGGATCTTTAATGTTTTGGCATCTTGGATTTGCCATGAGCAAATCAAGTGCACCATGTGTGTTGTCAAAAAAACCAAAATAAAGATCCCAAAAAAGAGAGGCTTAGCATCCTTCCCATGCAAGTCTGTGCATGTAAAGAGTTCATGGATACTCACCTGTTTGAGTGGCTAGTTCATGTGTGGTACCAACTAGAAAGAACGCATGACAAATAATCCTAGTCTGACCCATTAATCTCTTAGAAATGGGCCTGATCCAAAATTGGTTGGAGTTGGTAGAAAGACTGCCAAGTGAATGGATTTTAGCCTAGAGCTATAGGTTCTCAAAATCCTAATGCTGACATGGGAACTCTGACCTTCCCTTTGTGGCCGTGTCTACAGTGGCAAAAAAATGGTCCCTTAATTGGCCACACTCCTCCGTCAGCGGTAGCTGTACTGCTAGACAAGGTTTGGGCATCTTTCCCACAGAGATCTCTATCGCTGCTATTAAACGTTTGTACTATAGTAAGGAGGATGGGACCCTGGCCTGATTGGGGCCTCCGGGTGTGACCACAATACAATTAACAACAGAAGTAAGGGCTACTGAAAAAAGAATGCATTGCTGCCTAATGAGTTTTCATCTCTGCAGCACCAGTTGTTTAAGGCAAGCTATGGTTCTGGTGTCCTAGCTATTTTTTTTGACTTGCATGACAAACACAGTTGAGTAGCTTTCCATTTTTTAAAACCCCTTTTTAAAAAAAATTCACACTAGATTAGCACTAAAACAGTTGTACATAGAACAAAGCTGTTACCACATGCCTTGAATAGCTGAAAGTTACCACATGGCTTCCAGTCTCATAACAGACAAGGAATTCTGACACTATTTGTCCATTTCCACCACTGCTTGTGCTCCAAGGGATTGCTCTAAAGCTCACTGAAGTAAATCATCTTAGCGTACGCACAACGTGCCTCAGGAGGCACGTGTCCAGGATTCATCACTGAGTTTGGTCCGCTGGTTGGATCATTAGCTTCCCCAGCCCCGGCTGGGTACTGATGGGGAGAGCAAAGTGAATGCTAATCCATGCCCCGCCCTGAAGTCAATGGAAAGACCCCATTGATTTCAATGGGGTTTGGCTCAGACTCCAAAATGGTAGCTACACTAATTACAAAATATTAAGAGCCCCCAACTGATTACAGTGCCAGTCTTTTTATTGAGGCATTCCCCCAGTGCTACTATGCCAATTACTGCATCTATCATTTTTAAAATGCAGGCAGTTTTTCTGAATATTCTGTGAGCCTGATCATGAGAAGGGCTGAATGCCTGCAACTTCCATTTACTTCAATGGAGTCTCTGATGCCCTGATCATCTCAGGATCAGGCAAACAGGGCCCTCTACCAGCAAATTAATGTTACATGCCAGAGGGAGATTACAGGGTAAATACAAGCTATGAATCAAGCCCAACAGCACTGAGTGAATGCCAGAAGGAAAAAAAAAATGTCATTGGGGTATTAGTTTGGATAGTTAATGTAGATATTCCCAGAGCCCACGTGCCCACTCTGCAAATACTTTAGCATGAATTTGCTAGCAGAAGTGTGCATGTAAACAGCAGCTTTTCAGTTAATACTGCACAATATTTCTGGAGTGCAACTGGGAATTCAGAACATCCAGTCAGTGACACACATTCAGTCAGTGATTGGAAAATACCCTGGGAACTTTGTGTGTCCAAAACAGCTGGAATTTCAAATGCCTGCAGTGAACTGCACTTGGATTTACTAGAGGCCAAGGATTAATCTTCAATATCTGTTCAGCAAATAACGTTGAATACATTTAAGGCAGCTCACGCACATGATGGTCAACAATCAGCAAACAGAAACAAGGGGAGGGTGGGGGGAAGAGAACCATCATAGGAATTAGATTAGAAGTTACTTGCCTGAATCTCCTACAACTAGGACTGTGTGCCACTAGGACTGCCAATTTTGGTTGGACGTATTCCTGGAGGTTTCATCACATGACAGTCTTTAATTAAAGATTAATCTAATTCCTGGAGACTCCAGGACAGTGATACTCAGACCTCAGTGGTTCAGGAGCCAAATTAGCCAATCACCATTATCCAAAAGAGTCACAGTTGTGTGAATTCACTATTGCAGATAGTACTATATATTAAATATTTAAACAGTATGATGAGAAATATTTAGTTTATATATATGTTATTCTCACAGCAAAATGGCTGACCAAGTATTATTATTTTATCAATGACAACTGGTTAGTAACATAGTAAAAGCATCATGATTGGTTAATAATTATATCACACTGTTTTAATATCATGTGCTGCAAAGATCTGCAGAAGACACATTAAAGAGCCACTTGTGGCTCGCGAGCCTCAGTCTGAGTATTACTGCTCCAGGACAATCCTGGAAGGTTGGCAACCCTATGTGCCACTTCTACACTACTAGAGTTTGTGGGCCAAACTTTGCCCCTCCTTTACACCTGTGCAAGACTGTGGAAATGAAAACAGCTGAAAGGGGGTAACTGAGGGCAAAATTTGGCCTTCAGGGCTTTTTAAAGAACCCCCTCACACACACACACACTCACTCACTCCAGGTTATGTAACAGTGCTCTTTTTTAAGAAAGAAACCTAACAGACCCAAATGCTGAGGTACAGTATCCTTGGCATTGCAGTTTTCAGTCCACGTTTGCCTTTCTAGCTGCAGCAGCGCATCGGTTTGCACTCGGAAAGCCATCTTCCCCACCAGAAGGCTTGAAAAGGCCCTTTGGCGGGGACACAGTAGAGCCTGTAAATTGCCTCTAAACTCCAAATTTCTCTGCAGCCACAAAGTCCTGGCAGCCAAACTTAAGCCGGACTGTCTAGCGTGCGAATACACAGCCCCCGAAGGACGTTACATAAAAGGTACATTATACTGGATTCTAACAGCAGGCCATGGCCTGTCCACATATTTATATGGGGAGCTCTCAGTGGGTGGTCTAATTAGGAGACTGACCATTAGCTCTGTGTTACTCACCAGTCATGACCTGCACAGAAGTCCAGTATTAAGTTTGTAGTCTACAATATACTCAGTGTAACATACCATATGTGGTGCATATATGGCTCAGCTGAGGAAATGCTTTATAATATACATATCAACATTAGGGCTGTGGCTTTCCTGTATCAGGTAGTAGGAAGCAGAAGTTCAGAAGGAACATTTATTAACACGTTGAAGAATGGTGAGGAAAAACAGGATATTCCAAGAAAAACTGTCCACTAGTTTTTAAGTGGGGTATTTCATATCCAACATGGCTTTAATATACTGCCCTTCTGGGAGACAGAACTAGAATCTGAACATCAACAGATTTCCTCCTTTTAATTAGGTCTCCAGAGTTTTATTCTCAGCATCTTGAGAAATGACAAAGATGGCCAAAGTTCTAGTCAGCAATGGCTAATCAGTTCCTTAGTATTTACATCAGACTTGAGGGAGAGAAGCCTAGATAGTATCCAAACGATGTCAGCTGATTTATTGCTCTCTGAGGCCCACACCCGATGATCACGAAAAGGCGCAATTCTGTCTAGGTTCTACCTGCACGCGTGTCTGTGAGGAGTGCATGTCTATACGATGAGTTAGGGGCATGAGTCCCCTGCTCCCGTACACGTAGCCGCAGTAGCATTGGTAGCGGCAGCGTGGAGTACCTACCCGCCAGTTTCAGGCTGGTTTGTACTCAGCCTGCCTCCACCGCTGCTACCATGGCTATACAGCTGGTTATACTTTCGTTAGTTTGATGAGAGCTAGCATGAGTATGTGTACACAAACGGGGGGGGGGGGGGGAGAGAAGGGGGGGAAAAAATCACACCCCAGCTCGTACCGAAGATACAGCCTTCAGCACAGAGAGGTTAAGGATATCCCAGCTGTAATCGGGGGCGACACTTATCTACTTAGTAGGGCTGCTATGGGGATTAGTGAGAGTTAATGTCTATACCAAGCTTAGAAAAGGCACCCTGCTATCAGATGCAAATATGCACATTTTGACAGTTTGGAAGGGCAGGTAGCAGAACTGAACAGAGGAAGGAAATCCCTCACCGCTCCCTGTATCTGGGCTCTGCAGAGGTAGGAAGACCTAGGACAGAGAATCCGGTCCGGCAAGAAGAGCTGGAATGGGGACAGGAACAAAGTTTTCTACAATGTGTGACCACCCAACAGTTTCTGTAGCAGATGCCTGAGGACAGGGTTCCAACAGCCAGATTTTGGGGGAGGGATTCATGCTCCTCACAATACAGAGCTACCTGTGGGACAGCAGGGGTGTAGGAGATACCAGGCACCAAGTTTCATGTGGCAATTTAAGCTACGTTCAGCATCATTCCCCATTCGCATGTTAGAGGTCATTTAAAAAGGCAGCATACATTCCAGCCAAAATTAACTCCCTAACAAACATCTGATTTAACTGAACAGGGCTCTAATGCGGGTTCTAAAGCTCCAAAGGGAAACTACAGTAGTAATATTCTGTGCAAGAGACAAGTTGTCTATTGACTTTAATTTCATAACCAGGGCCGGCTCCAGGCACCAGCGAAGAAAGCAGGTGCTTGGGGCGGCCAATGGAAAGGGGCGGCATGTCCGGGTCTTCGGTGGCAATTCGGCGGCGGGTCCCTCTCGGAGCGAAGGACCCGCCGCCGAAGAATTAAGCGGCATGGTAGAGCTGCCGCCGAAGTGCCGCCGATTGCGGCTTTATCTTATTTTTTTCCCCCGCTTTGCCGCTTGAGGCGGCAAAAAATCTGGAGCCGGCCCTGTTCATAATCCATCACCAGGCCTAGTCATATCAAATTGGGGGTGGGGGGGGAGAAGGACAATTACTAAAAGAAATCATATTTCCATCCCAAGCACTTGCAATAATAGAAGGTACAGGTTACTCTCAAGCTTATTAGAATTGAAGAGATTAGAGAAAATGATGCGTCTGTTTTGGTCACTCTGTGCCTTTGCATGTGGGCCTAGTCAGTTTCATTGTTTTATGGATGGGCGGCTCATAGACTCATAGACTTTAAGGTCAGAAGGGACCATTATGGTCATCTAGTCTGACCTCCAGCATGATGCAGGCCACAAAAGCTGACCCACCCACTTTCCCTTAACTCAGCTGTTGAAGTCTCCAGATCGTGATTTAAAGGCTTCAAGTCGCAGAGAATCCTCCAGCTTGCGACCCCTGCCCTATGCTGCGGAGGAAGGCGAAAAACCTCCAGGGCCTCTGCCAATCTACCCTGGAGGAAAATTCCTTCCCGACCCCAAATATGGCGATCAGTAGAACCCCGAGCATACAGGCAAGGTTCTCCAGCCGGACCCACATTTTACCAGCGATGGCACGTTATTGCCTAATTGACTAAAATCACGTTATCCCATCAAACCATTCCCTCCATAAACTTATCTAGCCTAATCTTGAAGCCAGAGAGGTCTTTCGCCCCCACCGTTTCCCTCGGAAGGCTGTTCCAAAATTTCACCCCTCTGACGGTTAGAAACCTTCGTCTAATTTCAAGCCTAAATTTCCCCACGGCCAGTTTATATCCATTCGGTCTCGTGTCCACATTAGTACTGAGCTCCTGTTTCATGTACTACCATGATGCATTCCTCTGGGGATAGCTCCCTACAGAGCCTTCCCAGTAGCAGCAGCAGAGCTGAAACAAACGAAGGGCAGAAGGCAGGAACATGCAGAGATGAGAAAGGGTTGGAGGAAGAATAAACCCAATCATGTTTGTTGTCACTGTCAGGCTCACCAAAAAAAAAAAAAAAAAGAAACTTCTGAACATCAACAGGGGGGCAGGAAGATCTTTGAAACTTTAAATTTCTTTTTTAAAAGTTTGAGGACGTATCATTTAAAAGGTGACCTGTCACAAAACTGGCTTTTTAAACTTAGTCAACCCTGCAAAAAATTCATGCTGACAGGATCCTTTTTAAGTTTTGCCTCTTAAATTGACTTCTTAAAAAAGGAATCTGTTTACTAACACACAGACATACACCCCTCATTAAAAAAGATTGCTGGTTGCAGTAATTTGCAAAGCAAGTTTCTAGACCTTTGATCTTTTCTTGGTCCTGGGGAGTCACGAAAAGTAGTCACTCCTCAAAAATCAGTCAACAGCAACTCAGTACATATTGCCTATGGTGAACCAGACATGGTAAAACTGCCTATTTACAAGAAACCTCAAAGGAAGAAGTTCAGCTTTTTTCCAAGTTCCCTTCCAGCCACAGCTTCCTAATGGAACAAACAGCATCCACCCCATGGAACATACAAGTGTAAAGCATTTCAAATGTAAGCATGTGCCCTACCAGGGGATAGGACATGAAGAAAACTAATAGCAGTTCATGAGAAGAGCTGGACTGATGGACAAGGAAAGCGAGATTACTTTAATCATGGTAAGTTAACATTTCTGAGCACTGGCAGACAAGACCACTGGAATCCAATACACAATGTACACACCATCAAAAGTTTGTTTTGGAAGTGAACTCTAGAACTGGATTAGTGTCACTGGCAACCTCATTCCCAATTTAGTCCCAGAGTAAATTGGCCATTTTACCCTCTGATAAACATCAATAAAAGCTAAATTCTTTTCTCCCCCCTAGTTATTTTCTTATTTTTTCAGTTTAGTATGCTCAGAGAACTGTGGATAACTAGCATTTTGCCTCCAGATATTAGTCAGTTAGAGTATATGCTATCACATTTCAAAACTCCTAAAGAGGAATGCACTAAAATGATCATACTTTTACAGCAAAATCAGAAGACCAGCACTACATACTTAAATTCCTAACCCAAGGCAAGCTCATAAGAAAATGTACTGTGCATTAGAAGGATGACTTTTAATGCCAGGAACTGTTATAACAGAAAACATGCTTAAAAATACAAATGTCTTCTAATGGGAGACAGGGGGAAAAGGTAAACTATGTGAAATGCTATATTACCGTACTTGAATGTCAGATTCTAGCCCAAAAGAGATCCTAAGAATTATGTGCTCCAATATTAGGATTCAAATCTTTTAAAAACCCTAAATTCCTCTTGTAGACAGAATTTTTCTGCTAAAATTCACATTATAATCACTGCATCGGTAAGCAGGAAGATGCTTCCAAACACATTTAAGATCAGATTTGCAAATTTCAGTGCAAGGATAGCATGGAGCTCTGACATGCAGTTCTCACCTAACACTTCCTTTCCCTGACTGCTTTCCAAATTATAACCGAAGCACTGTTCAGTTTGCAGAGAAGAGATCACTCTTGGTGTCTACACACAAAATTCACCTCTGCGGAGGTCGAGCACAAGGACTGCAAATCACTGAAGTCCCATTTAGGCCCCATTGGCCTCACTTAACAGTTGTGTTGGCCCTCCACACAGAGGTGAGTTTCATCCCATGAGGACTGAGCCTCTACAGTATGCAGCAGTAGTCCATGATAAAAGCTAATTAAATGCAAGTTATTGGGTGCAATACAGGAGTAACTAAAAGAAATGTGCATTATGGTGGAGGTCAGACTAAATGACCATAATGGTCCCTTCTGGCCTTAAAGATATTATTTCTCTCACACATGCAGAAAACCATAATAAAAAAAAATAGTATGCACTTTGACTATCAGCCCCTAAATTTACATACAGGATATTCAACACAATAACCTACAGTCATTGATATAGAAGATAAGGGCTACAGGTGCCTCAGAATCACAGGGGTTGTTCCACCACCATTTATAAAACAAAGGCAATGAGTGAATTCTGTGTAGTTTCCAGTCACAGTTTAGTCACACTTCCTTTCAGATTGTTTCCCCTCCCATCAGTATGATAATACGGGACCTGATCTACTCAACTGCTCTTTGGGCCTCTGAATGTTAAAGGGACATTATCAGATATAATTTCTAATTGGCTAGATTAGGATGAGTCCAAAGTCATTTCAGTACCACACCTGCCTCCTGCTGTGGTTTTACAATCACATTTTCCTGTTTTCCAGTGTGCTTTCCCCCTGTTCCCCACACAAACAAAAAGGGGAAACTGACTATACAAAATCAAATGCAATATACTGAGCAATGACAAGGTCTCGCTCTCTCCCCTCAGTTATTATGATCTCAGTTGAGAAACATGTTTTCAGACAGAAGGGTGATTTTTAAGTTGGCAGTGTCCCTTTCCCATTTATACATTCAAACAATAAATTCAAACACTACAACCAAAATCCCTTTCTTCCTATCAGAATTTTAGAAGATGTTTAAAAAAGTAGCATTCAGGTGATATAAATCAAGACTATCCAGTCCAGGAGACTATATTAAAATTTGATTAAAAGCAGTCACATTATATTGGTTCGGTCAGTAAGCATGAATCAAAAATACAATCTTCATCTTTAATATTTACTGTTACATGACGACATGGGGCCAAATCCTGTTCTGATTTACACCAGTGTAAATTAGGGGTGGTTCTTTGAAGTCATAGGCATTAATCTAGATTCACAATTTTGTACCTGCCAAGCAGAATCTGGCCCATATTTTCGACTTACATAAGCGTGACAGAGAACTTGAGGAAATGAAATGCTGTCCTAAACAATTAGGCAAAGCTCAGACAGAACGCTGAAAGACAAATACGCCCTTTGGAAGCTCTGGAGCAAAAACCAAGTTACAAACAGACAGTAACTAATTATCCTGATTAAATCTTGTAAGAATTCAAAAACTTGACCTAGCCAGACTGTAATTGGGAGCCAAAGTGATATTTTTGTGTGTGCTGTCTGCAAAAGAAGAGAAATCAAAAAAGAATCACACCCTTCCAAAAAAGTAAGGGGCGGGGAGGTTTAAAGTCTAACGTACCCTTAAGGGATTCTGTCGACATTAGCTAAAATTAGACCACAATGAAAGTCAAGTGCTCTGAGCAGATATTCACATGACTCGAGTGGCTGGCTACATTTCTAAACTTGCAATACTTATAAATTCTTAGCTGTGTTCATGGGAAATACTAGGTTTCTTCCCCCAAACACAAAGAGCAGCCAGACAGGTTCAAAAACCACCTATGTTTACATGAAGCGAAGTTAAGAAAGAACAAAAACAGAGTCCCTGTCGGGGAGTACAGTGTATAATCTCTCTCCTCTGATGCAGGCTTCAACTACTGAGAACAAGAATGGCTGAAGTCTACTGACGCAGAGAGCTCTGGGGAGCACATGAGACAAAAGGGCACTGTAGCTTCCTGGCTATCTACAGCACAGGCAAGGCTTGACGGCCATGCAGGGAGACCTGGAAGGCCCATCAACGACCTGCCCCCACATTGCAACTGCAGAAAACAAGGTGCATTGTTTACTCTGTGTAGTAGAGTAGGGCCTGGACATTACACTAAGGACTGTGTAAACAGAGTAAACCACGAGGGGTGTGCTCACCTGATCAAACATGGACACTCCTTTTCCTCCCTCAGAGGAAGACAGCTCATTTCCTCCCTCTCTGCTCCTCCCCCACCCTGGTACCTACCAGTATGGCCCAGGGGATATTTAATCTCAAACCCAACCTTGGTAATCAATCAATTTAACTTTGTGCATGAGAGATAGTCACCACCGTTAAGTATCCAATCCCATTTACATCCAGAGATACCAGTGTTATATAGACAAGCTCCCTTTCCAAGTGTGAATCCTGATTTGGTTAGCCCCTTCCAGGAGGGAGAGAGGAAATCCAGAGAAAGAACACTGGAGATTAAATCGGTCTGGGGATTATTTAAATGACATCATTATATCAGGTTTCAGAGTAGCAGCCGTGTTAGTCTGTATCCGCAAAAAGAACAGGAGTACTTGTGGCACCTTAGAGACTAACAAATTTGTTAGAGCATAAGCTTTCGTGGGCTACAACCCTACTTCAATTTGCTTTAGCACATCAGTGCTTTGGCCTTGCATTTCGTTCCATTCTGCTGTCTCGTGCGAAAAGCAGTCCTGTATCCAGCCTTCAGAGTACAAGCACTGGGAGCTGCATCATTTTTATAACTGCATGTCAGAGTGCGCATAAAAATAAAGGAGTACAGTAAAAGCGTATGCACATAAAATACAAACACAGATTAAAAAAGGCTCTAGACAGCCTTCAGAAAACCACCTGGCCTCTCCTCCAGCCACAAAGAGCCTGATCCATCTTTCAGTGGATTTCAAAGGGCTTTGGAGCATGCCCTAGCAGAGTTATTTTCTTCCAGGCCAGAGCTTGATATGTAGGACCAGACACTGGCACCAATTAGCCTAAGGCATGTGTAGGAGAAAAGGGATTCCATCAACACTGATATATGGGATTTCTCTCCAAAATTAGACATCATATGGTGCAGAAAGGGGCTAACAGCAGGTAAGTGTTAAAACAAAGGGAAGAAAGGTTTTTGATGGGAGAGGAGAAGGTAAATGCTGGGACTATAGTGTACAACTTCAGTACTATTAAAGCAGAAATATCTGTGGATATTTCCAGATTCCCAGTCTCAAGCCCTGGGCCTGATCCTGGAGAGGCACAAAGTGACCTGAAAACTCTACCTGAGGGTTCTCTTGGCAAGTGAACTTATATCAGGGAGTTGATGGGATGGGTACATAACTGGTACATGCAGATCCCAAGCTGGAGGAATAGTCCTTAGGGACCATTCTAGCCTGCACAAGTTAGAGTAGTTCTGGGGTGGGACAGACATGAAGAAGTAAGAGAACAAAAGTCTAATGAAGCAGTTTCACTCTGGTCAGCACAGGAGCAGGTGTGGTGCAAAGATGGCCGAAAGCCACCTTTCCCTCCCCTCTGCATGCCGCAGCTGTGGATTGAGTGCTGTGCATTTGAGGGTGCCTCTCATAGGAGGCTACTATATTAAGTCTCCTAAATAAATACACATGCTAGTATAAGATGCATATTCTCTGACTCGCAAAAGCAGTGTTAGGAAGAGAATGTGGTGCATTGCAACAGGAATTTTTCCATTCCACTTAGCAGGAAATGCCATGCTGAAATATGAAAGGGAAATGTACCTGTAATGGAGATTTCCTAACAGTGTTATCCTTCAAAAGCCATAACAACCCCATTTTTGGGTTAGGTTTCTTCAGTCCTATAAAAATCAGGAACCCTTTGGCATATTAATAAATTCCCCCAAGCTCCAAGTGCATCCTAGAGAGATTATTTTACATACACACGCTTACCTTGATCCCAAATTGTGAAATGCAATTTCCAAAGAGACAGAGAAACGTCAGATCTACAGAACATGTTGCCTTTGGAGAACTCCAATAACGTCCCTCACTTGAGAAGTGGGAATCTCTGCAGCATGACACAGGACAGGGCAACATTTTGTGCAGTATGTAGAGCAAATGAAGCCTCCAAGGCATGAAAACAGGATAGATTTATTGATTCATGGAAAATGCCCTTAGAAAGGACTTCATTCAGATAAACAGGATGAGACAAATGAGGCTCGTGAGCTCTGCTGTTGACCCAATTCTAACCATCCACACTGCCATGCGAGTTGCACTATGGGACAGAGATCCACAGTGTAAGAGAATTATTGTCCTGGGAGGAATGTTATTTACTTAGTTGTTGTTGCTGCTGTAACAGCAGTGGTGCTGCTGCATTTTGAGAAAGAGAGCAAGTGAGCGAGCATGTTTGGTGGTGGGAAAATGGGATAGGGTTTGCTCCCCTAAGGAAATAGTCACCCAGCTAAAGTACTGATGTCTAGCAAGGTCAGGGGTAGACAGACTAGATCTAGGATAAAGGTCACCAATCTTACAGACACAGGACCCTTCAAACACCTCCATTTGCATCCTTAGCTTAACAGTGATTGCCCCCACCTGGAAGGGTGAGGCGAGGATGATGGTGACTTTGCCACACAACAGGATGGGAAAGCAGTTAGCTTGACAGAGGAGTGGCCCTTTGGTTGGATCATCCGAATTCCCTTCTGCAACTCCAAATAACCATTTGAAAGTGCACAGAGAACCACTGCACAGTAGGAAGCTAACCACCATGGGATGGATGATGTATAGTTCAGGAAGAACCCTTCTGATGAAGCTAGACACCCTCCTATGTTGATGTAGCAGTGTTTAGTAACTGCAGACAATTGACTCCATGTGGCTCCTAAGCAAACCTCACACGACCCTGTTGCCGAGATCCTCTCACAGTAGCAGTTACACAAGTCTTGACACAGGACAACTCCCAGTGCTCTTAAGAACGATGAGGCACTCGTGACAGTTGTTCTAAACAGAATTCCAGTTGCTTTCAGATATAACCCATGCCTTTGCCTTAATCTACTCGTTTTGTCCCCCAAAGTGACTGCTCCCCGCTAAAGTAGGTATGCCAACTTTCCATTTGCAGAAAACCAAACACCCTTGTTCGGCTCCCTGCCCCGCCCCTTTTCCAAGGCCCCGCCCCCACTCACTCCATCCCCCTCCCTCCGTCGCTCACTCACCCCACCCTGGCTCACTCGGTCATTTTCACTTGTCTGGGGCAGAGGTGCGGGGGGTAGTGGCAGTGAGGGCTCCGGCTGCAGGTACGGGCTCTGAGATGGGGCCAGAGATGAGGGGTTTGGGGTGCAGGAAAGAGCTCCAGGCTGGGACAGGGGTGCGGGAGGGGATGAGAGCTCCAGCTGGGGGTGTGGGCTCTGGGTGGGGCCGCAGATGAGAGGTTTCGTGCAGGAGAGGGCTCCAGGCTGGGGCAGGGGCTTGGGGTGTGGGCGGGGGCTCCGGGCTGAGGCAGGGGGTTAGAGTGTGGGAGGGGGTACAGGCTCTGGGCTGAGGGTGCAGGCTGTGGGGTGGGGCCAGAAATGAGACGTTCAGGTTGCAGGAGGGGGATCCGGGATGGGGGTGAGGGCTCTGACTGTAGGTACTAGCTCTGGAGTGGGGCTGGAAATGAGGTGTTCGGGGTGCAGGAGGGAGCTCTGGGTTGGGGCAGGGGGTTGGGGTGCAGGAGGGGGTGCAGGCTCTGGGCAGCGCTTATATCAGGCAGCTCCCGGGAAGCTGCCAGCATCTCCCTCCAACTCCTAAGCAGAGGCACGATCACATGGCTCTCCGTACTGCCTGCACCTACAGGCACTGCCCCCTCAGCTCCCATTGGCCGCAGTTCCTGGCAATGGGAGCAGCTGAGCTGAAGCTGAGGGCAGTGTGCAGAGCCCCCATGGCTGTCCCTCCACTTAGAAGCCAGAGGGAGATGCTGGCAACTTCCCCGGAGTCGCGCGGAGCTGGGTAGGGAGACTGCCTACGGTGCCAACCGGACTTTTAATGGCCTGGTCAGCGATGCTGACTGGAGCCACCAGGGTCCCTTTTCAACTGGGGCATTCTGGTCGAAAACCAGACACCTGGCAACCCTACACTAAAGATCTGTCTTCCCTGCAGAGTTAGCCCACGCTCTTACTCAGGTGTTGCCCCTCACCCGCTCCCATCCCACCCACCACCCTCTCTACAAGCCTTAGGAGCTTTCAACTCACAGCTGGGGACATGGGCTAAAGCCATTGTTCCATTTTCACTCAGGCAGAAGCTAGGAGGTGGAGAGAGAACTGCACAGTTTGTGGTTACATCACACTCCCTATACAATGGATTTTGTTGGCTCACTCAGCTTAGTGGAAAATGCTTCCACATCAGTAAGACTGAAACCTGGACCTTCAGTGGCTCCATTGGCACAGCAGCATCTGAACGAGAGGTCCCGTCATATGTGCTTTGGAGAAACCAAACTAAACAGGCTAAACTACATCTCAATGTCCTCTGTAGCAGCTCAGGGAAGTGAAGCTTCAAACAGCAGAGCTGTACCCTCTGACAATGTCAAGGGAACATAACCAGACACAAATTACATACCACAGCTCATGGCCCATGCCTCCCAGAGATGAGAATCAGACACAGCCACCATGTTTAATCTTTAACAACAAGAAAGAGTGATAACAGGACCCAAGGGGTTTCTCTATACAACCCCAGCTGCCTCTATTCTCTCCAAGTTCAATGCCCCCATGTAACATGAGGAAACCAATGAAGAAAAGGAGAAGTGAGATTTAGGTTGGATACTGGGAAAAAACTTTCTAACTCTACGGGTAATTAAGCTCTGGAACAGGCTTCCAAGGGAGGCTGTGGAACCCCCCTCACTGGAGGATTTTAAGAACAGGCTGGACAAAGACCTCTCAGGGATGGTCTAGGTTTACTTGGACCCCAGAGCAGGGGGCCAGCCTGGATGACCTCTTGAGATCCCTTCCAGACCTACATTTCTATGGAAAGAGGCACTTTTGTGGTGCAAGGTGCTGTGCCTCTCGGAAACATCCTGTACTGGGGACAGAGCAGGGAAATCACTCTTTTTGAAGTCACCCAGCCCTACCCAAAGAATAATCAGACTGTCTACTCCAGGCTGTGTCTGCACTAGGGATCTGTGCCTGCTATGGCCATTGGTGATGTGCCATCAGTGAAAACCTCTTGCGAAGGTCAGCAAAGCCTCTATAAATTCCAATTAGCACCAGTGCATTTTATCCCTGCTTCAAACCAGTGCAAGCGCACGTCGCAGCCTATAGCAGCTTTGTCTGCCTACGCAGGGGTGTTGCATTAATACTGCAGACCCTGTTGCTGGCCCCCATTGGTGGAAATCCTCAGGGCAGACAAGGCCACAGATTATCAGAGCCCTCCTCCTGATCAGCCCATGGAACAATCTTTCTCTGCCATTCCACAAGTGTGGGAATGGCCCAGGACAGGGGCTCTGCCTAATCGAGACAGAATGGAAGCGCGACCCCAAAGAGTTGAATGGTTTTAATCGTTATTCTGCCCCTGTGGACAATGAACTAAGGGCATCCATGCAAGACAGGGGCTAACCATCTCTCCAATTCTGGTAGCAAATCAGATAGTCTCTATGGTCTTTCTGGTACCAAAAGAGTCTCCAGCATCCAAGTCAGTGATTCAAATGCTGCTTTAAAATGTAATGGAGGAAAAGGAACCCTTACACTCAGGTGCTGGAGAGCTTACAATGAGCCATACCATCATCAGGTGGATGGGCTAGGAGAAGTCTTGAGGTGCCTTCTGGCCCTACATTATTCTGTCTCCTCAATATTCCTGCATGGTGCAAGCAGGAGACAAGCCAGTTCTCTCATGCTCTACCAACCCAAGCCAAAAACATTGCCTGGCCTTATTAAAACTACAGGAGAAGTTCTGTAGAGGGCTACACTAGTAAATCAAGACATATCCCCAAGCTCAGGTGGATCATGGCAGGGAGCAACTGAGACACATGCATTGTAGAGGTATAAATGACAAATAAAAGGTCTCATTCTAAATACACCCCCCCACACACACACACACACACGCTTTTTTTCTTTTAGAGAAGTATCCTGGTGCCAGTGGGGAGAGCTAGTCCGAGGGTCCTACCATGTATGTCCCATTCGCTGTACCAACTGCTGCTAGCAGTGTGGTTAATACTTCCCTTCTCTGTCTGTGGACCTGAACGCAGTAGTTTTCCAATTGAAAGGCAGACAGCCTTCCCATAAGCCAGCTCCCACTGAGTGGGCTCAGCACAAATAGGAGAAGAATGGGGACACCCCTGGAACCCCTCAACCAGCAGCTGTGCTTATAGAATGCTTTTTAAATTTCAGTTTTGAAGCAAACTTCCTCCCCTGTTAATGTATCATTTACTCCCTAATCCCCAGGAGCACATTGGTTACCATGGAGAACCTCTTGCCAATAATCTATGTGCACAAAAGAGCAAGGAACATGCATGGTCAAATGGTGATGACCTAAGAACTATTATCACATACCCGTACAGCAAAACCCACAGGAATCTGCTTAGATCCTAAAAAAATAAATGTGCCCGCTGTACTGGTATCTACTTAGATACCAGTACAGCGGGCACATTATTTTTTTATGCAACAGGGTATCAAAATGCAGTGGCCACAGTTCGGAAGTCAGCAATTTGACACTGCAAAAACAGTAAGAAGTCAGCCAATTTTTACAACACAGGGCTCTCTGCAATGCCACGGCTTTCCCCTGTGTTTAGGCCAGGAACAGGAAATGTGTGCGGGTGGATAGTTGTGCCATATGTGTTGACAAATGTAGACTTTTTAAAACAGTGACTATTTTGTGAGAGAATTTCAAGACAACCAATCCACAAGTGCTGCTGGTTGCAAGCGTGCAGAAGTGCCGGCCTGTGGGAACAGGCACAGGTGTTTCCTTATGGCAACTTGCGGTTCTCAAGTGACCGCCTTCTTCCCATGCAAGGGGAAACTAAGCTTTCAGTTACAGAGTCCCACAAATAATGAAAGCAGCATGCTTGCAAATGCTGTTTAACAAAACCAAATCCCCACACACTGCCCTAGTCCCATTTATTTCATAGGCTCGGTCATTTCTGAACAGCAGCTAGAATTGTTGAAGAGCGTGCTAGCGGTTATTTCTTTGTCCGGTATTGCGAGTTCATTATGTGACAAGTTTTTCTGTTCTCATAGATGTATGCAAGGTCTCGACAGATATCTTCTACAACTGATCCACTCTACATGGTTATTTGAGATGCACACGGCAAGGGTTCATGTATGGGAAAAACACATTTCTGACTGAAGAACAGGAAGTGTTGCATGCTTAAGAGCCTACTGAATAGATGGATACACCATCAGTGCATATAATGTAGCAGTGTTTCTTTTACATTCGGTCCTTCACCTTCCCCTCTCCCCCTCCCTCACATTAGAGAGAGGGTAGTCAAGTGATCCTCACACAAAGTTGGAGAAGTCTGGAAACTAAGGCCCCAATTCAGCAAAGCACTTGGCTTTAAAGCATGCGAGCAGTCCCACAGAAGTCAAAGGAGATAACCCCTGAGAGAATGAAAATCCCCACCCCAGTCCTAACTGCTGAAATTGTTCTCTTTCTGGTATTCTTACAGATGGGGATAGAAAGATGTGTTTTCACAACACCTAGCATGAGGAGGTCCTGTTCCATGACTGGGGCTCCCAGGCACGATCTCAATAAAAATAAGCTCAGATTTTCCAAATAAGACATTGCTTACGAAAAACCGTTGAACCTGGGAATAAAAATGTCTCTTTCTAAACTTCAAGCCTGCAGCATAATTAAAAATATGTACATCATCCCAGTAGCTTTTGTCTTTCTGATCTACTAACCCAGTCATTTTCTCTCTCACACACCCCAACGTCTTGCCCCAATTTGAAAATTAAGCTTGAACAGCAGAGCGCGCGCTGAAGTCTCTTCAGCGGCAATGAAATCTAAAGGTACTAAGATAAATGTATGTATCACTTGCAAACTCGGAAGAATCATTTTCATAGATTAAAGGACAGAGGGACCATTAGATCATCTTGTCTGCCCTCATGTATATCACAGGACATTAAACTTCATGCAGTTCTCCCTGTATTGAGCCCAGTAACTCGTGTTTGACTAAAGCATATCTTCCAGAAAGGTACCCAGTCTTGATCTGGAGACATCAAATGGTGGAGCATCCACCACTTCCTTTGCGATTTGTTCAAATGGTGATGCACCCTCACTAGAAATTCGGCACTTTTTTTTTTTTTTTTTTTAAATAAACAGTTTGAATTTGTCTCGCTTCAGCTTCCAGCTGGTGTTATTGTTATGCTTTTTGCCAGTAATTGAAGAGCCTGTTAGAGCCTGGTATTTTCTCCTCGTGAAGGGTACGTAAACACTAACCAAATCATGGGCCAGCTGCAGCTGTGCCACAGGTCTTTTAGCTCTATGCTGACGTACCCTATGACCCCGAAATCCTTTTCAGGACAGTCCCCCATTTTGTAGAGATGGCCTGCACTCCTGGTTTCTAGAAGCACGACCTTGCAGTTAGCTGTATTAAAACTCATTTTGTTTGAATGGGCCCACCGTACCAAATGACCCAAATCACTCTGTAGGACTGCCTTCTCCTGAGCTTTATTTACCGTTTCCCCAATCGTTGGGACACCTACACATTTAATCAGCAGAGATTTTATACTTCCTTCCAAATCACTGATGAAACTAATGACGAGCAACAGGCCTCGTACCAATCCCTATGGACCCCCCACTAGAAAGACCTCATTCAGTCATATCAGAACTAGGCTAGCTCTCAAAGAGGTGATGCAGTAGCCTTCATTCGTCTGCACTGGGATCACCCAGCAGTTATTAGTTCACATTATCAAGGGCCCATTACACACACAAGGATTTTTCACAGTAACATACACGCTTAGTCACATCTTATCACTTACTCCACGGTCAAGAAGCTATTCTGCACAAACTAACTTCACAGAATAAGTGTCAATGAACTTTGAGTTCTCAAAGGAGCCAACATTCCCCGCCCCTCTCCTTTAAGGACAGCACAGTTAAAGATTAAAAGTCACATTGGACCTGACTTAATCAGAGCCATTCACTTGTACATTCCCCTACCTCTAAATTCTCAGAAACGGCTTAGGTTAAATTGTTCCTCCTGCTGGTATTCTGGTTAACTCTTGTGATAAAAATAATAGGTATTTCTCCAACTACTCCAAATGTATAGTTAAATTCTACACTGTGATAAAGGTATCACATCTGACCGCTGCGGAAGTAACTAGAACTTTTGTTTTTTCTACAGAAGAGCTTTGACTACCAAAAGGAACCACTGGCCGTAGCCCCAGAGGGCATGTCATCAGACCTTTGTGTCTGAAAGTAATGGCTTATGTGCCATGCTATATTCTAGATATACACAGACCAAGGTATTTTTTGAGATGAGCGGAAAGTTTGCATTACTTTTGCTTCATGCTAGCCAAGATGTTTCCCCATTACTAGATAACTCAACAGGGCCATGAAGTTTTAAGAGGGTCTGTACAGAAAGAATGCAAGATGGACATCATATAAAACGTGTTTGCTTTGTATAGAACTGAGAAAGCAAAAAAATGGGACATTCACCTGCTTTACAACATACCCCACAGGGAGAACCACCGACAGGGACTAGACAGGCTAAGGCCTTGTCTGCACTAGGCTGATTTCCCATCACTGCAGCTCACCAGTAGTAGTCACAGTGGTGCTATGCTAGCACTGACAGGTCACCATGTGGCGTAGGCCTACTCTGGCTGGTCTACCACTACTGCTACCACCGATACTGCAGTGTAGATAGCAACAACAGTGGGGAGTCTTAGGAGGAAGTTTTGCATAAACAGCTTCAGGAATGTCACAGACAGTTTAGCCTGAGTAAGGGCTGCAGGGTTTGGCTTTCAAGTGAGCAAATCAGGTTCTGTGGGGGTGAAATCCAGAAAGAAGTTGGGCGTGTGCAAAATCCTGCTCCCCAACCTGGGGCGAGGCTCCTTTTCACACCCCACTTATCCTGGTAGCCTCGCTACGGCAGGGTGTAAGAACAGCAACTACCTGAATCACTTGTGTAGCAAGTTGGGATCCATGTAAATGCTGATCTCCTGGCCTCCCTCACCACTGTCCACCGACTTCCTCCATGAGGTTATGGGGATGTGGAGGTGGCACTGAATTGCTTCGGCTAAGAGCTCTTTGGCTCTGAAAGAGTCAACGATATTAAGTATCGAGTTTTCAAACCGGGGTGCCTAAAGTCAGGTTCTTAAGTCCTTATTTAGGCACCTAAATGAAAGTCAGGCCATTTTTACTTGGGTACCTACAGAGGGACTAACAAGCCCAACTGCAGAATTTTCAAACCAAGGTGCCTAGCCTTTAAATAGCTGATCCTGTCAAGAGTCAGCACCAATATCAGAGAAGTGTTGGGCAGGACAGCATCTCCTGAGGCCACCTAGTCCAGCCCCCTGCACTGAGGCAGGACCAAGTAAACCTAGACCATCCCTCACAGGTGTTTGTCTAATCAATTCTTAAAAACCTCCCATGATGGGGATTCCACAATGTCCATTCAAAGCCTAGTCCAGTGCTTAACTATCCTTATCGTTAGAAAGCTCATATCCAATCTAATTTTCCTTTGCTGCAGATTAAGCCAATTACTTCTTGTCCTACCTTCAGTGGACATAGAGAATGACTTATCACAACAATTTCATAGCACTCTGTGTAATTAATAGAGAGGAATTTGTTCTCTTTCTGCACATGGAAGTGTTATTGTAACCAGACCAACCTCAGCATACTGCCATACCTGTGGTTGTCCCACAGGAAGGCAAGGAAAAGAGATTACTGACAAAACCAAATAAAAGGGTGTGTGTCTCTTTAAGAGGGAATTGATTTACATTTAATTCCATAATTACAGTAGCCAGTTTTCTTGGCTAGCACATACAGCCAGTGATACCTGTAAACAGCAATTGAGGGTTTGCAATCCACAGACTATAAGTCACACAGCCTAACCATTTTGAAGCGAATCCAGTTTCAGAAGGGCACTAGCTATTTGAAGTGGAGAGCTGTCAAAATTCAGAGCTTTCAGCACGTGTGCGTGCATGCAGATACATACACACAAAATATTACCACACAGTACATAGCTAACAAGTGCATGATGAGATATTCCAGTAAAGCCTTTAGAGATCTTCTGCCCCATTAAGATAAGTTAGCGTGTATTCTATTTTCTATATTTTCTTATACTGTGCATTCGTGCAGTTCAGTCTATCAGACTTCCATTCCCTGCCTCACCCCAGTCACGTATACCCAGGAGAGAAGGACAGCAAATTATGCAATGCCTGCCCTTGATTACTGTGTATTTAGGTTGTGTGAGGAAGCAGAGAGAGAAAGAGGTGTAACACACTGAAGGAAGACATCAGGAAAGAGATCAATTTGATCTTCGGAGTTGCCTGGTTTTCTGGGGCAGGTTCTATTGAATTGTATTGCTGTCCTTTAGTTATGCTGGGGCATGCATTAACTCTCTTGCATTTTAAAGTTAAATCAAGGGCGGCTAGAACCTCTCGGCCGGCATTTTTTCTTATGGTGTGTGCATGTGTGCAAACCTAAAGATGTTAAACAGTGGGCATTTTATTTAGCTGCCATTCACAATCAACATCCAAACTAACAGAACAATCTAAAGGCTTTATTCCGAAGCAATGTAAAAGTCACATAATGCAGCATAGATTATTCCCAACACATCGGCACTTCCAGTGAGCACCAGCAATGATTCCAGCAGGAGGACCGGGGGAGGCTGAAGACACCAACAGGAATTTCCCTGAAATTCTGAACAAGGATTCAGAAAGGTTGGGGGGGAAGGGGAGAGAGAGATTCCTAACATCTTGCCCTGTAATTTTAACCTTTTCAAGTGACAGATTTTCATGCCTGGTCTTATTCAAACAGTTGCTATCAGAGCAATCTACCATGAGGGCAGGAAGACCAGACCTAGTAACAGGCAACTTCTTTCCATAGTCTGAAATTAGGTACCATCCCTGAGTGCTGCTCTGTTTCAGATAGCTGGATGCATTATAGGAAAGAGGCAACAATACTAATGTCTTACCAGATATTTTAGTCAACCACGAGTTATCTAAAAAACTGGGAATGGCTATTCAAGGGGCAAGAGATCACGCTGGGCTATTTACACACACACACACTATTTTTAAAACCCTGCAGATCACCATACTGTCTAGGTGCGGTATTTACTTGTTTCTCATGCCACCTTCTCCTGTGCTTCTAAACCTTTATCTTAAACAGTTAAACTGCCCCCAAACTATTCCTTCCCAAAAGGCTTTTAAACCAATCACTTCCAAAAGGGCAAACATTGACTTCCAGTAGGACAAGCTCTGACTTCCAGCTGTCAGATCAGCTCTCTGGCTGCGGAACCTCTACTGCTCTGTCTATTCCAATTCAAGTCACATCACGAGAGTCCACATACCAAAGAGCACTTTAAATAAGACATGCATGCGAGCAATTCACGGTACAATCCAATCTTTTCCTTAAGCAATTAGACTCAAGATAGTAACCAAGTGCAACCCTTATACACATACTGTACATTTACGTACAATTAATATTATAAGATTCACATAACTCTTGCTTACCATGAATGCTGCATACACTGAGAATTTGAATGTGCATTTCTTTAAATGATCCTGAAGGATTAGTCTTTGCTGGTTTGAATCCTTACCAAAGATGCTTTAGAAAAGAAGAGCAAACCCCAACTTCTACACTGAAGGCTGTGATCAGAGAAAAGGCATTGTCAGGGTTGCCAACTCTTGCAATTTTTTCCCCATGACTCTTGTGATATTTGGTGTTTTTCTTAAAGCCCCAGCTCCTGGATTCATGTTACTACAGATAAATATCAGATATAGTTTAAAAAAACATTTCTAGCACTCATGTTTTCAGAGGAATGCTTGAAAATGTGACCCAGTGCACCCTGTAGGCTCAAGAACTGGATGGCAAATAAAAAGCACCCAACATTTATTTTTTTTAAATGTCATGTTTTTTTCTCATGAGTTCTGAATGCAGTATTGCCAATCTCGAGCAGTGTTCACATCTGTTCCCAGACTTGCAAATGAGCAGGGAATTGAGTAAGTACACACACCCTACTGGACAGCCTCCCTGCAACCGTAGTTGCTTCTGCTGCTTGCCCCTGCATTTCCAGCATTGCTACCTGCACTACGCTTGAAATGCACATATAAAAGCCATTTCAAAGTGCATGCACTGCCACTGCATTAGTGCATTTCTACGTCCTACTCTTTGCCTGGCTACTAAGCTGCTCAAATTACCATTTGAAACACAGCTATGTACTGCACTTTATGGACCAACATGACAGCTCCCTGTCCCAAGGAGATTAATCCATGGCCCTAATCCTGCAGCTGGATTTATATGAGCAGACCCTTGCATCTGCATGGAGGCCCATTGCTTTTACACAGGGCACTATGCAGGCACAAGGTTTCACCCCTACAGAGCCAACTGCAGGATCAGGCCCTACGTTTGCTGTTCTCTTAGTCCTTCACCTTAGACTTGCTGTTCTTGGGTAACAGGAGGCAGGGTAGTTACATTTTACTTCCTTTTATTCAGGAAATATATTCTACCCTAGCAGATCTACCAGAGATAGCGAGAATTAGTTTCCCTGTATAAAATCTTTGGCTATGGTTAGATGGTTGCACCAGTCACTGGATTTTAAAATATGCAAGAAAAAAAAAGGAAGGATTTTCTAGCCGAGTGGTTCCAGGAAAACGTGTACCCCCTGGAAGACCTCTGCGTACCCCCAGGGGTACATCAACTCATCTAGGCTACATAAAAAGCACTAGCGAAGTCAGTACAAACTAAAATTTCACACAATGACTTGTTTATACTGCTCTATGTACTATGCACTGAAATGCAAGTACAATATTTATATTCCAATTGATTTATTTTATAATTATATTGTAAAAATGAGAAAGTGAGCAGTTTTTCAGCCATAGTGTGCTGTGACACTTGTATTTTTATGCCTGATTTTGTAAGTGAATAGGTTTTAAGTGAGGTGAAACTTGGGGTATGCACAACAAATCAGACTCCTGACATGTGTACAGTAGTCTGGGAAGGTTGAGAGCCACTGCTCTAGCCTGACAGTCTGTTATTGCCTTTGTATCCCAATGTGATCTGTATTAGCACATTTTCAGACATCAGTTTCCCTCATACACCCAGAGCTATAACTCCTCACTGTTATAGATTGACCAGTCTGCTTCTGTCAGAGCAAACCCTCCGGCCTAGACTGACTGCGTTCTGAACCTGGGTTAGTACAAGCCAGAAAAAAACATAGCTCTTAGCAATCATATGCTTTTCCGACGTGGGGGCGCTCTCCCTCCAGAGTCAGTGTGAAGTTAGCCAACTGCAGTTTGGACTGGCAATAGTTTGAGTCCAAGTAGCCCCAGCCTGGCGGGCTTTATGTATTTATTTATTTTTGGTGCTGGCGGTGGTAAGTAAACAGAATTTGAAGGGATTTGCGGCCACCACACTTAAGTCATTTTAATCCGTGCTGCCCCCGGAAATTCGTCTCCCATTGCCCAAATCTCTCACGTTTGCCCTCCACAATCTAGTGGCATGTGGGGAATGAGAAGGAGGAGAGTTCTGCTCCCCTGCAGCTTTAAAGGGAAAATATTTGTATAGAGCGAAGGACTGTTCAACACTGGCTAGGCAGCGGGATAGGCATGAAGGCTCTTTGTTGCCTTATATACGCTGTTCTAGCAGGGCTCCCATCTAGAGGCTAAGGCCCACTACTTAGCAAAGACCGGGATTTGCCCAGAGGGTTCTGCAGTGGCTCAGGGAATAAATAAATGAACCCTTCCCTCTACTTCAGAGGTTCGCAAACCGTGGTCCGTGGACCACCAGTGGTCCGCGGATAGCTCCCTCTAAGGTGCGCGCCTGGGCGGCCGCACACAAGAGAATGAAGGGCCACCCACCTAATTAGTGGAGCCGCACAGGCGTAGCTCCACTAATGAGGTGCCTGGCCCCTAGAGAAGACACACGTGTAAGGTGAGGTGGCAGCCATGGGAGGAATAGGAGGTAGGTGGAAGGAGGCAGTGGGGTAAGAAGAGGGGATGGGGGGGGAATTTGGGACATGCCAGGCTGCAGGCAGCCAGAGAAAGAGGTGACTTTCCCCAGCGCCAGGGCTGCAGCTGCCAGGGAGAGATCCCCCCCTCCCCTTCCCAGCCCCAGCTCGGGGGCTGCTGCGGCAGGGGAGATCCCCCCCCCTTCCCAGCCCCAGCTCGGGGGCTGCTGCGGCAGGGGAGATCCCCCCCCCTTCCCAGCCCCAGCTCGGGGGCTGCTGCAGCCGGGCAGAGAGGGCACATCCATTGCATTAGAAAGGTAAGACTACTGATATTAAAATATGAGTTGTGTGCTTTTATTTGTAGAACAAAAAATGTTAATTATTATTAAGTTTCTTTTAATATAGCGCTTTTATCCAAAGCACTTTACAATAGTTAGCTAACGGTACAAACAACATTTGGAAAGATCATTAAGTGGTCCGCCGAGACCCTCAGCAATTTTCAAGTGGTCCGTG
>NW_020664540.1:9528068-9544231 GCF_002925995.2 Terrapene triunguis
TGAGAACCGCTACTCTACTTCACTAGACCCAGGGAGCAGAACTTCCTTTTCTGGGCTGTCTGCATCCCTCCACATCGCATGCCCTGCAGTAGAGCCTGCACTGTTCCACCACTTTTTGGGCAGTACACCCTCTCCTTCCCCGACAAAGAGAAAGGCCGGGATATTCCCCCCCACTGGGCTGTAGACATCTGCACTGGGTGCACTGCATGCTTCCTCTGTTCAGACTGTCAATGACACCCGATTCCTTCCTTGTGGTTTGTTTGGACTCAGGTAACTCAGACACAGCAAACGCTTGGGGTATTATTAGATTCTTCTGCTGAGTAAAGAGTGTCTCCGCCGGCTGTGACAGCCATGTCATATCACCTCACGGCTCTTGCTCAGACCCACAATAACAGGAAGGAGTCTGGGAAAAGACGCCAGCTCCTGCCCCCTGGATAAATATAAGCACTGGTGTGGGCTGCTACAGAGCATTTTTACCTCTTACTAGTGTTAAACATCTTGTTTTTTCAGTCATGGACTTCACAAGACAAAGTTGCTAACAGAGCCAGGAGTAGCCTGGGTTGACTTACCCATACAGCCACTCAAATCACCGAAAGACTGTGGGTACGTCTTCACTATCCGCCGTATCGACGGGTAGCAATCGATTTATCCGGGATCTATATATTGCGTCTCGTTAAGACGCAATATATCGATCCCCGAACGCGCTCACCGTCGACTCCGGAACTCCACCAGAGCGAGCGGCGGTAGCGCAGTCGACGGGGGAGCCGCGGCCGTCGATCCCGCGCCGCGTGGACCCCAGGTAATCCGATCCCCTCCCCTAGTGTAGACCAGCCCTGTTTGGCCATCTGCCACATCCATTCTGAAACATTACAAGATCTCAGTAAAGACAGTCACTCACTTTGCATTCGTTAGCAGAAGGCGTTCAAGTAAATAAACGTGTCCGCCCATTTCTATAACAGACAGCACTTCAGATTTATTCTCATTTTTCCCCTTAGATGTACAACTCAAGTATCACATTGCACAGAACAAGTATGGATTGAAGTGAACGGGACTACACACATGCTTAAAGTTCGGCACATGCTTAAGTGCTTCGCTGAACTGGGGCCTGAAAGCAGCCCTAATTAGCTGGAATCTCTCCAATCTTGAAATCCATGTCTTCATACCTCCTACCTGGCTTTTAGATTTTTAAAAAGGCCAAATATTTCCACAAGTAATTTAAGAGCAGAAATGCCAGTCTTCAAGAAGCAGGTTGATGGAGAAGTGACCCATGCAAAATAAAGAGACATAGCAATGTTAGATTGGCTCGTAAGTCTACTATATCTGATCTAATATAAACCACTGCGACAGTGGTTCTTTCCTCTGTGTTTTACAATAAAGGTGCACTACTACCGTATGACCTAGTGGCCAATGAAATAAGTGATATCTGAAACCTAGCATTTGACCCGCCATCTACAAAACATGTCAACACTTGAGACATGATCCTTCTATGAGTGTCACAGTGAAGTGTTAGCATCATACGTGTCCAGTCCACATTGGACTGAGCCACATCCCATTATAGATAAGCACCATAAATGATACCCCAAATGCAACAGTGATCAGATTAATGGCAGTGATCAGATGATCGGTTCCTCTGCTCATTTTAAATAGAGGGAATTATAGTTTGTCTTATATCCCTCCTTCTCTTATTACCTGGGTAGGTAGAGAAGAAAAAGACATAGGGCATTAATGCAATAGATACGGTGATTATGTTTCATGCGGTTCTCTATACCATCAGTCTCTTACTTTAAATTTGTAAAATAAATGTTTTCAACCTTAAAAAAAAACAAAGATGGGGCACTTGTTTTCCAGTTTGCCTGGATTAAAAACCATACAACTTTGCAATTCTACATCATGACCTAGAAATATTTAAGGGAAAATATATATCAGGGTTGGATGGGACCTCAGGATGTCATCTAGTCCAACCCCCTGCTCAAAGCAGGACCAATCCCCAGGCAGATTTTTACCCCAGTTCCCTAAATGGCCCCCTCAAGGATTGAACTCACAACCCTGGGTTTAAGCAGGCCAATGCTCAAACCACTGAGCTATCCCTCCCCTCTCAAGTGGATGGCTGCATTAATATCCTGATCCAAAGTCCACCAAAATCAGTTGGGAGACTTTCATTTTGTACAACAGGCTTTTGGTAAGACCCTACATCTGCTGTGCTATACTTGGGTTTCGCACATAAGTAAGTAACCAGAGATTTTAATCCTAGGAAATCGAGCTGCAAAAACAACTGAAGAGACAAGTTTATGCACCTATAGAACACAACCAGAACTAAATGCTTCTATATTTATCCAGCATACAGTCTACACCATCAGCTATTTTAATCCCTCTAACTATTAGTGGATAGTGACACTGCAGTTGGATAAAGACATTTGACAAAAATCTTATTTAGAGATCAGGACAAACTTAATTGGTTTTTAGCCAGACCTGCACAAAGATGGGCTATTCCACACATACAGTTGTTAATCTGCCCATTATGCTCTGTAAGCTCCAACTGAAGAAGAAAGAGATGCTAGAAGGAATGTAATATTTCAGGAGCACATTTTTCTGTGTGTCCTTAAAACGAGTAACAGCTACTAGATAGTGAATTAGGAACAAGAAGACTGTGTGTTTTAAAAAGCAGATTCGCTAGAAAAGAAAACCGTTCGGTCTCTCCTGCTTCACATTTGAAATATACTATACCTAATGAACGCTACACCTAATGAACAGCTATTTCAGTTTATTTAAACAATAGCTAATGAGAATTCTTTAAAGTTACATTTTAATAAGACAGCTAGCTGCCCATCCTTTCCACTGCAAATTGACATTTCCTCAACTAGATGCACATTTTTCCTTGGTACTGTCAAACAAACGAGACTCAAGAAATATGGGTCCACTTCCCAGTGTGGAAGCAGAACTCTGTTATTCTCCGACACCAGCCTGTGCGCCTTTAGATCAGGTCCTACGTGACTTGTTCAAAGCCAATGGGAAACGAACCCCATTGACTTTGATAGGCTTTGGATCAGGCCCTTAAGTGATGCATGCCTCAGCTCCCTCTGCACTCTCTCTCTCTACCGCATTGGGGTGCTGGCTAAGTTCATCAGTGACCGTAAGGTGATGAGATGCTATCATGTTTACTGGGAGTGAGTATAAATGCAGAGATAGATAGAACACACTGCTTCTATGTAAATATGCCACATAAAACCCCAGCCCCCTGAAATCTCTCTCTCCTGGGAGGCAAATACTCCTAGTTTTTATATAATTCAAAAAGTCTTGGTTTTGTTATAGAAATTTCTTAAACACACACAGTGGGAGGTTTACTACCAGTTCCCCCGGCGCCCACGCCCACTCAAATTGCTGTGCAATAATTTATATAAGAACATAAAAGCCATTCTCATAACTGCCTATTAGAAATTATACAATAGCTAAATGACAGGGCTGCAAAAGCAGCAAAGATGCAAAGATGCTGAAATGGGTGTTCGGTGAGGATTATGACTTCTTTTCCCCTGTGAAATAGCCTAGAATCACTGGGTACATCTACACCACTACCACCACCACCATGAGGCACCAAGTCTCCAAACCCAAGTCAGTTGACTTGGACTCGCGGGTTAAAAGTTGCAGTGTAGACGTTCGAGCTCAGCGACCCACCCCTTTGCAGGGTTCCCAGGGCTCAACATGAAGCTAGCAGTGCCAGGTATAGCACATGGGGCTGTTGAAAATTTTCTGTTTAAACTGTTTGATAGAAAATTGGATGTCAACCGAGTTACGCTCTTCACAGCCAACAAGTTAGTGTGTGTTTTCTGCCAAAAATTTTTGATTTTTTGTCAAAAAGCCAAACACATGAAAACTGAAATATGTCTGAATCAGACATGCCATCATGGTGCCGCAGGGGAGTTGTAGTTTGGTTGTCTCGTATCCCCATTCTCCTCTATTAGTTGGACTCCCCAGCTAGACTGCAACCACCATTACACACCACTTCCCCTCACCAACAGGGCAGACGATGGACAACATAGTCCAACCAGGGAGCTTGGCCCATACAGAACGGGGGCATAAGACAACTGAACCACAATTCCCATAAGGCACTGCAGCAGCACTTCCGAATCAAACTATTGTGGTTTTCAGTTGAAATATTTCAGTTTTTCACTGGGGGAGGAAAAAAAAGTCAACATTTTCTGTAGGGAAAGAAAACCACCACCATTTTCCAAACCAGCTCTCTGTAGAACACTTCACAAGCACTGGGGTAACATATGCACCAACCTTGGCACATCACTTAACAGAAGAAATATATTAGCTTCCAGTTAATGTAATATTAGAGAAAGAATAACAGTACACAGATTTATTAAAGCCTCTAGTCATATGGAAGAGCCCTATAGAATTTAATAATGATTTAACTTTGTAGGATTCTATGGAAACCCACAAACTAGAGTTTAGAAAATGATCTATTTTCTATGGGATTTTTCAGTCACCTTATGAAATTGTATAGCCGGGATACAATTGCTATACATTTATTAGAGAAGAGGTTTTTTTTTCCAAAAGCCATAAGCCATCTCAAACTATAGAAAGGTTACCATTTTCTACAGGATTCTCATAAGGGCATAATGTGTTATCTGAGAAGACATCCCATTTCCTGCACTGAAATTATATGCTTTATTAATTCAAATATTATATCATTTGATTTTCGGTATATTGCGTGTCTCATGTAATTTTAAACAATTACGTCCAGTTTTGCTTCATTCGTGGGTTAAGAAATGTTTATGTGCCTCACAAATGGAAGAATAGCATTTACGACAAAAGTAAGTTCCAGAAAACTATGAATATTAAAAAAAAAATTGGTTTCCATCTATGGATCAGAGAGTAAATTGACTGCACAGATTACAGTATTTAATGTGCTATAAAAATGTTTCCTTTTTTCTGTCCTATGCAATTAGTTGAGTTTTTGGTGGTTTCATAGCCACAGTTATTTCACATGTAATTTGCCAGGCAGACCATCTTCGCAGAAAATAATTGGGAGTTCAACAATGGAACAATACGCCCAGAAGAGCCTTTAACCTCCTACAAAATGTCTTGATGTATTTCAGAACAAGGAAGGAGGTATGTGGACTGACTCCTGCATTCGAGAACATGTTTGGTTTTAAAATCAAACACTTGCACACATTGGTGTCTAGCACGCAAATCAGTTACGCAAGAGATTTTACCAGGATACTCATTTGAAATACCATCTCTTGTAAACAAGGTCGTTCTGGAGGCAACAGGGATTAGTATAGTTCAAACAGTCCCTCTTCCATGGGCACTGGACTGAGTAAAGTGTCTGCATTCACAAACAGAGTTTCCATCAAGGTGGGCCTGAAAAGGGTACACAAATGTTCACGGACACATTTGCCCCTCACACAAGTCTGCATTCATCCCAGATCAGGAGAGAACACTGTGCCGACCAAAGAGCAAAAGCAGCAAACACGAAGGAATGTTAAAATGAGGGGTCCCTGGCAGTCCCTGGAATAGAAGTCTTTAAATTAACAGATTCACAGCCACTTACACACACACAAGCATCCTTGAGGGAAGCAGCTACACATCCCTTACTTATAGCAGAGACGTTTCATAGGGTCACACAAGAGTTTACAGCTCCTTTAAGTCCCACCCATTTACTGGGAGGTGGGGAGGGGCAAACAAGACATTGTTTGTTCAGACAGCCTTCCAGACAGACAAATGGATTACGCCACAACCCCTGAGACCAGCACTAAATCCTTTTAGGTTCTTATAAGTTTGCAAGGAAAAGACACTAGGTAACAGCTAGAGAACAGCAGCAAGTTAGATGGCATAGAGACCGTGATGGAAGGTAGCATCACCCAAATGTGTTTGGACCAGAAAGGATCAACATTACAAGCGGCCATCCATTCAAAATGCAGGACTACCTCTGCAACTGTGCCATAGCAAAGCTCCACGGGGGTGGGGGCAAGCAGTTCCAAATTGCCTTTCCACCTGCCTTCCCAATCCTGGGACTGGCTGGGAGCCAAACTGGCCTCTAGCAGCCTAAAGGCTGCTCTAATCTATGCTGATTTGTAATGGACAACCTGAATGCCATTACATCAGAAGATCAAGCAGAGAATGCTCTGGGCTCTTGCCATCAGCCACCCCTCCCCCCGACATGCCCCTGAGGGTCTGGCCCAGAGTTGGCTAAGCAATTTATATTTCCCCATAGTAATTTTCATCCTGACTTTCTCATGCATTCCATTTCCATGGCAATTCATGCTTCCATGTCCGGGATAGTCCTCATCTTCCCACTGTGGATTGCTTTAGCATGGACCAGTGTAGGAGCCCAGAGAATTCTATGGATAACATCGAAGCAGCTCTGCGCTTTATAGCCTTTGGCACGCTGTCCAAACATCGCATAATAATAAAGGCTGACTGCTGATGCATGATGGGAAACTTAGACGCCATCCAACAGTGTAAGCAGTTCATATGCCCTATTTTCACCTGCTTTCCTCCCGCTGTGGTTTATCCCCCACCTCGATCCATAGTCTCTGCTTTAGGACTTTCCAATCAATTGCTACGGAGATGATTATGTTGTCACTGACAAATGTAAATGGCTGGTGAAAAATAAGCAGCAGAAGGAAATGAACTCAGAAGAGCCTGTTTATGGCAGGCAACATTTGCATCAAGAGCAGGAAGAGATACAAAATAACCAGCTGAGTATAGCAGAGAGGCAGGCTATGGCTATGTCTACACTGCAATTAGACACCCATGGCTGGACCCTGCCAGCTGACTTGGGCCGTTGGAGCTCAGGCTAACAGCCTGTTTAATTGTGGTATAGATGCTTGGGCTTGATCCTGGGCTCTAGGGCCCCATGAGATGGGAGGGTCCCAGAGCTCAGGCTGCAGCCCAAGCCTGAACATCTACACCACAATTAAATAGCCCCTTAGCCTGAGCCCTGAAAGCCCAAGTCAGCTGGCACGGGCCAGCTGAGTATCTAACTGCAGTGTAGACATACCACAAAAACATCATTGGGTATTCTCTAATAAGCATCAGCAGCTCCTTATGTAAAATCCTGATATATCTTAGGAAGTTCTGCTGAGTTTAAGAGGATGCTGGGTAATAAGATTTTGTCCTGTCCATTCAATCTTGGCAGAGAGCTCAGTGGAAACCCTAGACACCTCCTTTTTTGGGAAATATGTGCCAGATCCAGGGGAGGGCAGCACGGCTAATCTGCACAGAGTAGAACACAGGCATGTGGTGACAAGGTCAATCAAAGCTCTCCTCTGTACCCCAGTGATTTGGGGGCAGGGCAGGACATTGTCTCCGAGACACAATTCTAAAGGGACAAAACCTCAGCTGAAAGTCAGCATGACACCAGGTCCTAGTCATGTCTTTTTCACTACTACCTCTGCAGCAGGGAAAGGAGTGGTGTAAGAGTCCCTATACCAGAGGGTTCCATTAGAGTTTAGAAGAGGTGGCCCCATTTCTCCTGTTCACCTCAAGTGACCCTCTTCATGAGCTGTATTTAGCCAGTCTCGGTATTTCAGTGGGCACAGATGCCGAGAGACAGCCTTATTTTTCATTGGAGCACATCACACCATGATCAGCAAAACGCATCGGGCTCCATCTTCTTCCCATTTACGCTGGTGGACGTATGGTCATGGACTTTAATGGGTGCTAGAGGTTAGACCTCACAGAACGTACTTCATTGTATAGAGAGACACTTGTCTGTGATATCAATTAACTTCACCTGATTAGCCCCAACCTCCTGTGTGAGACAAGGAACTACTTGGGCCAATAAGCTTGAATGGAAGCTCACTAACCAGTACAAGCATGGAAGACGTGATTTAGTTAACCATCAAGTAGCTAGATGTGCATAGTTAAGTATTGCCGTCTACATTCCTTTTGATAAGCAAGACGTGAAGCCACTTGCCTGACAAGGCAAATTGCTCTTAAATAATTTGTAAGGCCCCGTTCATGCACTGAAGCTCAGTTTCCCCTGGAGTGGAATTCTCCCATTAGGATGCCTTCCAAGAGCTCTCAGTGGAGTAGGTGTGCTGAGAAATACTTGAAGAAGGAAGATGTAATTTCTTCCAAAAAGGCCATGCAGAAGGACCTGTAACAAATGCCTTTAGCCACACTAGGACAGCACCCATATCCAGCAAGAGATAATGGCTGCTGGGGCTTGTAAAGACATTGAAAAAAAAATAATCAGAAAGGGTTCAGAAAAGAGCTACACAAATGAACTGAGGTCTGGGAAACCTGCCTTATAGTGAGCCTTGAGCTGTTCAAGGTCTTTAGCTTACCAAGAAGGTTAAGAGGTGACTTGACCACCGTCTATAAGTGGGGAGATTTCCAACAACGGAGGACTCCCTAATTTAGCATACAAAGGCATAAAAAGACCCAGCAGCTAGCAACCAAAGGAAGATAAATTTGAACTAGAGATTAAAAATTTGCCCCTTAAGCCATTGGGTAACTAATCAATGGAACAGCTTACCAAGGGATGTAGTGGGTTTGCCATCACTTGAAGTCTTTATATCAAGACTGGATGTCTTTCTGAATAGAGCACTCTAGCTACACCACAAGATATTGGCTTGATGAAGGGATTACTGGGTGAAATGGATTGGCCTGTTTGACAGGAGGGCAGGCTAATTGATCATAAATGATTCCTTCTGGTCTTAAAGTCTCTGAATGTTTCAATACCCTAAAATCTTCCACTGCTTGGTGTTTAAAATAGACTCTTGCATTTCCAAGCACCATCCTTCTGTTCAAGATACCAGACACCTGGTTACTAAGCATTAACTGCCTTGGAGTGTAAACACTGCTTCTAAGCAGCATTTCTTGCATGCAGCCACCAGGGGCTTTTCTTGTGGCCACAGCCTTCAGGGCAGTGATTTGGGGGGCAAAGCAGCGGCGGTTTTCCAGGGAAGCTGGTGAACAGTTTTGAATGCCAGTGTACACAAACCCAGAGTATGAAATGCCTATTAGGGAAATCTACACGTTGCAGTGTTACTCTCGCTATTCTCTTTCAGATGAGAAAAATGGGCTCCACGCCCCCAGGTGCAAGGGTCGCGCTGGAGAGTCCAAGAGGAAGTGCTGGACTTGGAATGGGCAAGGCCAAGACACTGGAATGCTGCATCCATTCAGTGCATCTCCTCCCTCCCTGCTCCTCAAATGCAGCTTCTGCAAAGCGACCTATCAATCCCTGACTGCACTTTAAAGCCCAGTATTGCCAACCCCAAGCATTCCAATAATCATGAGATTGTCTTTAAAAGCCACGAGATTTTAACAAACACTAATACATCTGGGTTCTTTTCATTTACCTTCAGGATGCAGAATGCTTACAGGGCATTACATTCTTTATTGAGGTTTTTCTCTGTAACCATAAGGGCTAGAAGCTTAAATTTTTTTTTTTTAAAGGAAAGCTGAAATTCTCACAGTCACAGGACTCCAGGCCCTGGAGTTTAAAAAAAATAATTACTGGACTACAATAAAATCATGAGAGTTGGCATCTCAACTGGCTGAATCCCTAGGGGAGGGTAACAGGGCAAGTGTAGTGGTCATCTACTGTCCACCCAACTCCTTCCCATCAGCCTTCCTGCCTGATTTAGACCCCTGGCGCTCTCCCTTTCTCTCCTCAGAATCTCCCACAGTCCTCAGTGACTTCAGTTTTCATGTCGATGACCCATCTGATCCTTAACTGCACATCCCCTCGTTCCTCAGCTCTTCGTTTGACTCTCCCACTCACCAACAGGACTGTTCACTGGACTTGGTCACCCCCATGCACAGCTCTCTCACTTGCTGCATTTCCCCTCCCTGAGCATCACCGGTCCCTCTTTCTGCATCATCTGTCACCCCCACATCACACCCCTCTGTCCCTTGGCCATTCTGGGACTTCCAGTCCACCACACTGAGGACTTCTCGTCTGCTCTCTGCCCTCTCCTCCCTTTCTTCTACCAATCTAGTTGTTGATTCTGTCCATGCTTCACTCCTCTTCCATCCTTGATTCTTTTGCCCCTCTCTTCCATGACAAGATCCACTCTGCCAACCCTCATTTGCCCTCAACACCCACCTCCTCCACTCTGGCTCATGCTCTGCAGAGCATCTCTGGCAGAAATCCTGTGACCAGGCTAACTTCCTAAATGGCACATTTGTTCTCTCCTTCCTCAGTGCTGTCATCTCCCTCACTACACCGCTCTGCTTCTCCAGTTTAACTGAATCCCAGACACCTCTTCACCACAGCAACTCAGTCTTCAAACGCCCCCCGCACCCAACCTCCTCCACTCTCTCTGCAAAGGTTCTCCATTTCTTCCAAGTGAAAACTGACAGGATACAACCTGACCTTCCCCCTCCCCTCAACTTGCCTTCCATTCCCTCCTGCCCATCACAGATGCAGGGGTTCTCTCAGTCACATCAAACACAAGCTGCTAGTCTTCACTTTCAAAGCCCTTCCCTCACATTGACTATCAAGGATGTCGACTCCTGCCTCGGATTGTCTCATGATGCCAGTCACCATCGCCTGCTGTGTGACATTTTCAAACAAGCACTTTTCCGCCACGCTGCCCCTCATGCTGGGCAGAGCTCCCCATAAACACCCCGAAAACTACCTCCTCCTCTCTTCTTTGCTGTGATGCCTACCAAAAAAAAAAAAAAGAACTTGACAACTGTTAGGCTGGTGGTGCAAAGATGACTGCCTATCATGCTCACCAATACTGTCTCGTTTCCTTGCACTCTCCTATCAGTCTGTCTGCATCCATCTGCTGTCTCTTGTTTTATACTTCAATAGTAGGTGCTTCAGGGTGGGGAACTGTCTTTTTGTTCTCTTTATACAGTGCCTTGCAGAAGGGGGTTCTAGGCTATGACTGGGGCTCTTAGATATTTGTATGGTAATACAAATAACACCTGTCCGTAGCTAAAGGTGAGCAACCTCCCTCCCTCTTCGCCCCCCTCCCCCCTTCCTTATTAGCAAAGAGTATGTTGTGCAAATTGCAACCTCACATACCAAGGAGGGGCAGGAGAGCAAATCAAGCCCAACGGTTTTGTAATCTGCTCCATAGGACTTCTTGCATCAAATGGAATGTTAGAGATAGAGCAATTGGAGGAGGAACTAATGCAATTGTTTAGTCAAGCTAATACTCACCTACTTAACTGCTTTACAAACACTTCTAATTAATCCTCACATCCCCCCCATGTGGCAGGCAAGTACTATAATCTAAGTTATACAGATAGGGAAACTAAAGCAACAAGTTTAAGTGACTTGTCCAAAGCCGTGGACAGAATCAGTATCAGAACTGGAAACTTTGAGCATTCCTAGCTTCATCTCCAATCCCAGGATTAAATCATGCCTCTTTCTATAGCCCATCGTTTATTTGTTATGAAGTGCAACCACACACATGTTATCTTTAAAAAAATTCAGTAAGGATATGAACTGAATTTTAAAGCATGAAACTAACAGCACCTGGAAACGGATCCATTAGAGCATTTTAGCTCAACAATAAAATGCAGATTTTTAAAAAAAAAAAGAATACACCTCTACCTCGATATAACGCGGTCCTCAGGAGCCAAAAAAAATCTCACCGTGTTATAGGTGAGACCGCGTTATATCGGGGTAGGGAGAGGAACCACTCCCAGCCCCAGCTCACCTCCGCTCTGCCTCCGCCTCCTCCCTGGGCACGCCACCGGCGCTCTGCTTCTCCCTCCCTTCCAGGCTTGCCGTGCCAATCAGCTGTTTGCATGGCAAGTCTGGGAGGGAGGAGAAGCGGAGCTGAGGGCGTGCTTGTGGGAGGAGGCAGCGGCAAGGAGGTGAGCTGGGGCGGGGAGCGGTTCCTCTGCACCCCCCCCCCCCTTGCTGCAGCCCCCCTGCCCCAGCTCACCTCCGCTCCGCCTCCTCCCACAAGCGCGCCGCAGCTCCGCTTCTCCTCCCTCCCAGGCTTGCCCATCCCCCAGAGCGCTGCTTGACCGCGTTATATCCGAATTCACGTTATATTGGACTGCATTATATCGGGGTAGAGGTGTAGTATTTTTTTTTTAAATCTGGAGTACATTTTTAAACAGCATACTTAATAGCTCTGCTTAAGTCATATTCAATTACAACAGAGGACGCACACCCTGCTTAACATGGCGCTAAGAGTTGATTCATGGCAGTTGCAACTTTTGGAAAAGTTCAATTATTTAATTTTGACAGTCAAGCCAGGAACCCAAGTGTCCAACAAAATCCTTGTTTGTGAAAGAAGCCTGGAGAAATCTTGTCAAGCAGACTTCAGAAATCGCCCAAGATGACAGCTAGGAGCCTTGACTTTATCTGCTGGTAGCACATGAAAGAATTAAACCCATGAATACTTGAAGCATTGCTGGAAAGGACATCCTGACACTGCAAGTCAGCCCAGAACTCTCTTGAAAGATACGAAGATTGACAATTTATGTTTTAAACACTTAAGAGAAATAGGAATGACCAATGCTAACAATTTAAGAGTATATTTGAATACCGGGGGGGGGGGGGAAGAGGGGAGAAGAACCACACTTTATGAAAGGAGCCTTAACATAATGGCTTAGTAAATTTATAGATGTTATAATAAGCATGTTCGACATCTCAGCTTGTGTTAGAGATGATTATATGCACATCTACAGAAGGGGTTATAAACAACCTATTGAACGCTAACCATTTATTAAAAACAGCTCTGAATCATTAACCCTTTATAACTGGAACCTCAGAAAAAGTCTACAATATTAATCTGGGTCAGCCCCCACAAAAAATAGATAATGTGGAGGCTTTATTCAATTCCAAGTCTTCCAACTTTGGGGTAAAAGTGTTTCTACTAAAAAGCCCAACAAGAGTTGCAGATTTATCAGGGAATATAAGATAAGTTTAACTACACACATTCTGCTCCTTTTCTCCCCAAAAACCCCCTAAACTTTTGCTTGTGACACTCCATAGCCCTCCTTCCCCTGCCAGGTTCCCGCTGGTTTTTTCAACAGCTGATAGACAGGGCATGTAAAGGGCAAGCAAGTCGTGGAAGTCCTGGCACTTGGAGGAACCTACACTGCAGGGGTTATGCTCCTGACCAGCAGGTAAACAAGACTTGCAAGAAGCCTGGAGTACTGAATATCTTTGCACCTCCTGAGTGTTTTCAGTAGGAGGGACTTCTCAGCTGGGAGGTGAATAGAAACAATGACAGCTCAGAAGGGAAACAAGCAAAGAGATAAACATAACCCAGTCAGACTTGCTGTCTCGCCCACGCCCCCTTCCCATCTTCTGAATCTAAGGGAAGGGCTGTCTAGAGTGTCACAGAAGTGTTAGCAGAGAGTGAACTGAAAGAGGGCATCTTCCCGCTACATTCCCTCACTGGAAGCAAGGGGAAAAAGGAGCCTCAGATCACGACTGGTTTTATTCAGTTTCAAGCATTACGGAATAAATTCTACACTACCTTACACTCTACCCATCCTGTTTACTTCACTGGGGCCAGCACAGGGTCTAAATCAGATACTAGAAGTGGATGTACGCCTGGTTCGCTGATGGAATCTGAAGGACTTCCTATAGCAACACCAGAGGAAGGGGCTGACTCCATCCACAAATAAACCCAGGAGCAAACAGGGCACAGAACCATGAAGCACTGAGTGCCTTCGGCTGCCACTGAAGTCACACCTTGGAAGACCACGGCCATAGTTACAAAATGAACCGAAAAGCTTGACGTTCCTTTTGCTGGTTTGTTCCAATATAAGGCAATTGCAAACAGAACATATTCAGTGTAGACACAATACCTGCATGTTTTGTACTATACTTGGGGTTTTCCTATTCTTCTGTAATTGATTAATCAAGAGAGTAATATGGGATGTGCATGTTTGGCTTAAAAATAAATACCATACATAGGTCAATCTGCCAGGTTGAGGAGCGAATTTGATCTGACTCAGGTAACAGATTCTGACACTGTGGGACTAATTTAATCATCATGAAACTGACAAATTCAGTGCTTTCAGGAAGACAGTTCACTGATCCCCTTTGCAGAAACTCACTGCTATGAAGAAATGTAGTTTGTAAATTTCACTTGCAGAAAGTGAAAGGAGACATATTCATGGCTCACAAAGAATTGGAACTATCAGTATCAAGAGATTTAGCATGCAATATCAAAATCAACCTCTAGGGGACAAATTGGCAGAACGGGACAGCTGAGGCATCTGGGTGGATCATGACTGGTTTGAGATTCGAGTTAGAAAATGAAATAACTATAATTTTGCCCTCTTCTGACTATCATCATCTGGGTCATTGCCCCAACAGCTACACCTCTTCTTTCTCCTCTCTGTCTGGTATCTAGCCACACAAGGGAGAGTGGGACTTGTTGGAACCAATGGATCTTCTATCTTTAACGTCCTCCAGAGATCTTTTGGCATTTTACTTTACTAGGAGATATTCTCAAGGCTCAAACTGAGGAGGCATGTGAGTGGGAGAGAGATTTCCTCTGGTACATTGAGTTGTTTAATATAATATTAGAGGGGAAGCGAGGAATAGAAGTTCCACTTTTTAACTTTTTTGTTATTTACGCCCCAGCACCCTCTCAACATTCCTTATCACAGAAGCTGTAATGTTCAACACTGTATGAGCAGCATTTTCAGAAGTGGCTACTACTTTTAGGCATTCATCTTTGGACACTAAGGATGAAATCTTGACTTCATTGGGGCTAATAAGCATTTTGCCATTGACTTCCATGGGATCAGGATTTTTCAGAGGTGTTGGGGGTCCAGGCACTCAGCACCTCTAAAAAACAGAACATTAAAAAAAAGCCAACAAAGATCAGGTCCTTGATGTTAAATTAGCCACTGAAAAATGGGAGCATCCCAAATGAACGGACACTGTTGAAAACTGGTTTGAGTGACTACCCCAGATCACAGAGCAAATCTGTGGCAGATCCCAGATCACCAATCTTATGCATGAACCACACACTCATTTCTCCCTCTAACACTGGCGTTTCATAACTTCGTTTGTAAGCCCCTTGGGACCCTCTTTTGTTTTGTTTGTACAGCACCTACCACAATGGGATCCTGGTCTATGACAATACAATATCCTCGTTGTGGCAATACAAACAACAACAACAGTTAGTATGCACAGTAATTCCCTCCACCACACACTACTGTAATGCTGAGTTAGACTGTAAAGTCCTCAGAGGAGGGGACCTTATCTTTTTCGTTTTGCAGAGTGACAGGTACTCTTCCTCATACTCCATAAATGCTAGGTTTCAGAGTAGCAGCCGTGTTAGTCTGTATCCGCAGAAAGAACAGGAGTACTTGTGGCACCTCAGAGACTAACAAATTTATTAGAGCATAAGCTTTCGTGGGCTACAACCCACTTCTTTTTTCTGTTCTTTTTCCATAAATGCTGACACTTACTCTGTTAGCAACAGTATGTATCTCCCAACCCCTAGTCAGACAACTGGAGATTTAGGAAAAGTGTATTTGAAACTCAAGTGTTAGACCTTGTGTCTGTAAAAATCATGTTTAAAAGCCTACAACTCACACTCCTCTTGCCGCAAGTCATCAGTAAGTGGTTGTGTCAGCAGGAGGATAAACAGAAACACCCTGTGGGGTATCGTGCATGTTCCCTACATGTCTGTTCAGATGCCATTAGAGAAACAGGTAGGCACAGCATCCTCACTCCCCCCAAGGAGCGAGAGCAACCAAGGGGGAGCAGTAAGTAGAGGGAGGAAGAGAAAAAGCTAGGCCAGTGGTTTCCAACCCACTGACAGAGGACACCATGTACTTCCCCCAACCCATCTCAACTCGTGACTTGTCCAAGTGCAGCAACCACGCTCAGTTTCCCTCTCCCATCCTCCCCTCTCCCGGCTGTTCATTTTTATTCTCTCATTCAGTGGCTTCCCCTCTCCAGTCAGCAGAAGGTTGCCAGCTAGAGGCAATGGGTTCATTGGGGGCTCCACAGGGGCCAGATCGCAGATGCCCAAACAAGACAAGGCAAGGAGCTTGAGCCGGTGAGTCGCTGCTTGAGCCGGCAGCCATGTCAATACCTTCCTTTGGCCAGTTTCATGGGGATACAGTGGGAGCAGAAGGCGGCTGGCTTCCAAGGCTGCTTTACACACAAGCCACAGTCTATACAATGGGGAGGCAGATCCAGGGCTCTGTGGTTTACTCCAGCCCCACTGTTCTTCCTCCAGTATTCTGGGGGGGGG
>NW_020664540.1:9544331-9565102 GCF_002925995.2 Terrapene triunguis
CCTGCCCCGGCGGGGCTCCAAAGCGAGCCCCCCGGAGCTCGATCCCACGGGAGCCCGGCGCCCTCGCCCTCCGCCCGGGGAGCGGAAACCCAGCCGCAGTTTCAGTGTCACCCACTGGGGAAACCTGATTCGCCTCTTTTCCGCCCAGCCAGCCAGCGGCTTCCCCGGGGCCGCCGCCGGCACTTGGCTGCAGAAGCGAGACGCGGCCAAGCCCCAGCCCTGCCTTGGGCTCGCCCAGCTTGGCAGGGTGGGGGCAGCGGGCTGGACAGGGCATTGCGGGGGGTGGGATCCTAGCGAGAGGCAGCCGCCCCCCTACCCCCTCCATGCGGGTATCACACCCCCCCCGGGGGTCCGAGGCGCCCCGGTGCCACACCCCCTTGGAGCTCGGACGCCCGAGCCTGGCCGCTCCGCTTCAGGCGCCCCTAACGCCCAGGTACAGCTCGCCGCGGCACTGCACCTTGACCGGCCGCGGGCCATTGCTCCGGGGGCAGCGCCCAAGCCAGAGCCGAGGGGGACGTCCCCCGCATCTGCCCTCTTTGTTAGCCGGCCCCCGGCGGAGATGCAGCTGCCGCCCGGAGGAGGCGGGGGGTTGATTGGCCCCAGCTGCTCGCCCAGCCCGGCAGGAGGGTCGCTCCCGCAGCCTCCCCCCGTCCCCAGCTTCCCAGGAGCCGGGGGTGTAAAGCTCGCCCCGCTGGCGAGGGGCATCCCTGCAAAACCCGCCTGCGATCAGCCATTTTCCGCGCCGGCCGGCAGCCACCCGCGGGCGCGGAGCTGTCCTCTCGCGGTCCCACCCACCCCACAACCTGAGCGGCCGGTTCAACACGGACCGACTTCCCCGGGCTGGGAGCGAGAGCCCGGCTCCGCGCAGCCCCCCACGCCCGGGGCTCGCCCCGCCCAGCCCGCCCCGGCGCTTCCCCGGCGGGAGAGCGAGAGCCGCCGCCCGCACTTACCTGCAGACCCCGGGCATCCTTAGCAGCCAGCTCCGGAGCCCTGCCTACCCGAGCAGCCGCTCCACTCGCTCGCGTCCCCGCCGCCCGGGCGCTCGCCAGCCTGCAGGTGACATCATCCCCGCTCGGCCTGATAGGATACAAGGGGGCCGGGACTGCGCATGCGCTGGCCTCGATGGGTGGGGGGGGGCCCAGCGCCTGCTGGGAGTTGTAGTGCGGCGTCGCCTTGCCGTGCCCACGGCCGCGCTCCAGCTGGGACTACACTTCCCAAGCCCCCTCTGCCCCCAGCCCCAGCCGGAATGCTTCCCCAGTGGGCACGCTGCAGCAGAGGGGAGCGTGCCTGGCAGGGAGAATGGAGCTGGCTGGTGCAGCGGGGCTGCCCTTTGTCATTCAGCACCCCCCCCCTCCGTAGGAACCTCAGTTTTGGTTGGACTGTTCCTGGAGGCCTCATCACATGACACACTCTTTAAAGATGCATTGTTAATTCCTGGAGCCCCCCAGACACGCCTGGAGGGTTGGCAACCCTCTCACCCGCTCCCACCTGGCCCAAACCTACCCGAGGAAGAGTTTGCTGTGCACACTGGGACCTTGCCCTAACCCTGGCCCCAATTCCCCCTTCCAATACACCAGGCGCGGCCCAGCTGTGCCTTCTTGGTGCGCAACAAGCGCCCCTGATCTTATTTTTTCCTCCCAACTCCCTCTCCGTTCCTTCCACTACCCAGTTGACATTGACAGCACGCCGCTTCCCTTTGGCAGGGGGTGGGGAGGGCTACCCTGTAGAGCAAAGATTTGTACGGAAAAGTTCCCTGTTCGGGGCTTGGCAAACAATTGAGCTCGGGAAGGACAGATCAAAACGCAGTGCACACAGTTCACTAGGCTAATCAGCCACAATAACGGAGTCATTCACTAGAAATAACGCGGTGAAATCCACAGCAGTTTCTCATGCCAGAGAGACAGAGACAGAGCTGTCAGCTGCTGTTGTAATAACTGCCTCCCTAATAACAGGCAGCAATTCTTTGTTCGGTGCTCCTGCAGCCGGGTTCCTCTTTCTCTAACTGCTGGAAACGCCAAAGAAATTAGCATCCCTTTTAACTTGCATAATCCAGAAGGCTAAAGATTCCCCCCCTCCAAAAAAACTTGCATCGCCCCACCCAAAAACACAGGCACACAAATAATATTAGACCTCTTTAATCATCAACATTAAAACATTCTCAGAAGTGGGAACAGGCATGTGCTTTTCACAATGGTGCTGGAGAGACAGAACCTGCATTTGAAAATGTGCAGTCTTGGTTCACAAATTGTATTCATTATTGATGCGTTTAACAAATACACATAATATGCAAAAATAATAAGACGTATACACAAAGGCATAAACGTACTAAGACCATTTTTAACCGGCACATAAGACATGGTAAGACACTAGATTTATTGTTACTTATATTGCAGTAGTGCCTGGAGTACCTACCTGTCAAAGAACACAGCCTCATTGTGCTTGGCATTATTCTAGTATGCAGTCAAAAGACAGTCACTGCACCAGAGTTCACACTCTAAGGCCCTGATCCTGCAAACACTTATGCATGTATGTAACTTTATACACGTGTGTAGTGCCACTGATTTCGGGACCAGGGAGGGCTTAGGTTATGATTAAAGTGGATGGAACAAATGGAAGGGATGGAAGGATGAGGTAACAATAAAATGAGCCTATGATCATACCTCACAAGATTTCAGCCCACCACACTCTCAGCTGGTAGCACTTTGTAGATATCATGGCAGAGGTGGGTCTTAAGAAAGGAACTGAAGTAGAATCAGGTACTGGCTTTATAGATCTTCCTAGGTTTGTTTGTTTTTTTTTGTTTTTTTAATGAGATGTGAGACAGGAAGGAAAAAACAAAAACCAAAACAAACAAATAAACCATCAAAATAAAATAAATCTGAGAACATGAGTCCGATGATCCTTTTCACGTGATAACGTGGACTGTTCTATTGAGCTGTGCTGTCATCAGCTTGGTGATGCAAGTTGTCATGTATACGTACAATTAATATTCGAGCTGCTTTTAATGTGGCCCATGAAAATTCTCCCAGCCTTCACTGTTCTCTGGTTTTCATTCTGTATTTTATAAATTACTTTTTCAAGAGATCCAACTTCAATTAAGTCAGCATAGCAATCCTGGACTGCTGGTATACGACTGGGACTCTAAAATAACCTCTTTGCACAAGATAAAGCTCTGGACAGTCATCCAGGAGGATTAATTGTACATTTGGGAGCAAATTAAAATTCAAGGTAAAATTAATCGTATGTCATATTTTAGCCTAAGTAAACACAAATTTGGGTGCAGAAGTCAAGTTTTCTTACATCTTACTATGGCATTTCTCAGCAATAGCAGTACGCAAAAGGTACAAAAGGCAAGAAGAGAAGATATCCATAAGGACTGTATTTCATACTCAACCAGATGCATAACATATACAGCCATAGACATATCAGGGAAGTCCAGTGAGGACACAGTAAAAGAGAAAGGAGGAACGTCCTTATGGGCGTTGACACGAACGGTATAGAACACAATGTAATATGAGAAGCACAGGCTGGAATAAGAATAAGTTATCCAGATTTTAACATAGTTATCTTCTTTAGGCTCAATATTTGCTTTGCATTCACACCCATAATGAAATCACTGGGTGTACAACAAAAGAGCTGAATCAGACCCCCTGGTCCATCCCCCCTTCCCTCCCGCCCCGCCCATGTATCCCACCTCCACAGAGTGGGGAAGGGGAGACAGTGCTCAGGAGTCAGGACAGAGCAGGAGAGCTTTCAGTGAGTGCCTTACAGAGACAGTGGACAGTGCAAGGCATCTCTCACAAACTCCCCAAGCAGCCAGCACACACACAGTTTCTGTCACTCTCTCTCTCACACACACACACACACACACACACACACACACACACAGTGTCAGTGTCTCTCACTCTCTCTCTCTCTCTCACACACACACACACACACACACTGTCTCTGTGTCTCACAAACACACACACTGTCTCTGGATTACACACACACATTGTCTCTTTCACACTCACCTCCCAACACGTACTTGTATTATTGTTGTTGTTACTTCTTGGTACTTCCTGCAGTGCACATATATTCTCTGTAATTTGATTCTTTCAAAATGTGTTATTTTACTGTTTTGACTGGTCTATGCATTTCATAATTTTTATTTCTCTTACACTTAAATTTAATTCTTTGAGTAGTGAGTTCTAAAATGCCTAACCCGTCCTGGCTGGAGTAATTATCCCTATGGTAACTTTTAAAAAGATATATATTATATCTAGGTTTTTTGTTTCTACTGGTGGCGCACATCCGCACATCCCTCGGTGCACATAACAAAATTTATTCTGTGCTTGGATGGAAAAAATTAGAGGGAACATTGCGGGTGGGGGCTCCACCGGAGGTGGAGGCAAAAGCAGCCCCCTACCCCTGTCCCAGGCCCCCTGCCCAGGGCAGGTGGAGGGACCCAGGCTCCCCACAGCTGCCCGCTCGGCTCTCCCTGACCCAGCTACAGCTGGCGGGGCGGAGGGGCACGGGGCCACAGCCTGGCCATGATAAGAGCTGGGCAGGCAGCTGTGGGGAGCCCAGGGCTGGATTAACCATTAGGCTAATAAGGCTATAGCCTTAGGCCCTCCTATTTTTAGGCCCTACTGGTCGGACAGGGGGCGCAGCCCAGGCCAGGTGAGGGGAAAGGCAAAGCAGCCCCCTGTGGGTTGGAAGAAGCTCAGCTGACAGCCAGCTGCATCTCCCGGACCTCCCACTGCCAGGGATCCGGTTAACACTGGTGACCGGACACTAAAAATCCGGTTACCACGGGAACCCATGCCAGCCATGGGTGTAGTTTGAGCAGGTATTGTTCCCCCCACCCCTGATTTCTCCGGAGCTCTGCTTAGTTGTCAGGAAAAGAGGAGGCTCCCAGGGCCGCCCGGGGGGGGGGCAAGTGGGGCAATTTGCCCCAGGCCCCGGGCCCCGCAGGGGCCCCGCGAGCCCTGTCCCGGCGGTGGTCCGGATCTTCGCCCGCATTTTGGCGGCGGGTCCTTCAGTGCTGCCGAAGACGCGGAGCGACTGAAGGGCCCCCCGCCGCCAAAATGCCCCGCGAGCCCTGGCCCGGCGGCGGTCCAGGTCTTCGGTGGCATTTCTGCGCCACAGGGCCCTTCAGTCACTCCAGGTCTTCGGCGGCATTTCAGCGGCAGGGGGTTCTTCAGTGCTGCCGAAGATGCGGAGCAACTGAAGGGCCCCCCGCCGCCGAAATGCCGCCGAAGACCCAGACCGCCGCCGGGTGAGTACAAGCGCCGCAGCTCCCCCGCTTTGCCCCAGGCCCCCTGAATCCTCTGGGCGGCCCTGGTGGCTCCCTCTGTCCCTCTCCTGGGCTGAGGCTGTCAGCCAGTTCCAGAACGCTGCCTCCTGGGTCTTAGTGCCCATCATCATCATCTTCTATGTGTGCTGGGTCCTGTTTCTGGACAACTGGTGAGTGCCTGTGGGAGTGGCGGGGGAAAAGGCAGTACCAGAGTGGTAGGGGGGAAGCTTGCACAGAACCTGCACACACTCAATCCAGCTCCAGCCAGAACGATTGCCCCTCCCATGTATAAGGAACAAATTCCCACACATTTGTAGGAAAAACAAAGCAAAACATCTCATTCTGGATACCAGTCCTTTAACTTTTACAGAACCCTCCATCGAGGGGCTTCATATGTATGATGCTGTGTTCAATACTATATTGAACTGTACTAAAAATCAAAGAAATCCAATTTTTTTCTTTGATGTATTTTTCTGTACTGGGATGCACAGGCCACCAAGTTCTTTCCTTATGCTCAGCCTAGTTCCACAGGCCAACGCATCTTTGTACTTTTAAGGGGTTGCAAAAGCATCGGAGGAAGCTCAACACACACTATTGTAGGTTTCTCCCTCCCTTCTCTCTCAAGGATTTTAAATCCACTTCTTAGCAGGCTATGATAGAAAGACAGGCTGAATAGGCTAAAGGCAGGTTCTGTCCATTTGCTGGTTCTCTAGCTGTTCAATCCATCATAAAAGTACCTCACATTTGATTTCTTTTGAGTTTCATTCCAAAAACTTAAAGCTAAATAAACCTGAAATTAGTCCTCATTTTTCTGCCCCAGTTCAAACTAACTTCTTTCCCAAGTGGAAAATGTTGGGTAAACAAGGAATGTGATTTGAGAAGAGAATTAGAACACAGGCCAATTCCTGCCGACAGTTACACCTGTGTAGCCTTATTGACTTCAGGGAGAATAGATTTTGGTCCCTTCTGCTTTTTCACACCTAGTATAAGCAGAATCTCATTCACGTTCCTCCCCTAAACTCTGAGCACTTTAAAGGGGAAAAATAAGCAAGGTCTGCTTGATTTACACATGCAAATAAAACAGGAAGCTCTCCTTTCATTCTACTCCAGCCTTAAACAAACACCAGACCTGATATAACAAGGGTGTCACTACAGCAGCCTTGGTTGGACTGTTCTTTTGAAAGATCCTTAATGGTTCTTTTAAGATGCTGATTTTCAGGGAAGTCTTTTTGTTCAGGGGGGCAGAGAACACAACAGGGAATAGCTCTGTTTTGTCAACTTCTATTCATTCAATAGCTGAAAGGCTTTAGATTAAGTTTGTTTAATGTTTGCACAGTGATTTTGAAGAGCTAACATAGTACAGAAGTGCTAAATATTATGACGGGGCAACCATCTAAAGATCCGTGTCACTTCTAGCTGTTACCTTTTTCTTACAGAAAACTTAAAACAAACAAATGCAAACCGTAGGGGGCTGGTCCACACAGAACTCATGCTTAAAAAAACTCATGTCAGAGCTGCTGATCACACATTCTAGAATGGATACTACTTAGTCCTGCCATGAGTCCAGAGGACTGGACTAGATGACCTCTCAAGATCCCTTCCAATCCTATGATTCTATTCTATGATTCTAATTGTGGAAGCGCTTGGTGACAGAATGGCCTGATGTGATGAATCACTGGAGATTAACTACACAAACTGGGCATCATCCCACAAATAATATTTGGGTTTAATTTGAAAACAGTAATTCGTTGTCCTCAGCCAGTGCAACACTGGAAGGCAGCTTTCAGAGCAAAATAGTCTAAAATACAATGCCACCCAATCTGTTTTTGTAGATACAGACTAACACGGCTACCCCCTGATAAATGCCACCCAATGTAATTTCCCCACTACTACTTCCTCTATGTCAGTGGATTTTACACCTGAGTGGTTTTCTTTTACATAATAAAAGCTGGCTGCCTCCCAGACTGCAGTCAGAGTGAGACAGGCTAGGTGGTGGAGAGGCCATAGCTTGGGGGAAATACCTACAGGGCTTGGCTTTGCACTGTGCCAGGGGAGAGTTGAGGGAAGAAGCACAAGGTTGAAAGAGGTGAGCAGGATGGGGAATGTTGCAGTGTTCACCCTCAGGCAGATGAGCACTCCACTACCTAGGAAGAAGGCAGCCTAAGAGAAGGACAGTGTAGCATCCCTCCTGCTACCTCTTACTCAGAAGTATCTGTTGAAGAATTGAGTGTCATGAGAGTAGACTAAACTTGTTAATTTTACATAAATAAATAATATGTAAATGTGTATGTAGAGAAATGTTTGATGACTTCATAATTTTTTTTGCAATATGTAATTCATACGTAGGCCTTTCCGTCCCATTAGTCTTAGGCCCCTCATAACCATAATCTGCCCGGGGGGAGCCGCGGTGGACCCTCTACCTGCTTGTTGTGCGGGGGGCCCGAGCAGCCCCTGGCCCATGTCCCTGCCTCCCGGGCTACCTGACCGCCCGGGGCACGCGGAGGGTCCATGACTCAAGGGCTCCTCACAGCTGCCTGCTCAGCTCTTACCATGGCCGGGCTGTGGCTCTGAGGCCCTGCCCCCCGGGCCGGAGCCGGGTCGGGGAGAGCCACGTGGGCAACTTTAGGGAACCGGCATGGAGTCTCGGACCATCTCGGACTAGCTGGGAGGAGAGGTAGATACGCTGGAGGGTAGGGATAGGGTCCAGAGTGATCTAGACAAATTGGAGGATTGGGCCAAAAGACATCTGATGAGGTTCAACAAGGACAAGTGCAGTCCTGCACTTAGAATGGAAGAATCCCATGCACCGCTAAAGGCTGGAGACCGACTGGCTAAGCAGCAGTTCTGCATAAAAGGACCTGGGGATTACTGTGGATGAGAAGCTGGATATGAGTCAGCAGTGTGCTCTTGTTGCCAAGAAGGCTAATGGCATATTGGGCTGCATTAGTAGGAGCATTGCCAGCAGATCGAGGGAAGTGATTCCCCTCTATTCGGCACTGGTGTGGCCACATCTGGAGTATTGCATCCAGTTTTGGGCCCCCCACTACAGAAAGGATGTGGACAAATTGGAGACAGTCCAGTGGAGGGCAATGAAAATGATAAGGGGGCTGGGGCACATGACTTACGAGGAGAGGCTAAGGGAACTGGGCTTGTTTAGTCTGCAGAAGAGAAGAGTGAGGGGGGATTTGATAGCAGCCATCAACTATCTGAAGGGGGGTTCCAAAGAGGATGGACCTCGGCTGTTCTCAGTGGTGGCAGATGACCGAACAAGGAGTAATGGTCTCAAGTTGCAGTGGCGGAGGTCTAGGTTGGATATTAGGAAACACTCTTTCACTAGGAGGGTGATGAAGCACTGGAATGGGTTACCGAGGGAGGTTGTGGAATCTCCATCCTTAGAGGTTTTTAAGGCCCAGCTTGACAAAGCCCTGGCTGGGATAATTTAGTTGGTGTTGGTCCTGCTTTGAGCAAGGGGTTGGATTAGATGACCTCCTGAGGTCTTTTCCAACCCTAATCTATGATTCTGACTTTGATACTCATGAAGGGGGAAACTATAGTGACCTAGGCAGAGGGCCAAGCCATGAAGAGGGAGTAACCTGAGTCCAGAGAGAGACACACACACACACACAACAGGTCAAACAACCAAGGAGAGGGTGTCAGACCAGCGAAGAACTAATCCCCAGGTGAGCCACAAGGAGGCGCAGTAGCAGTGAGTAGCATACCCTGTTACACTAGAATCTTATAATATATTTTGTGGTTCAGTAACTGATTTGTGAATCCCCCTTTGAAAACAAACCCTACCCTAAACTGGTGTTATCACTAATAGCAATGACCCCAATCTGTCCACAGGATTCAAAGGAGCTACTGGCACCCAAGAGAGCAGGGTAATGCAATGCCTAGAATTGGTGTTTCCCAACTCAAAGGGGTAACAATGTACTTCCCAAACTACGATTTAGCTCTGGGGGGTTAGCTGTGAATGTTAGTGGAGATTCTGTTCCTGGTACCTAGGACTTCCAAAGTCTGAGGCCTTGGCTACACTTGCAGATGTACAGCATTGTGAGTTAAACCTGACTTTGTGCAGCTGAGTAGGGAAAGCGCTGCAGTCTGTCCACACTGACAGCTGCCCAGCGCACTGTCGTGGCCACATTTGCGGCAATTGCAGCGCTATTGGGAGCGGTGCATTATGGGCAGCTATCCCACAGAGCACCTCTTCCCATTCTGGTGCCGTGGGTTGTGGGAAGGGGGCGTAGGTGCGGGGCATTCTGGGTCCTGTCCCAACGCCCCGTGATGCATCGCTTCGCGTCCCAGAAATCCCTTTGTTTCCGTCCACCTTTGGCGTCATCTTTCAACGGTTTCTGTGCAGCACGATCTGTCTGCGGGAAATGGAGCCCGAACTGCTGAGGCATATGCTGACTTATCTCGCCAGCACGTCACATTTGGCTGTCGAACTATTACTTAAGATCCAAAGTGACAGTGAGAGTGAGGAGTCCGACGATGCTATCGAGCCGCGTAACGCGTACGACATGAAATTGCTTGTGGCATTCACGGACATGCTCAGCACCATGGAACACCGCTTTTGGGCTCGGGAAACAAGCACCGAGTGGTGGGATCACATCGTCATGGAAGTCTGGGATGACGAGCAGTGGCTGCAGAACTTTCGGATGAGAAAAGCCACTTTCATGGGACTGTGTGAGGAGCTTGCCCCCACCCTGCGGCGCAAGGACATGAGATTGAGAGCTGCCCTGCCAGTGAAGAAGCGGGTGACTATTGCAGTCTGGAAGCTGGCAACTCCAGACAGCTACCGGTCTGTCGCAAACCAGTTTGGAGTGGGAAAATCGACCGTTGGAATCGTGTTGATGCAAGTTTGCAAGGCCATTAATCGCATCCTACTCAGAAGAACCGTGACTCTGGGTAACGTGCAGGAAATAGTGGATGGCTTTGCACAAATAGGGTTCCCTAACTGTGGAGGGGCGATAGATGGGATGCACATTCCTATTCTGGCACCACCCCACCTAGGATCCGAGTACGTTAATCGGAAGGGGTATTTCTCTATGGTTCTCCAGGCGCTTGTGGATCACCGTGGGCGTTTCATTGACATTAACACAGGCTGGCCCGGAAAGGTGCATGACGCACGCATCTTTCGGAACACTTGGCTGTTCAGGAAGATGCAGGCCGGGACTTTTTTCCCCAGGGCGGAAGATCACGGTAGGGGAAGTTGAAATGCCCATTGTGATCCTTGGAGATCCCGCTTACCCGTTAATGCCGTGGCTCATGAAACCCTACACAGGGAGCCTTGACAGCAGCAAGGAACGGTTCAACTACAGGCTGAGCCGGTGCCGAATGACTGTGGAGTGTGCCTTTGGCTGTTTAAAGGCCCGCTGGCGATCTCTGTATGGGAAGCTGGACTTGGCCGAAAACAGCATCCCCGCGGTTATATCCGCGTGCTGTGCCCTCCATAATATTTGTGAAGGGAAGGGTGAAAGCTTCACTCAGGCATGGACCTCCGAGGTTCAACACCTGGAGGCTAAATTTGCACAGCCAGAGAGCAGGGCTATTACAGGGGCCCAGGGCGGGGCTGCAAGGATTAGGGGTGCCTTGAGGGAGCAATTTGAGGCTGAAAACCAGCAGTGATATCTAGTGCCCTGCACGGGAGTGAAGTGCAGTAGTTCCAATCTTTAGGAATCAGTGTTTGCTAAGCAGACAAGCAGACTTGCAGTGCCTGTTTATTTCCTGGGCTAAGGAATCTTTTACTTTATGCAATAATAAAGAATGTTTTCAAAGCCAAAAAATCCATTTATTGAAAAGAAAAAAAATTTATTTATTGAAAAGAAACAAGGGGGCGAAGGGGGGAACGGTACACTCACAGATTCGCGTATGTCCTGTCTGGTGTGCTGTGCCGTGAGTGCTGCACTTCAGGATAGCTATACTGCATGGTGATGGGGGTTGAGTGCAGAGGGTAAGGGTCGTAGTTTTCAGGGCTGGGTGGTGAAGATACTGGTGTTGGAGGCAGCGGGTGGTGTGAAGAACACGGAAGTTGGGGAAAGTGGGTTGGAGGTGACAGTGGGGCACAACGGAAAGAGTTTTGGGACAAGGGCTGTAGGGGGAGTGGCGTTTGCGTTTGTGGTACTGCTCCTCTTTCTGCATGGCTACGAGCTCCTGGATAGCGTCTGCTTGGTGCTCCAGGATGCTTATGAGCCGATCAGTGCTTTGCTGCCGGTGCGCGGTGTTTTGCCGCCGGTGCGCTGCATTTTCCTGGCGGATCCTGCTTTCTCTCTCCCTCCAGTTCTGTGCTTTCTCATTCTCTTTAATAGATTGTCACATCACTTCTTGCAGCATGTTTTCTTTGCTTTTTCGCGGTCTCTTCCTGAGTCTTTGCAGTCTCTCAGCAGGCGATAAGAGGGACGGCTGAGGTCTCAAGGTTGATGCAGCTGTATAGGCAAAATGCAACATTTAACAGAGGCAGCATTGTTTATACCAGACAGAGTAATGTTTCCCCCCCCCCCCGCACTTAAGGAGTAGAAAACACACAGGGTCTACACAATAGCATAATTTTCCCGTCCGAAACAGAGCACACATATCCCATGGGAGCCTCAAAATGGTGAGTAAGGGGGACTGATTGTTTCAGGGCTGCACTGTCCTCTGGGTTTCTGTGCCTTGGGGAGAGCCAACAGCTTCAGGGGGCACCTACACTGAACACTGTCCCAACATTTTCCACAGGAGTTCGTCCTGGACGATATCTCGCTGCTGAGGGTGACCTGGGAAGCAAGGGAGGGTCTTCTACTGCCCATATGCAGCTTGCCTGTGTGCAGCAATGGTCCCCCTGCCCCTCGTGGCACAGTGGCGCGGACACATTAGCCTGGCTGGGACAAGGACCACGGTGGCTCTCCCGATAAACCTGCGCAAGCGCATTGCACACGTTCTGGATGAGACATTCGAGGAGATTACCGAGGCCAATTACCGCGATGTGATAAACCACATCAATGCACTATTCCGCATCTAGGCATGCATGCCTAACCCTCCTCTCCGCTTACCAGGAACCTGCTCTTCTGTTTGTCCTCCACCAAGTACCGGCCACTGCGACTGGCTACCTTCCTCCTGGCTCGAGAAGAGCTCCTGGCTGCATGGCTCCAGGGATTCTGGGGTGTCTCCATCCGGCCCACCACCATCACTCCCGTTTTCCTCCTCCTCCTCTTCCTCCTCCCCCCCCCCGGCTCTGAAGTGTCCATGGTGGTGCTCGGAGTGGAGGTGGGGTTAACCCCAAGTATTGCATCCAGCTCTTTGTAGATTCGGCAGGTCACGGGGGGAGCACCCAAGCGGCCGTTTGCGTCGCGGGCTTTGTGGTAGGCAATCCGAAGCTCCTTCACTTTAATCCTGCACTGCAGGGCGTCCCGGTCATGGCCCCTTTCCATCATGTCCTTTGATACCTTCCCGAAGGTATCGTAATTCCTACGGTTGGAGCGCAGCTGGGACTGTACAGCTTCCTCCCCCCAAACACTGATGAGGTCCAGCAACTCGCCATTGCTCCATGCTGGGGCTCGCTTGGCGCGTGGAGGCATGGTCACCTGGAAAGATTCGCTGATAGCACTCCAGGCCACGCCGGGCTGAGCAAACAGGAAGGGGATTTTTAAAATTCCAGGGGAATGTGAAGGGTGGGTCCATGGTTGGTTACCTGAGGCCAGGGCAGTAGAGTTTGAACTGATGACCAGAGTGGCTAGAACAGGCATTGTGGGATACTGCCGAATAATTCTGGAGGCCATTCACAGCGCATTGGGTGGCCACACTGGCGCCGCAGCGCTGCAGCGGCGGCGCAATACTCGCTATTCCTCTCGGAGAGGTGGAGTACATGCAGCGCTGCAACCACGGAGATACAGCATTGCAAATGCCTTGCCAGTGTGGACGGGGAGTGAGTTACAGCGCTGGGGGCGGCTTTACAGCGCTGTAACTCGCAAGTGTAGCCAAGGCCTGAGGCCCTGATTCAGCAAAAGCACTTAAGCAGGTGCTTAACTTTAAGTATGTGAGAAGTTCCCATTGACTTCAACTGGATTTAAATATGTGCATAAAGTTAAGCACATATTTAAGTATTGTACTGAATAGGGATGTGAGTACTAACATGCTTAGAGTTAAGCACATGCTTCCATGATTTCCTGACTCCGGGCCTTGTTGTTATTAACAGACCCTTAGGAATATTTATTGCAGTCAAGAGGTTTTTCTTTTCTTTTAAGATGTCCTCAAAGAAGGGACAAATGTCAGGAATAATTAGTGAGCAGACTGTGTGACTAGATGCTGCCTTTAATTAAGAATTCCCACCAGAAATGTCACTGTAGTAATTGAATCACAGCATTCAATTTTCCATACTAGTAGGTTGACAATGTGTGGTTTGAAAGAACTTTTCACAGTCTGTATGGAAATCTTCTACTGTTCCTCACATGTGGCCTCCAGAATGTGATTCCGTTTCCTACTTCCTTTCTGTAAGCAGTTTTAACTTGTGGGGCCTGGATAACTCAGAGGAGTGGTAATGAGCTATGAAGCACAGGCTTGCTGATGATGGCCTAGCAAGCCATTAATAACATAGGCCCTAAGAGCCTTTGTAGAGTCTTTCACTCTATGGCTGTTGCAGTTGTGAGGATTCGTCCCTTTTCCCTGGACACTCAATAACAGACTTAAAAGTGGCCATTCTTCAACAAAAAAACTTCAAAAACAGACTTCAACGAAAAGCTGCAGAACTGGAATTAATTTGCAAACTGGACACTATCAAATTAGGCCTGAATAAAGACTGGGAGTGGATGGGTCACTACAAAAAGTAATTTTCTCTCTGCTGATACTCACACTTTCTTGTCAACTGTTGGAAATGGCCAGTGTCCACCTTGATTGCATTGGCCTCGTTAGCACTACAAAAGTAATTTTCCCTCCCTTGATATTCATCCCTTCCTGTCAACTGTTAAGAATAGGCCACTTCCACCTTAATTGAATTGGCATCGTTAGCACTGACCCCCCAACTTGGTAAGGCAACTCCTATCTTTTCATGTGCTGTAATACATACTGCTTACTGTATTTTTCACTCCATGCATCTGATTAAGTGAATTTTAGCCCATGAAAGCTTATGCCCAAATAAATTTGTTAGTCTCCAAGGTGCCACAAGGACTCCTAATTGTTTTTGCTGATACCATAGGCGTCGACTTCTTCTGGCGCCGGTGGGTGCTTGATGCCCCTCTGCCCCTGGCCCCGCCCTGACTCCACCCCTGCCCTGCCCCCTCCTGCCCCTATTCCAACCCCTTCCCAAAAGTCCCCGCCCCAACTCTGCCTCCTCCATGCCCCTATTCGATGCCTTCCCCAAATCCCCGCCCCAGTCCCGCCTCTTCCCCACCTCCTCCCCTGAGCGCACTATGTTCCCACTCCTACCCCCTCCTTCCCAGAGCTTGCTACAGCTGTTTGGCAGTGGCAAGCACTGGGAGGGAGGGAGGAGCGGAGACACAGCATGCTCAGGGGACGAGGCGATGAGGTGAGACGGAGGGGCTGGGGCGGGGAGTTTGGCTGCTGGTGGGTGCAGAGCACCCACTAATTTTTCTCTGTGGGTGGTCCAGCCCCAGGGCACCCACGGAGTCAGCGCCTATGGCTGATACAGACTAACACGGCTACCACTCTGAAATCTGCCTAGAGTGTTCATCTGTTCATTATGCTAATCAGAACTGCCTCCATGTTACCTTATGCTTCCCATCTGTCAGCTCTATCTGTTGTATTCCATTAAATATTTAGAAGGGAAGGCCCTGACCAACATTTTGCTGAGTGTGTACCGTGTGCTACAAGGGAGTCCCTCCCTGATAACTAACGGAGGCCCCTAGGTGATACAGCAATGGGTCTCCTGCATTCAGGGTCTTCTTTCTAGGCAACTTCTTGCCTGTGTCTATTGACCACAGTCCCTCAATAGCTATCTTGTACATCCACACACAGCCAAACCCCCTCCTCCCGTCCCCCCCTCCGGGGTCAACAAGCCCGGGGAAATTGACTTGGGCTCATGGTAGGGGCTAAAAATCATAGTGAAGACATTCCCACTCCAGCTGGAGCCTGAGCTCTGAAGCCCGGTGAGGGGGTGGGTCCTGGAGCCCGAGCAGCAATGTGTACACTGCTATGTTTAGCCCTGTAGCACAAGCCCAGTGCACAACCCAGGCTCAGAGTTGCTGCCGCAGGATTTTGGGCATTGTAGACGTTCGAGGTTCAGGAGAAGCCCAGCTTTGATCATTCCTTTTTCCCCGTTCAATGCAGAAAAGAACTGACATTGTGTCTATGGAGGTTGCTTCGAAGAGCAAGAGAGAATGTTGCTCCAAGATACGTGCTATGGAAATACCAGCTAATAAAAGCTAACAAGCAATTATCTTTCTTGTGTTAGACACTGTTTATCTACAGAGAGAAGCATAAATGTGAAAGGTGATGAGCTGCCTTAAGCAAGAGGGGTAGTAATCGCAGAAGACATGGAGCTTCAGGATGGCCTGGAGAAAGCGGTGAAAAGGGGCATTCAAATCTAGGAGCTACACTTATTTGCACCAGCTGAGAATCTAGCTCCATGAAGCCAATGGACCTATGCACATTTACCCCAGCTGTTGATCTGACCCTGCTTGTTTGAGTGGAAGAGACTTTAAGGAGAGCCATGGTTTTTCAGTAACAGGGTATGTCTACACTGGAGCTGCAAGTGTCATCTCCAGCTCAGGCAGACATTCCCGAGCTAGCTCTGATCCAGCGAGTGTGCTAAAAATGCAGTGTGGCCGTGGTGGCACAGAAAGCGGGACAGGCTACTTGTTCAAGTACAATCCCATCTGAGACAGTAGGTACGTACTCAAGGCGGCTAGCCTGTCCTGCCACTTGCACCACTGCAGTTATAGTTCTGTTTTTAGTGGTCTGGCTTGCTCAGAGTTAGCATGGGTGTGTTCACCTGCGCTGGAAATTACACCTCCAGCTCCAGTGCTGATGTACCCACACTATGTACAGCAAGGTGAGTGCAGTATAAAAACTTAAAGCAAGAGACTTTACTTATATCCCGTATGGGTGACATTTCCCTGCCCCAGCCCCCATGCAGACAGGGCCGGCTTTAGGCCGATTCCCCCGATTCCTGTGAATCGGGCCCCGCAGCGTCCGGAAGAGGGGCCCCGCAAGGTAAGGCCCCGGAAGACAACTGCTGCCGAGGAAGGACCCTCCGCCAAAGTGCCGCCGGAAACAGCGGCAACCGATTGAGCTGCCGCCAAATTGCCGCCACTATATTTGGTGGCAGCTCAATCGCTGCCGCTGTCTTAGGTGGCATTTCGGTGGCGGGTCTTTCGAATCGGGCCCCGCACGTCCTCAAGCCGGCCCTGCATGCAGAGGGGCACAACATCTATGCATCACTTAATCCGACTGAAAATCTCAAAGTAGTGCTTCCAGTGGAATTCATGTGGTGGAGATGGAAGTGGGCTGGCTGTGAATTTCACCCTTTGCAAAGCCGCCTTGCAGTGGTTGCTCAGTTAGTTGGATGAGGCCCTATCCTCAGAAGTGGAAAGTCGTTAGTTCCGCAACACTTGCAGAGAGAGATGGGCTCTGCGATGTGTCACCTGGGCTGGTCTCAGCATGGCATGATGGAAACACAATGTTCCTGCTGCATTCTGAGACTTGCACACCTGCAGAACTTCACCCTCTGGAACCAAAGGGCTTTTCACCTCTAGGTCACAGGTCTGACTGCAGCCCAGCTCTGCTAGCCAATGGGAAGTAGGTGCCTAGACACTTCTGAAAATCCTACTAGGCACCTATCTGCATCTTTAGGTGTCTAAATGCCTTTATAAATCTGGCCCTTGGGAGTCTGTCTCACTGGCTGTCAATGAGCCCAGGGAAATAGCAGCAGAGGATTGGAGTGAGCAGTATGTGGCTGCTGTGGGTAGGGTCCCTGGGCTGGAACCTGGAGCAGTGGGCGAGCTAGGTTCCCTGACGGGCCACAGGTAGAGTGGCATAAACCCCAAGAAGGGGACAGGGCTTATTTGGGAGCCCAAACAAAAGGCTGAATTTGAATGGCCCAGAGACAACTAAAGAGAAAGCAGCACTGAAGATGGTGGCTGGGAACCAACAGCATTTGGCAGCTGAGGTGAGGAGAAAAAATGGCTGTCCCAGTCCTCTGTCCCATGGATCACAAAACCAACCCCACACTGTCACCGATGGGCACCACTGCTGGCATTTCGGGACTTCAAAGACCCAATGGGTGTGCAGACTGAACTACACTCTGACCCACGGAAGCTGTTAAGGGAGTGCTCTATAGCTGTGTATATCTAAATAGATGTAAGAGCCAATATCTCATTTTCAAACAGGATTTAGGCACTAAATACCTTTAAAAATCTAGGCTAAAGTGCCAGTAAATAGCGTTCAGGACATAGGCGCCAAGTTTCTAATCGGCTGGGGGGTGCTCTCCCCCTGGATCTGCCCAGGCCCTGCCCCACTCCACCCTTACTCCCAAGGCCCCACCCCCACCCTGCTTCTTCCCACCCCTGCTTAGCCCCTACCCCGCCGCGTCCCACCCCTCACCCCACCTCTTCCCCACCCAGTTCTGCTCCTTCCCCTGAGCACACTGCGTCCTCGCTCCTCCCTTCTCCCCCCAGCACCTCCTGACACTGCGAAACAGCTGATCTGCGGCAGGCGGTAGGTGCTGGGAGGAAGGGTGAGGCGCTGATTGGCGGAGCCCGCCCACGGGCAGGAGGCGCTGGGGGGAGGGGGAGGTTCTGGTAGGGGGGCTGCCGGTGGGTGTCCAGCACCCACCATTTTTTCCCCATGGGTGCTCCAACCCTGGAGCACCCACGGAGTCGGCGCCTATGGGTCAGAAACATACAGCATAGTTCCTGGATTTTATAGGCCCAATACAACTTGTGCAGCACATGGATTTCTCGAGCAGCTCTTTAAATAGTCTCTGACCAATGGGGGTCCCTGCAGAACATCATTCAGTTTCATTGGCTGGGGAACCCTGCACTGTTATTGCCTCTGTGAAAGTCATTCTGTGCAGATATAACCTGATTCTCTTCTACTGCCTGCCATCTGGTTGTAGCCCTGTCAGCCTGACAGATCACGGGCAAGCTAATGGAGCAGCTGATACAGGACTCTAATAAAGAGTTAAAGGAGGGTTGTTTAATTAATGCAAATAAACATGGGTTTGTGGGAACTAGATCCTGTCAAACTAACTTTATCTCTCTTTTTTTGTTGTTGAGATTACACATTTGGTTGATAAAGATAATAGTGTTGACATAATGTACTTATTAGACTTTCAGAAGGCGTTTTGATTTGATACTGCATGACATTTTGATTAAAAAACTAGAATGATATAAAATTAACAGGGCGTACATTAAATGGATTAAAAACTGGCTAACTGATAGGTCTCAAAATGTAATTGTAAACAGGGAATCATTATCACACGGGTGTGTTTCTACTGGGATCCCACAGGAATTGGGTCTTGGCCCTACACTATTTAATTTGTTATTAATGACCTGGAAAAATAAAATAAAATTGTCACTGATAGTTTGTAGATGACCCAAATTGGGAGAATGGTAGATAACAAAGAGGACAGGTCACTGATTCAGAGCAATCTGGATTGCTTGGTAAATTGGGCACAAGCAAACAATATGCACTTTAATATGGGTAGATGTGTGTATATATATAGGAAGAAAGAATATAGGTCATGCTTGCAGGATGGGGGACTCTATCCTGGGAAGCAGTGACTCTGAAAAAGATTTGGGGATCACGGTGGATAATCAGCTGAACATGAGCAGGAGTCGAGAGGTTATTTTACCTCTTTATTTAATGCTGGTGCGGCTGCTGGTGGAATATTGTGTGATTCCCACAATCCAAGGAAAACGTTGAGACATTGGAGAGGGTTCAGAGAAGAGCCACGAGAATGATTCAAGGACGAGAAAACCTGCCTTATAGTGACAGACTCAAAGAGCTCCATTTAGCTTAACAAAGAGAAGGTTAAGGGATGACTTGCTTACAGTCATATATTAATATTAATCAGGGGTGATAGTGAGCCGGTATGGGCCAGTACTGCGTACTGGTAAGAACATGCACCGGCCCATACCCAGCCCAGATTAAAGCGCTGCCAGGGCAGCGCTTTAATGTCCCTGCCCCCTTGGCCTCCCCTGTTGGCGGCCCTGCTGGTAGGGTCCATACTGGCAGGGCCGCCAACGGGGGCGGGGGGGGAAGGGGTAGCAACATTAAAGCACGGCTGCGGCAAAGGACCCTGCAGCGCTTTAACGTCCCTACCCCTTTTGCCCCCCTCCCCCTGGCTGCTGACGGATGGGGGGGGGGCAAAGGGAGCAGCTGCCCTGGGGCCTGCGATTTAACAGGGTCCGGGGCTCCGGATGCCGCTGCCACTACCACAGCAGCGGCGTCTGGAGCTCCGGGCCCTTTAAATCAACACTGGAGCCCCGGGCGGCGCGGGCCAGGCAGCCTGGAAGGGCTGGCTGGGGGATGCTGACCCCAGCCCCGCCCCTTCCGCCCAAGGCCCCGCCCCTTCCGGGGGCCAGAGCTGCCCCCCGTACTGGTAAGCGTCCTCAGTTATTTTCACCCCTGATATTAATAATGGGTTCTTCAGGCTAGCAGAGGAAGGTATAACATGATCCAATGGCTGGAGGTTGAAGCTAGATAAATTCAGACTGGAACCTGCCAGTGAGAGTAATTAACCACTGGAAGAGTTTACCGGGGCTTGTGGTGGATTCTCCATTGCTGACCATTTTTAAATCAAGATTAGATGTTTTTTCTAAAAGATCTGTTCTAGAAATTATTTGGGGAAAGTTCTCTGGTTCTACAGGAGGTCAGACTAGATGGTCACAATGGCCTTGGAATCTATGAAGTCCACTTACGCGTGGGTAAGGTTAGGGCAAAGTGGTTGTCAAATGCTACCAAAATGAGAGTGACAGGATTTCACCCTCACGTGGCACAGGTGTAAATGACTAGACCAGGGACAGGGGAAAATCAACCCCACAGACAGGCCTTCAGTTTGTAAGGCTGTCAATCCAGCATGTTTCAAAAGCTCAAAGATGTCTCACATGTCTCAAGATCTACAACATGAGGGAAAGCCCCAGCTTCTCCCATGGCCTGGCATCCATGTAATTAATCTTCACCCCAAAAACCAATCTTAAATAAAACCTGGCCCTCCCCACACCCCAACCAGGGCTCCAGCTTTTTTGCTGCCCCAAGCGGCGAAGAGAAAAAAAAATAAGCAAAAAAAAAAAAGCCGTGATTGGCGGCACTTCGGCGGCTGCTCTACCGCACCGCTTCATTCTTAGGCGGCAATTCAGCGGCCGGTCCTTCCCTCCGAGAGGGACTGAGGCACCCGCCGCCACAGACCCGGACGTGCCGCCCCCTTCCATGGGCCGCCCCAAGCACCAGCTTGCTGCGCTGGTGCCTGGAACCGGCCCTGACCCCAACTCAGGATTGTCCCCTTCAGGGCCGGTTTTAGAAAGAGCGGGGCCCGATTCCTGGGGGCGGGGCTTGCGGCAAG
>NW_020664540.1:9570102-9584687 GCF_002925995.2 Terrapene triunguis
AATTCTGGCATTACAATTTCCTTTGTCTTCCTGTAGTGCCTGCCATACAAGAGATGACAAAATGTTTCACAAACATGCATTAACTAAGCCTGACAAAGTTAGGTGAGGTAAGTATGTATTCTCCCCACTGGCGTGGTACAGTAGAGAGGGTACAGGACAGAACTCCGGAGAGGTGGGTTCTATTCCTGGATCTACCAGAGACCTGCAGGGTGGCCTAGGGCAAGTCATTTCACTTCTCTGTCCCTCTAGCAGGCAGATGGGGTTTGTTAGCGTGGCAGGCAGTCCACCTAGGAGAAGGAAAACTCAATTTCTAACCAAGACTGTCAGGCCTGGCCAGCGGGTTTGTAAAAGGTGTGTCAGTCACACATTTAATAAAGACAAGTGCAAAGTACTTCACTTAGCAAAGAGAAATCAGTTGCAAAATGGGGAATAACTAGAGAGGTAGCAACATGGGTGAAGAGGATCTGGGTGTTATGGTGGATCAGACATTGAATAGGAATCAACAATGTGATGCAGTTGTGAAAAGGCTAATATTCCATGGTGTGTTAACGGGAGGTAATTGTTCCGCTCTAGCTGGCATCGGTGAGGCAGCAGCTGGAGTAATGTTTCCAATTCTGAGTGCCACACTTTATGAAAGATGTGGATAAATTGGAAAGGGTCTAGAGGAGAGCAACAAAAATGATAAAAGGCCCTGACCTATGAAGAAAGATTTTAAAGAAAGGGCATGTTTAGTCTCGAGACACCTGATAGTCTTCAAATATACTAAGGGCTGTTATAAAAAGGACTGTGATCCAATTGTTCTCCATATTCACTGGAGGTAGAACAAGAAGGAATGGCTTAATCTGCAGCAAGGGAGATTTAGGTTAGATATTAAGGAAGACTTTCTAACTATCAGGAGAGTTAAGCTCTGGAATAAGCTTCCCAGGGAGCTTGTGGAATCCCCACCACTGGAAGTTTTAAAGAACATGTGGGATGAATCTCTGTCAGCGCTGGTCTGGGTTCGACCTGATTCTTTCTCAAGGTCTGTTCCAGCCCTGCATTTCTACTATTCTATACTCTATGCATCTGCACTGCTGATGCTGACTAATGGGACAAGGAGAAGCAGGCAAGTATTGTCCCCGCTTTTCAGGTGAGGTAACAGATACAGAGTGTTTAGATGACAAGACCAATGATCACACAGTGAATGAGTGGCAGAGCTGGGCTCAGAACAGAGCGGGGTTCCACTTCCCAGCCCTTTGCTCAAGAGCGTACTGCTTTTCCCGTCACTAAAGCCTTTCAAAGATTAATGAATTGCTGGGACAATGTAATCACCAAGGCCAGGGTTAATAAGGATTCTGAGTGGCTTCCGTTCTCCCCAAGCCCTCCTCCACCTAAAGTATGGCATTAGCCTCCACAGCACAAAAGCTAGGTGAAGATTTCACTGAAATCAGTTTCAATTGAATTCATTAGGACAAGGCTGGGTTAACAGAAGAGTGGACTTCTATGGTAACCAGACATCTCCTATGGTGTCACAGCTCACCTTGTCACTGTGAGATAGTTACTCACCTTTTATGGATGTCTCAAGTGATGCTGAAAAAGGATTTGACAGAGTGGAGTGGCTCTGCCACGTTGTCTTTTCATTTCAGCATCTCTTGTTTTGTTTTTTAACTCTATTCACAGTTTATAGACTCCTCCTCACTCACCACTTTAACCAAGAGACTCATCACGGACCCTTTTCTATAGAAATGCTCAGAAACAACGGAACTAGTTACACATCCTCTACCTCTGCCATAGGACCCATCATCATAACAGCGCAATATATTGGGCTAATCTAAACAGTTTTATTAATATGGTTGCCCTGAAAAGTTTATAGGCAAGAGGTTGAAACTGAAAACTGGTGCTATGCTTCATCATAACAATAATAATAGCACTTACATGGGACATTTAGGGCCTGATCAATACCCACTGAAATGAATGGAAAGACGCTCTTTCACTTCAATGGGCTTTGGATTAGGCTTTTACTTTTCAAACTAAGAAGTTTGAGTACTATAGACTTCTTTCCCCATTATTTACTTACACTAAGGCCAGGTCTACCCTAGAAACTTTCCCAGGAATGCTAATGCTGCTTAAGTGTGTGATTTTTTTTTAAACTACATTTTCATATTGGCAAAAGTCCTAGGGCAGATGCAATTATACCAGCATAAAAATCCTTTTGATGGTATATCTTAGTTCATATGGAGAACTGGTATAAGCTATACCCGGGGTAGTGAAGAGGCAGACGGTGGGCCAAATCCGTACCGCCAGATGCTTTTGAATGGACCACAAAATCTTTTTATTTACTTATTATTGTTATTGAGGTATGAAATATGTTTCTCTGGAATCTGGACCTTGACTATGCCGTGACCAACAAATCTGGACCTTGACAAAAATAATTGACTACTCCTGAGCTACACCAGCAAAATCACTTTTTTGCCAGTATAATCTGCACTAGGAGGGTTTGCCAGCATAGCTATGCCAATCTACTAATACCAGCAACCCCGTAGACAAAGCCTAAATCCTGGGTACTAGAGGAAACGAATTGGATACAGTATGTATGTTGTAGCTGTGTCGGTCCCAGGATATAAGAGAGACAAGGTGGATGAGGTAATATCTTCTATTAGCCCAACTTCTGTTGGTAAGAGAGACAAGCTTTTGAGCTTACACAGAGTTCTTCTTCATGTCTGGTTAACAAAAGTGTCAGAGCTAAATACAATGTGGAATAGATTGTTTGTTTTTTAGCATAAGTAGTTAACACATATTTCAAGGGACCATTCAAGGTGACGTGGCCTGTTAACACCCCTCGTGGGGGGGGGGCGCAGAAGGGGGGTTGTTAGTGGTTTATAGATTTTTGTAATAAGATAAATCCAGTGTCTCTATTTTATCCATGATTTTTAGTGTCTAGCAGAGTTATGAATTTAAGCTTCCAGGCTCGTCTTTTGAAAGTGTTGTGCAGGTTTCCTTTGAGGATGAGGACTGAGAGGTCAGATGCAGAATGATCACTTTGTGAAAAGTGTTCACCCACTGGTGATAGGGTGTTTTTGTCTTTTATCATTTTCTTGTGTGAGCTCATGTGAGAGCGTAGTGATTGTCTGGTTTCACCCACATAGTTGTTGGGGCATTTAGTGCGCTGGATGAGATACCTACCACAACATGTGGTGTATGTGTAGGACCCATGGATCTTGAAAGAAGTGGGTGTGGGGGGAGTTGATCATTATAGTAGTGGAGATATGTCTACAGGTTTTGCATCTGTTGTTCTGACAGGGTCTGGTGCCGTTTTGAGTTGGTGCATTCTGCTCTGTGGGGAGCTCGCTTCTGATGCTGAGTTTGGAGAGGTTGGGGGGTTGCTAGTGTCAGTTAATTAATAACTTCGTTGGAATTATAAAGAAGTCAAGTACTTGAGCACCTAACAGTAGTCATTTAGAAACAACAAAGACATCAAACATCCCAGTCTTTACTCTGAAACAAAGATAGTTTAAAACTCTTGAGTTGCTCCATGTGACTGATTAATTGTGAGGGGATAGTCTGCAACTTCTATCATAAAGTCTTTGTTGGGGGTAATTCTATATTCACTCACAAAAATATCCAAGGTCTGATTTTCCTCACACTTGACTTAATTGTGGCTAATGACTGATTATGAGCTCCCCTTTCCCTTTACTATCATCACAGAATTAGACAGACTAACTGGAAAAAGTGAGAGTTGAAGTCAGTGATTAAGAGATTTCGAGGACAGCACAAAGGCAGGTATCGGGGGTAGCCGTGTTAGTCTGTATCCACAAAAACAACAAGGAGTCCGGTGGCACCTTAAAGACTAACAGATTTATTTGGGCATAAGCTTTCGTGGGTAAAAAACCTGAAGTGAGGTTTGCTTATGCCCAAATAAATCCATTAGTCTTTAAGGTGCCACCGGACTCTTTGTTGTTCACAAAGAGGCAGGAATACCTCAACTGAGTCAAACCCTGAGGATCACAGGTGGAATAACCAACCTTTTGAAAATCAGTCTTCCACCCTGATAAAGGCCCCTTTTCTGACATGGCCTCTCTTTTTTTCCCCCCAAAAGGCCACAACCTGGCTTCCAATTTTGCACCTGCTTGTGATTAATTGTAGGTACACACCATGTTATTAACATGTCCGCAAATCTGGTAGTTAGATGCACAGAATTAATCACAGGCACAACATTTCTCTTTGCAAAATTTCAGATCATGTCTCACAATCAGGTTAATAACATTTCTGTTCACACAGTATCCTGAAATCCACCCAGCATGTTTATGGTCAGTTTGATCTTGCTGCCCATGAGCTCTGGAGATGTTTACAGTTCCAATATAACATACAATCTCCTCAAAAGACTTTCCAGTCATTTTACACTACTGGATTGGATTTGGTAACTGGCACCTGGGGGCTGGGCTTGCGATAGGAGTTTTTTTTTTTTTTTTTTTTTTTTTTTAAAAGAAACTAAATAGCCTTGTTTTGATTGGTTTTTAACACTGCAAGGAGAATCCAAATCAGAGACCTATTACAAAACATGCCTCAATACACAACAGCAAGGACCTACTAAACAAACACAGCAGTGAACATTCAGGTTGCACGATCCATCTTCTATGTGTCTTTTTTTTTTTTTTTTTGCCATTCAACACTCATTGCTCCTGGATTAAATCAACTTTGTAGCTGCCTATAAAAGTTGTCATTGTTTCTATTGGGCTACCGTCCATCTGTTTAGAGCAGGGTTTTGCCCATCTCACATATGTTGGCACAGATGCAGGGAAGGCAGTTCCCTTTACAGTGTCATAAAGTGATCCTGGTGTCCAATAAACCTGAAATAATGAGACGTTATCTTCCTACAGTGACACTTAACATGTTCTATCTTTCAAGTCCTTTACAAACTCGGACTGATCCTATGAAGTAGGTATAAATGTTATGAGCCCGTCTTTATAGATGGTGAGAGACTAAAGGCTGGATTGTACAATTATGGTCTCCACTGCGTTAGAAGCACATAGCTGTGCCCCACCAAAAGACACTTCAAAAAGTAAATTGTGACTCAGAGATACGATTCCTTTTCTGCTGTCGGCCCATCCCCATAGTAGATTACCAGCCCTCTGTGCTGGTTCAGCAGTGCTGGCCAGTGCACTGAGAAGTCAGAGACAAGGTTCAACCGACTCCTGTCCATTCCCCCCTGCTGCTTTGGAGTAGCAGACACAACTTCCACCTACCTCTATGGACCTACAACCAATGTCCAGGGAGGCCATATGGCAACTTGGAGGGGGTCTTATGCCCTCTAGTGCCATTTTGAAGCCATGAAGCCTAGGGTACAGCCTAGCCCGAAGTGACTGGCCCAAGATGAAAGAGTGAGGCAGTGTCAGAGGTGTGTCAAATTATATCAGCTAAAGATCTGGCCTGTTTTATTTGTGTAAATTCTGTACTATACAGTACTGAATTTGGAAGAGAAACAAGGGAGCTGAAGGACATCAGATAACAATTTAGTAGCTTGCAAAACTTTTTACAACTATTACATGAAGAAATTTTTTCTCAGCATTTCACATTTTCCGTCCTAACCCAAAGCTTTAATCATTTCATGTTGAAAACAAACTAGCCAACCTAGAGAGAAAGAGAGAGTGTGTGTTGAACTGAATTCAGTGCTTATTGAAACGAAGCCGCCTGCTTTGCAGAAAAGTCTTGCAATGCCACGTTACAACTTTTATAGTTCAGATCCTTTGCATACCTGTTTTCAGACAGGTGTGCAGATTTTTGCCCTAAAACTACCTGCAGACTCTATATACTCAACTGATTAAACCAGGGGTGCCCAACCTATGGCCTACCAGAGCAATTCATAAGGCCCGTGACCTGCTTCAACACAATATATTAACAGCCAATTCATTAGCATTTTGTCGTCATGTTTACATCATTTTAATTTACACAAGTGTGTAAATAGACAATACTGTACATAGAAGCAACCAATCTAAATACATACGAAACAAGCTGAACTTAAAATATAAATCAATAAGGGTGACTTTAAATCTTATTAAAATATGTAGAATCTGTTTGGCCCACACAAGGTTGTGCTCGGGTTTATATCGGCCTGCCCGTGTAATAAGGTTGGGCACCACTGGATTAAACAATCTAAAAAATCCCACCAAACCACCCTGAACTGCATGTGAAAAACCATCCCAAACTAATCCTACTTGCTGAGAATTTGTAGGAAGATGTACAAGAAAAGAATTATGAACTACAGCACTAATGATTTTGGTTAGGATGTATGATATCAAAGGAACAGTTGGAGGGTGTTAATCTGTCGGCTAATTTCAAGCAAATTATTTTTATTTCCAGTTACGAAATAGCAAAATAGATTATTGCTTAGATCCTGAAGCATGATACATCACTGCTGGTGGAAAGTGAAGGATAATACAGAGCTTGCTTGTACACAAACACACAGATTACAGGCATTCTCCTTAATTAAGACTGTGCCCATGTTTACATTGTGAATGATTTCTGATGTATTTAAACTTGACCAAACAGGCTGTGCTTTTCAAATGGAAAGCATGAGGTCCATGTGCAAAACATATCAATGATTTCACACTAAGGCCCCAATCCTGCAACCTACAAAGCTGCACCTTCTTAAAAGCCTGTTGAAGTATGTGGGGCTCCACGTAGGTGTAGAGACGGCGCAAGGCCCTGATCCTGCAGCGTACTATGCAGAGGCAGACTGCTGTGCAGAGCCCCATTGAAGCCAAGTTGTAAATTGCAGGCTCACTGCCTAAATGTGTTCTTGGACTTTCAAATCTTTCTGGCTTGGTGCTATTCTTTAAATTGAGATCCAAGTAGCTAGCTAGCTTTCTTTCTTTCTAAAATTATTTACTGCAGCAAAGAGACTCTTGTCTGTGCAGTATAGCCAACTCCATGTATTCAAGGAACAGAGTTGGGCCCCCCAAACCATGAGAATTTTAAAAATAGTAGAAGTTGCGTTTTTTTATTTTCTTAGCGATTGGCTGAACAAGAAGTAGGACTGAGTGGACTTGTAGGCTCTAAAGTTTTACATTGTTTTGTTTTGAGCAATTACGTAAAAAAAACCCTCTACATTTGTAAGTTGCAATTTCACGACAAAGAGATTGCACTACAGTACTTGTATGAGGTGAATTGAAAAATACTATTTATTTTGGGTTTTTTATAGTGCAAATATTTGTAATAAAAAATAGGAATATAAAGTACGCATTGTACACTTTGTATTCTGTGCTGTAACTGAAATCAATATATTTGAAAATGGAGAAAAACATTCAAAAATATTTACAATACATTTAAATTGGTATTCTATTCTTGTTTATCTGTGCGATTAAAACTGTGATTAATCACGGCTATTTTTAAAAATCTAGTAAATTTGTTTTGCATTAATCACTTGCGTTAACTGTGATTAATTGACAGCCCTACTTTCAACGTTAGCTCTGATTCAAAGACAGCTTTTGTTTGGGACCCCTGCAGGCATGAGCTGAAATGCCCCCTCTTTACTGCACACTGAAGATACGTGACAATGACTTTGGGCGAGCAAACACAAGTCAGCCGGTGAAGGAGTTACAGTTATACTCTGGTGATGAGTTACAGCACAGAACACTCTGTGTATACAGTCATAATGATTTATGACTGCTGAGATATTTACAAAGACTTTGTTTGGAAGTGAGGAGTGATGGGGTGGTGTCCCTTTAAATGCTTATAATTTCTAAAGGTCTAATTGGACCCTGCTAACAGACAAAATAAAACAGATAAACATTTCTATTGTCATCGACTAGTTTCTGAAAATTGAAGCCCAGAGTTACTATATGCCCTCATTTCCCAAATTAGCTACAATGCTGTATGTTTCGTACTAGACATCCCAAAAATGACGGTAAGAAATCAGGGCCGTATGTTCCCCTTTGTTTATATTTTGGCACCGTTTTACTACAAACTACCAAACGAGCCATTTAATATATTAAGCATCTTGCCATCCAGCCACGAGAAAAAACGTCCTTTGAAGTGGTCACTCTGTCTGGAGTGGTTCACAATCGTGAGTGCCAATCTCAGGGCAGACTGTCAAGAGCAGGGCACAAACCCCAAACTGGTTGCATTCTATAATTAGATTTCACCAACCCAAGAACAAGTGTGAACTCCTAAAAGCACTATTACGGTCTTATCATAGAGTCACAGACAGTCCCCTTGGGCATTCCTGTCTATCTTGCTATCCAGGTAAGCTGGACTATGTGCTAGATGGTACCTTACACCAAAAAACACAAGAATCCTCTGGTTACTTCCAGTCCCAAAGGACCAGTCACTTACCCCAGGTCAGGTGTATCTCAGATCTCAAACCAAAGACAATGCCAGTAGCCAATCCTGTAACACACTAACTAAGGATTTATTAACTAAGAAAAAGAAATGAGAGTTATTTATCAGGTTAAAGCAGGTAACACACACACGCAGTGTGCAGAGGCAGTCAAAAAAGCAAACAGGATGTTAGGGATCATTAAAAAGGGGATAGAGAATAAGACTGAGAATATATTATTGCCCTTATATAAATCGATGGTATGCCCACATCTCGAATACTGCGTACAGATGTGGTCTCCTCATCTAAAAAAAGATATACTGGCACTAGAAAAGGTTCAGAAAAGGGCAACTAAAATGATTAGGGGTTTGGAACGGGTCCCATATGAGGAGAGATTAAAGATGCTAGGACTCTTCAGCTTGGAAAAGAGGAGACTAAGGGGGGATATGATAGAGGTATATAAAATCATGAGTGATGTGGAGAAAGTGGATAAGGAAAAGTTATTTACTTATTACCATAATACAAGAACTAGGGTTCACCAAATGAAATTAATAGGCAGCAGGTTTAAAACAAATACAAGGAAGTTCTTCTTCACGCAGCGCACAGTCAACTTGTGGAACTCCTTACCCGAGGAGGTTGTGAAGGCTAGGACTATAACAGCATTTAAAAGAGAACTGGATAAATTCATGGTGGTTAAGTCCATTAATGGCTATTAGCCAGGATGGGTAAGGAATGGTGTCCCTAGCCTCTGTTTGTCAGAGGATGGAGATGGATGGCAGGAGAGAGATCACTTGATCATTGCCTGTTGGTCCACTCCCTCTGGGGCACCTGGCATTGGCCACTGTCGGTAGACAGGATACTGGACTAGATGGACCTTTGGTCTGACCCGGTACGGCCATTCTTATGTTCACAGATGGGTATCAGCCTTGAGTTTCAAAAGATAACAGAAACTTCTATCACAAGCAGACTCTCTACGTCCTTTGGGCTAACCCAGGCAAAGCAGCTGGGGGAGAGGGGGTCTTTTGCTGATGCTTAGTGATTCTTGCCCTTTAGAGTCTGAGCAGCAAAAAGAAACAGGTTTCTCCTTGTCAGGGATTCTTAACTCCTTCACCCCAGAATCCAAGACGATGGGATGAGTCCATGAGCAGGTCTCCCCTTCCTGAGGAGGTGAGGAATGCAGTCAACAAGGTCTCTGTCCTTTGATGCTTCATAATGGGCCTTCTTTTGTGCAGCACGAGCACTTTACATTAACTAATGCTTCTTTCCTGTCTGGTGAGTTACACAGGTTCACAATGCAAACATCTACTATTGCTTTATAACACTGGGTACAGATAAGTGAGATTAATACATGCAGCATCCTAAAGTCTAAACACATTTTTATCAACTTAACATCTATTTTAACAAGGCCAACACACAGGTGAACCAGACTGGTTCCCAGCTATGCATTTGTCAATGTTTAGTGAGTCCTGGGGCCTTGGCATGAGCTGGCACCTGGTCTGCCAGCATCACAGAAACAACAGAGAGCATGGCTGGAAGCACCCAATCAAGTGATTCAAAATCTGTAAAAGAATGAGGAGTCCTTGTGGCACCTTAGAGACTAACAAATTTATTTGGGCATAAGCTTTCGTGGGCTAAAACCCACTTCATCGGATGCATGCAGTGGAAAATACAGTAGGAAGATATATGTACACAGAGGATATGAAAAAATGGGTGTTGCCATATTAACTATAACGAGAGTAATCAGTTAAGTGGGCTATTATCAGCAGGAGAAAAAAACTTTTGTGGTGATAATCTGCTGATAATAGCCCACCTTAACTGATTACTCTCATTATAGTTAATATGGCAACACCCATTTTTTCATGTCCTCTGTGTATATATATATCTTCCTACTGTATTTTCCACTGCATGCATCCAATGAAGTGCGTTTTAGCCCACGAAAGCTTATGCTCAAATAAATTTGTTAGTCTCAAAGGTGCCACAAGTACTCCTGTTCTTTTTACAGATACAGACTAACACGGCTACCACTCAAAATCTGTAGACCCACTGTGTAAGCACGGCAGAGCACTGGACTCTCACACATGAAGCAGACATGCAAAGATGGGACCAGGATATATGCCGCAAGCGTTCCCAAGACCCTTGCAATCTAGGATGAAGCTCACAAACTCACAGCATTTGCAGATGCCTCCCATATGCTTTGGACAGCAGCGAAATGGAAAGCTTGCCATGCTGGGATGTGGATTTCTGCCTAAAGCAAGTTAATGCAGCTCAATTTTGTGTAGTAATAATTGACTCGGCTTTCATGCACGGAAGTGACTTTGTCTTAATTCTGACATCTCCCACATTTCTTCAGACCACACTCTCCTTGGGGGAGTGGGCAGCTCTTGGGACCATTGTTTGTGTTGTAATTTGGTACGGCAGTCAAGCCAATAGAGAGCTCTAGCTTCTTCAGAGAGGTTCAAGTGCTGCCCGTTGCTGTGCGGTGAAGAAAGCAGACAATTGTGACAAGATAAGGGGTCAAACGCTGGCCTAAAGACACCGCGAAAGCCCCTCCACAGGGCTGGAGGTCTGTGGCTTTGGGGTGGTGCCAGCAGTGAGGATGGGAAGGAACTTGGAAGCAGTGACTCCATGCCACATGATTACCTCTGGTTCAGGCAGGCTTTCGAAATGAGAATCCACCCAGGAGCTGAGCCATGGGACCTGTGCAAAGACCCCAAGACTCTTATGCAGATGGTTCCGTCCCCAATGGATGACCCAAGATTTGCTGATTTTGGTGGCCAACACTCCCTGCTGGTTCCATGAGGAGAGCAAATGAAAGCCCAGGGCAAAACGATCAGGAGGACACTCAGCAAGTGGAAACCAATGGGTGTAGTCAAGAGACGGGGGTAGCACTGGGGCAGAAGCCAGAAGCAGGTTTGTAATAAATCGCTACACGTTGTGGTGTGAAAGAAATAGGAGCACATGGCCCTAGATGACTTTTAGGAAAAACTCGTTTACAGACTCAATAGGTTTCGGTAGCAGCAGACGTATTGGAGCTGTCTTGACTCTCTATTCAGCTCCATTCGCTGTGGTGTTATCTTTTACTTGGGAAAGCCCGTCGAATTTAAATTATACACCCCAGCAGCTGGCTAGCTTGTTTTACAGAGGTCATAATAATGGAGTCAGAATTCCAGTTATAGTTCAACACAGCAGATGGAGCTGGTTTTGCAAATGATAAAAATACAAGCCTCTGCCAGGAATGTTGCAGAAGGGAAGCGTGTGTGTGGTTTTCAGAGGGTGTCTTTAACCCTGGCTGTACTGTGAGCCAGTTGTTCCCATAGGGAAACGAGGATTTATGTGGTAAACAGTGATGGGACATAGTCTTGGGTAAAATGTTAGTAAACAAGACATGCTCTATGGAGCGTACACACCTCAAGGTGAGGAAAACTGTGCACGAGTCCCGAGAGAGAGAAATTTATCATTTAAAACCTCGGCACACCTTTTTGTCCTCGCATTTGTACATTACCAAGGGTCTGCTTCCAACCAAGAAGGCTGCAGCTGAAGGGGTTGGAATTCAACTCAACATGAAAATCTAGAATGGATTTATTCAGTATGGAGCTCAGTCCTGAGCCGGAGCTGAACTTAATGCACCTGGAAGAATGCGGGACAGAGGTGGTAGTATGTTAATTTTCTGGCCACAATAATCCTGGGTCTGGGAGAGGCTTGTTCAGCCCGCAGCATAAATTAAAGCAGCCTGTCCTGTTCATATTTACAGCAGCAGGAACATTTACCTACATCTCCCTATGCGATATTTTGTTGGCACAGGGTCACCAGAGTGCATTGTACCCAACCCATCCCTTCTGACCCCTGGTACACCTCATGTTACAATATATGGAATCATTGATCTTCTAAAACAGAAGGCATTTATTACAGAAAACAACTATGACTAGATCTTCAAATAATCAAGCTTCCAACACAGCTTGAGTTCCTGCTCTATCTCCCTTGTTTACCAGGGAACATGCCTATGTGCCTGGAACTCTATACAGCACACAAAGACAGCTAGTGGCTGAATAATATACTGCAAGTAAATATACAATTATCAGGGTGGTGCCCAGCAGGGACTGGCATAGAGCTATGCTGGATTTTTGTCTAAAAACTGTCCTCCGGGGCAGTGCAGATGGGAGTTATCACAGGGCATGATTGAGCTCATGGGTTTCATTTTGATTGGCTGGTATTATGGTTGCATATCTAGATAATACTTAGTCCTGCTGTGAGTGCAAGGGACTGACTAGATGACCTCGCGAGGTCTCTTCTAGTCCTACGATTCTATAATTCTATTTCCTTTTATTTTTAAATGAACACTTTCTCAAAGCTGACTATGTAAGCTATATTCTTTCTGGTCTGTAGAAGGAATTTGCAGATGTACAAACAACATAGTGCATCTAATCTGTATTTACAAAGAATGGCAATAAAGGACTTCCTGGATGATCATTTAAACTCTCCTGGGGCTAAACTGTGGCATCACTCATGAGGCTCTGATTCAGCCAAGTCCTTGAGCATGTTCTTAAAATGATTTGCTGAATAGGGAGGACCTTAAGCATGTGCTTAAATTTAAGCACAAACTTGAGGGCTTTGTTGAAGTGACGTCATTGAGCAGTACCATATTCTGCAAAGAGGCTGTGAAATAACTGAGACTATCACTGGAGTTAGGGTGGCACAATCTGGCTCTAAGTCAGCAAGATGTTTAGGACTGTGCCCTATTTTAAGCACATGAGGAATCCCACTGAAGTTAGCCGGACTACGTGTGAGCGTAGCTGCTCCCCAAATGCAAGTAAGAGGCTTGCAGCCTGGCCCCAAATGATTTGAAAGACAGGAAACTCTTTGAAATGTGTCTAAGGATTTGATGGTGATGTTTGAATTTCCCTTTCATATCACTGTCACATTTTTGTCTAGGCAGTTTATCCCAGCCACGCAAGCTGGCATTTATTTCTCGTCAAAGATTTCATGCTTTTGAAAATAACTAAATAAGAGTGAAAGAGAGTATGGAAAATAGAACTGTTCTAAGACACTTTGGTACAGTAGGCAAGTATATATTAGGAGAGATTGATTGACTGTTTCCACCCCTCTGGTGAAAGCATGCATTGTATACAAATAATGTAGAGACACAAAGCTACATCTCCCAGTAAATATTTCAGCAATGTACAGTGTAAGACAAACAGAATGTACTGTGAATACAAACAGGGTTATAACATGGCACCAACTGCCTGTAAGGAACTCTGGGAGAGACAAATGACTCCAACGGATCTAACCTATTAAGGGTTTAATAAATAAGAAATTGTGTCCCGTGGGGATGAAATGATGTTATTCTTTGCACAGGAGCAGCACATGCACCACCACGGTACTTTGATGGGAATTAAGATGGGTAACTGGGCCTTGTGCACATGGGTAAATTTCACCACCTGAAGACCGGAGAATCATTCCCACCGGAAGTCAGGATAGATCATTTCCTCCCAAAGCAGGAAAAGGAAGCAGCATCTGCACTCTGAGGATACATCAGTAAAGGAAGAGGCTGCCTGTCTGATAAATTGCATCAGCCTGATTGTAGGGATTTCTCCAGGCAGGTCCAGACGTATGAAAGGCATTTTCTCCCTTGTCTGCATTTAAGCCAATATGTGGGGGAAGTACCTATGATAACCTTAAAGTCCAGTCCTACTATGAGACTATGGAAAAACGCCCCCTTCTTACTCCACACATTTTATCCCAGCGTGTTCAGGCTCAGATCTGCTCACCGCAGTGATAAATGTTCACTACTTTCTGTTTGCAATGGCTAGCCAGCCGGTGGACAAGGAGGCTGGCCTCCTAAATTGAGCTGTCTTCAGAAGTCAGACCTACAGCATGATGGAGCTAAGGGCATCATTGCAACTCAACGAAGGAGTTAAAGACACCACCCTAAACATGCTCCCAATGGCCCAAACGCTGCGGCTTGCTTTGTTTATGCAAAATGCCCATTCACTTGAACAGGAGTAGTGTGTCCACAAAATGGGCAGGATTTGGCCTGATATGTCAAGCATGTGTACTCCCAAACTGAGCAGGAAAAGCATGTATTATCTGTTTTCAGTGTGGAATCATTCCCACACAAATATTTAGTTAAGGCAGAGTTATGGGTGAAAGTCCAGCTAACCTCCACAGACAGCAATGCCTTTTCTTTAGAAACCACCTCCCACCCCCCTTACAAACTCCAACCATTAGAAGGCCTGGAAATGAACTGATAAGGGAGCCAGTCAAGCCAAAGGGAGGTGTGTGTGTGTGTGTGTGT
>NW_020664540.1:9584697-9607577 GCF_002925995.2 Terrapene triunguis
GGGAATTCACACCCCTGAGTGAGAAAGTTGCAGCACGGTAACATTCCAGTGTAGACAAGCCCTCAGAGTTTTACCTGGGTGGGACACAGAGGCAGGGGACAGTGCAAGTGAATGGTGGGGGAGGCTTTTAACATTTACAGGTTTAAAGGTGATTAAAGTTTCACATGAATCAGAGACTCTGGCCTAGATCCTCAGCTATGGCACAGCTGCGGTGGCGGGAGAGGGAGGGGAAAGTTGGCTCTAGTCCACCATTGCAGTTCCCTGATCCAGGACCATTCCAGCCCCTAATGTAAGTTAGAGAAGCCGTAGGGATATTCTAAGTCAGCGGCTCTCAACCTTTCCAGACTACTGTACTGAATGATTCTATGCTGGTGGGACAATGGGGTTGCTACCGGCATATAGCCATTGGCTTTTAATGACTCTTTGCCCAGCAACTGACAGGGGGGTTGGAGCACAGAAGGAAGAGAAAAAAAAAAGGTGTCCGGATATGCTCTGAGCAAGGGAGCCATACCAACGCCAGAACCAAAGGACACTTAGCTAAAGTCACTGACCAAACCGAAGGCCTCTCAGAAGCAGTGAGGACACTGAAGTGGGATTGCTGTGTTCAGGCATTTATTGTTTGCAAAGATCTGTAACGCACTTGTGCAGGCTATGAATAAAGTGAGCATGGTTAAGAAGTTCCTGTGCTTAGCCTGTGTTCCTTATTTTACTTGCCACCAGTCCTCGAAGAGTTAAATGATAAACTAGAGTGCCCATGAAAGTGGAATTCTGGGAGAGCATGAATTATTAACTGGGGAGGCTTGGGAGGTCTTGACACTGGTTTCAGCCCCTAAGACAGTTGGACTATGAAGTCCCACATTCCAAAGAAGGGAGCCGGAGAGGAAGACTGCACCTTGGGTACATCCACATTGCAAAAACATCCCCACTGCAGCGAGTCTCAGAGCATGGGTCAAAAGGCTTGGGCTCACGGGGCTTGTGCTCCGGTGCTAAAAATACCAGAGTAGATGTCCCTGCTCAGGCTGGAGCTCAGGCTCTTAGACCCACCACTAACACCAGCGTGAGCAGGAATGTCTACACTGCTATTTTTAGCACCATAGTACAGGCCCAAGTCTGTAGACCCAGGCTTGGAGACTCGCTGCTGGGGGTGTCTTTGTGTTTTGCAGTGTAGATGTACTCCTTGTGCCCTCCCATCAAGCCTAGTATGATAGTGTGTTAGATACAGATACTCTTCACCTACAGTTATTTTTAAAGCTGGATTGACTCTTTGTCTAGAGTTGTGAAAAATGACCAAATTTTACTCCACAAAACGATCATTGTGAATGTTGAAAATTCCCTCCCCCCAAAGAAGTTTATAAATATTTACAAACTGTGTGAAATTTTGCACTGATCTCCAGTATCATTTGTAATACAACTGAGGCAAATACAAATGTTTTATGCAAATTTCCGCAGCCACAGCCCCTCTTTGCACTGGTAAATATAGACATTCGGCATTTCCTAGTGGGAAGATCATTCTGAGCTTTTGGGGGGTGGAGGGGAAACATATATATTGGAAACCACAAACAACATCAACAGAACTGTACCAAACTTTTGAGAAATCTGGGAAACCGTTATTTGACACGAGTCTTGTCAGTGCTGAGAATTATTTCACTCAGCTCTGTCTAGATGCTAATTCAATATCTAAAGTACCAACAAATTATTCTAATTTGTGGAGTCAAAAAATTAGACACGGCCCTAACTTATTTGACTGGAACAGGTTCTGTAGAAATGAAAGTTCTTCCAGTTGTATTTGTAGAAACTGGTTTAGACATTTAGCTTTCAGTTCATTCCTGTGTCAGTTTTGGAGTCAACATAAATCTCAGGCAGGAAGTACAGAATGATTAACTTCTGAGCTACATTTTTGCTTTGAAGTGTCTATTGACTATTAATAAAATCACCTTTGTTACCTCTTTCTTTAGAAACCACAAAATATATACGCTTTGAGCCCAATCCTGTGTTCCTTGCTGCCCTTGGGCACTTTGCCTACGTCAACAGTGGTGGTTTGGGCCCTTTGTCCAATAGCCTGAGGGAAGAAAACAACTTTGAGATGGAATCCAGTCCTGCATTCATTGTGCTGGCAAAAATGCCCATAACTGAGTCAATGGGCGTCTCTCATGGAGCAGAAGCGCAGACGTGAGTGCACAGAGTTGATGATTTTAGAGGGTGGAACATGGAGAATGAATGTTACATTTTGCTAGAAAGCCACCAGTGTTTCTACAGCCCAGATTTAATGAAGATATTTTATATTTGACTGAGAGCTAAATGCCGTATAAATCTGCACTGAGTATTTCATGGGATATACTGTATGTTCTGTGTCTGGCCCACGGCAGAATTAACGATGTGTCTAGAAACACAGATGCCTTCTGATTAACACCTCTGTGAGTGTAAGTCAGGAGGGCTAAACTCTCTGCTGGTGGATACTGGGGCATTGAAGTCAAGGGAGCAGTGCCTGTGGCACCTGGGCACCTGGCTCAGGATCTTTTAGCGTAGCTTTTGAAATAAAGGAGATAGTAAAAAATCGTTAAAACTAAGCAGTGGGCTGGAGTGCAGCGGCTTTGCGTCACACCAGCAGTGCAAAGTGGGCTTAAAGGGGAGATCATGGAGAGATCACTCCAGCACAGGGGAATCCTCCAGTCACAGAGAATCTGCAGTGCAGCTCTCATGCCAGCCCTGCAGCCGGCAGGCAGGGGTAAAGTAGAGCTGAACATTTTGGATTTTTCTCGTGGGAAAATCTAAGTGAAATATTTTGTATTGGGTCGGTTTGACCCAGGCCCTCAAAAAAAAAAAAAAAAAAAAAAAATCTGTTTGCCGCTCACAAGTTTGCCAAGCAAAACTAGGCCTCAGTGTTCAGCTCAGCACGAATCGGGAACAATTAACCACTCAGAGCTTCCAAACAGCAGCACTGATCAAAGAGCCAAGGGTCACTGTCACATGGTCGCTGCCGAGACGCAAACAGGCCCGTTTCAGCTGCCTATTACCAGGCTGTGTCACTTGAAGCTACAAGGTGATAGCAGGGATTGATCCCAGATCCTCACGATCCAAAGAGCACAGGCCCCTACACCTGACCTAACATAAAGTCTCTAACAAGTAGGAGCTCTATAGGGCCTGTGACACACACAGCTGAACAGCTCTGATTCCATCCCCTAGACAGCAGAGATTCATATACATCAGGGGTTCTCAAACTGGGAGTCAGGACCCCTCGGGGGTCACGAGATTCTTACATGGAGGGGTCGCGAGCGGTCAGCCTCCAACCCAAACCCTGCTTTGCCTTCAGCATTTATAATGGTGTTAAATATATTAAAAAGTGTTTTTAATTGATAAGGGGGGAATCACGCTCAGAGGCTTGCTATGTGAAAGGGGTCACCAGTACAAACGTTTGAGAATCACTGATATACATATTAACTAACTAATTGCAATTATTTGGACACATTCATCCTGAAATAATTTGCATAATTTCTAGGGAGGGACCTGCTCAGACCTGTAGTTCAGCAGGTTGGAGAAGTTGCTTATTTATCAATAGAGACTATTTATTAGGGTCGAACTCAGTAAAAACAGGCAGTAAGGCTGAGAGTTGGGTATGTTCCAACAAGGGAAGGGACGCAGTTGCTAAGGACACACTGAAGCAGCTTTACAAAATGTATCCTATGGTGTGAAACGTCCTCATGATATGATAACTTGACTCCACAAACATACAGCGCCTGTTTAGGGTGAAACTGAATTTCTACCTGAATCATTAATACTCCAGAAAATAAGTCATTTCACCAGATGTTTTTCACCATTCTAGCAGACAGTAGAGATAAGGCTGATCTCTCTTCTTCATGTGCAGTCCCCTGAACTGTGCAGCGTGACCAAACAGGCATCGAAGATGCAGTCATGTCAATTCCTTGCAGCCATAAAACTAAGTAATTGCAAATAATTATTACCATTTTCCCACTGATTAGATCTACAGGATTTTAATTTTAAAGACCCAGCTTTGACTTTACAGCCTCTCAATTCTCACTAAGTTACTGTTGTATATATTTCCCCCGAGTTCCTTTACATTTTAAATGATAACAATGCCCTTCCTCCGCACTATCCTTTACTTATAAGCTCTCGTTTGAGCCCTCCATTGACTTTAGCCTTAATGCCCAGTTATGATAGGATAACTGATCTGGGACATTCTCCCCATGGGTTAACCAAAAACACTGCTCCGAAGTCCATTTCCCATCGAGCAGGAAGGTTTATCTATATGGCTTGGGTCAATACACAGCTGCAAACATCTGGGCTGTACTCTGCCTCGACTCATACCCCAGGCAATGCTATTGATTTCAGTGGAGTTGCAGGGCTGTCAGTCAGGATAGAATATGGCCAGATGGCCTCACTTCATGCCTAGGCGCCTCTAATCTCGCAGCCCTGCCTTTCCTTTCTCCTTGCAGTTCTATTGTAAAGTCCTTCACTGTTAAATGTCCATCTGGCGTCTTCCTGAAGCCTTGTTCTGTGTAATGTGCTAGCCCCCAGCAATGCGTATTCTTTGCTTTGCTAGCCGAAGTATGCTTCATCAGCCGTTTACAAAGCACAGCATATTTCCCGCATACATACTGGGGAACCAAGTCATTGCTCGGCTCCTTTTCCTATCACTCTTAACTTCCTTCATGAGTAGAGCATTGGGCATGGAGCTCCTGTTTCCCCCACCACAGTGCCTAGACCCAGTATCTGTGCAGATGGGTGGGCTATAAAATCTTACAGCCTTGTGCTGCAGTGTAGAACTGGGGCCTAATCTAGCCCATCGTGAGCAAAGTGACCAGATGTCCCATTTTTAAAGGGACAGTCCCGTTTATTGGGACCTACCCCCGTCCCATTTTTTCACAGTTGCTATCTGGTCATCCTAATCATGAGGTGACTACGTGGAAGTCTCGTCTTTGTTTTTTGGTGATGCAACATCCTTCTGAATAGATACATTTAAAAATTAATGAATTTTAAAGTACTGCGTTCTGGCCAGAGCTGGTCAAAAATTGGAATTGCCATCCTAAGGAGAAGTCTGATAGTTCTGGTATTTTGACACCTGTTTTTGTCATGAATGAGGAAAAAACATTTTAATTAACACATTTTTTTGTGGAACAAAGTTCGAAACTATTTCAACTCAGAAATGTCAAAACATTTCAGTTTGGTTTGTCAAACTGAATTGAAATGTTTCATTTTGAGCCAGTTCAACATTTAACTGTGTCTGCCTGAGCTGCTGCAGTGCTTCAAGGGAGTTGCAGTTCAGGTTCTTCATGTCCCTATTCTCCTCTAGGGTTGGGTTTTCCAGTCAGACTACATCTCCCATGATGCACCATGGTTGTGGCTCTTCCATAAAGCACCACAGCAGTTGGCCACAGGGGAAACTGTGGGTGCATCATGGGAGATGTAGAAAAGTCAGGGAGCCCAGCCCCGAGAGGTGAATGGACACATGAGGCACCCAAACTACAACTCCCATGAGGCACAGTGGCAGACCAGAAGGATGCAGTTCAGTGTGAAACTAACCTGAAAGGAAATGTTCTACAAATTTAAATATTTTAATTTTATGTGAGGAAATTTTCCATGAGGAAAATCAAAATTTCCCCCCAAAGAAACTTGAGATTTTGTGGAAACTGCATTTTCTCTCAGAATTATTTTGTTTCCAAAGAAAAATTCCCAACCAGCTCTAATGCTTACACTATGGTGGCATTCAAAGACTGGACAACAGTTTTAGATTCACTGCCACAGACATCCTAATAAACATTACATTATTACAGTACTTCCTAATTTGTATCACCTGCATAAAGAGAGTCTCAATCCATAATATTTGAATCCAAACCTGGGTTCAAATTTGAGATCTCCCCAAATTCTGGTAGTGTTTGGAGTCACGGCTTTTCACAGATTCATAGATTCCAAGGCCAGAGGGGACCATTGTGATCATCTAGTCTGACCTTCTGTATAACATATGCCAGAGAACTTCCCCAAAATAATTCCTAGAGCAGACGTTTTAGAAAAAAATACATCGAATCTTGATTTTAAAATTGTCAGTGATGGAGGATCCACCATGACCCTTGGTAAATTGTTTCAACAATTACATTCACCATTAAAAATGTACACCTTATTTCCAGTCTGAATTTGTGTAGCTTCAATTTCCAGCCATTGGATTGTGTTAGACCTTTCTCTGCTAGAGAGATTTGGCCATTCCCTGGATCTGTGTCTGTGAACGGAGTGCTACTTTACACGTCTGTAGTCTGCATAGCTGGGTGGATAGGCTGTACAATCTCCAAGTGCACTAGCCCACTCTCTCTGTCTGCTGTTTATTTCATCCTTTTCCCTTTGTTTTGGCTGTGGAGTCTTCCATGCCGTTGCTGTGGAGGCATGTTTCAGTACAGCACACTCAACTTTGATATATGTTTCACTTGGCAGTGTTCTTTGCCAAATATTAATGGATTAACTCCTGATCTTCACAGTGACCTAATCTGAAGCATGATTGATGCTTTCACTTGTTTCCTTGTGACCTGTAACACAGGAAAAGAGGCAAAGTTGCAAAAGAAACAGCAGTGGAGTAAAGAAATGGTTACATTATTCAGAGGCAACTTCCATTAATTGCTCGGTGGAACAGGTCTGATTTGGGGAATATTAATGATTAGAAATAGCAGAGTTTCCATCATTCACCATCAGCTTTTTCCATGCATGTCATTTTAATATGGCTTGTGACAAACACATGCAATGAATGATTGATGTCTAAAAGGGCTTAGCCTACTTTTGGATCTTCCATAGGAATTAGGGCTGTCAAGAGATTAAAAAAATTAATTGCAATAAATCGCGCAATTAATCGCGCTGGTAAGCAACAATGGAATACCATTTATTTTAAATATTTTTGAATATATACTACATTTTCAAATATATTAATATCAACTACAACACAGAATACAGTGTACAGTGTATATTTATTTTTGATCACAAATATTTGCACTGTATAAAACAAAAAATTATTTTTCAATTCACCTCATACAGGTATTGTAGTGCAATCTCTATCATGAAAGTTGAATTTACAAATGTAGAATTATGTACAAAAAAACCTGCATTCAAAATTAAAACAATGTAAAACTTTAGAGCCTACAAGTCCACTCAATCCTACTTCTTGGTCAGCCAATCACTCAGACAAACAAGGTTGGCTACAATTTGCAGGAGATAATGCTGCCTGCCTCTTGTTTATAATGTCACCTGAAAGTGAGAACAGGCGTTCTCATGGCACTGTTGTAGCTGGCATTGCAAGATATTTACGTGCCAGATGCGTTAAAGATTCATATGTCCCTTCATGCTTCAACCACCATTCCAGAGGACATGCTTCCATGCTGATGATAATGATTCAAAGCAGTGCAGACCGATGCATGTTCATTTTCATTATCTGAGTCAGATGCTACCAGCAGAAGGTTGATTTTCGTTTTTGGTGGTTTGGGTTCTGCAGTTTCCACATCAGAGTGTTGCTCTTTTAAGACTTCTAAAAGTATGCTCCACGCCTCGTCCCTCTCAGATTTTGGACTGCACTTCAGGTTCTTAAACCTTGGGTCGAGTGCTGTAGCTATTTTTAGAAATCTCACGTCAGTATCTTCTTTGCATTTTGTCAAATCTGCTGTGAAAGTGTTCTTAAAACGAACATGTGCTGGGTCATCATCCGAGACTGCTATAACATGAAATATATGCAGAATGCGGGTAAAACAGAGCAGGAGACATACAATTCTTCCCCCAAGGAGTACAGTCACAAATTTAATTGACGCATTATTTTTTTAATGAGCATCATCAGTATGGAAGCATGTCCTCTGGAATGGTCGCCAAAGCATGAAGGGGCATATGAATGTTTAGCATATCTGGCACGTAAATACCTTGCAACACTGGCTACAAAAGTACCATGCAAAAGCCTGTTCTCACTTTCAGGTGACATTGTAAATAAGAAGCAGGCAGCAGTATCTCCCATCAATGTAAACATACTTGTTTGTCTTAGCAATTGGCAGAATAAGAAGTAGGACTGAGTGGACTTGTAGGCTCTAAAGTTTTACACTTTTTTTTTTGAGTGCAGCTATGTAACCAAAAAAAATCTGCATTTGTAAGTTACGCTTTCACGATAAAGAGATTGTACTTCACTACTTGTATGAGGTGAATTGTTTATCATTTTTACAGTGCATATATTTGTAATAAAAATAATAATATAAAGTGAGCACTGTGCTCTTTGTATTCTGTGTTGTAACGGAAATCAATATTGAAAATGTAGAAAAATATCCAAAAATATTGAATACATTTTTTTATCGCGACTAATTTTTTTGAGTTAATTGCGTGAGTTAACCGGGATTAATTGACAGCCCTAATAGGGATAAAAAACTAGGAATAACAAACCGCAACAGAACTCAAAGAGCAAAGTCCCTGGAGACTTTCTTCTCTATGGACCTGCAAGAGGGATGCTGACCCCTACCTCCATGTGTGTTTGTCATGCAAGTGAGCCTTGTAATGTACTAACCCAACTTGATGTGCCACTAAATCTCTGTGTGACTGGACTGTTGCACCATTGGTTAAACATGAGGTTTGGCATCTCCGCTATCCTGGGTTGCTCAGTTGAACTCACTAGGTCCCAAGAACATATGCCATGGGGATGACTTGGTTACGAAGCAGATATGAAGGAGTTCACTCACTGCAGGTATCTCTTTGTGGCCAGGCATGGGCATAGCAGGTTCCCCTCTTTCCTGGTGTACCCTGCAGACAGCTTTTCCAGCCCTATGATGGTCTGCCTTTTCCCCATCACTCAGCCCACCATCCAGGTCACATATTTATGTCCATCCCTTTTGAAGTACATCAAGAGTCCAACACAGGCAGACCCCTAAGGTCAGGTGAGGGGCTCCAGGCCTCCTCTTGGTGCAGATCCTGGGATCTTGACCCTTCTGGCGTCAGGGCCTTCTCTTGTCCAGATTCTCTTTTATCAGGGGTAGGCTTTCCACCTTCTGCACCACCCAGGGGCTGGTAGGGGACCCCAGGCCCACCCACTCCACCAGGTTCCAATCTGGGTTCAAGCAATGGGCAGCTAAGTTCTGCTGCTTCCCTGGATCACTTGCTACCCCTTTCCCCTTCCCAAGTGGATAGAGACATTAAGCAACTGAAATCAAAGGTAAAGTCTCAGACCTTTTGAGTGTAGTGAGCCCCTTCTGTAATGAGCTGTTTGGAGAAGTCCCCACAGCTAGAGGGCCCAGGCAGCTGGCCCTCCTGCTGTGCTGCTTCCCAGGAGCTGAGAGTGGAGGTCAGTTCACTTCCACTGTCTGCTGCTCTAGTGAGTGGCCTGCTCTTCTTTGGAGCCCCTCCTCCATGCTTTGCAGGTGTGGCAGAGTGGGGCCACATGGACCCAGAGCAGCTCCTTAACCCCTTCCTTACTGGTGCGGGGTTTGTATAACCCGGCCCAGCAGGATTTGCTGCATTGTGTGGGTCTCCTTTGCACCTCATGCTGGGAAGCTGAGCAGCTTGGGACAGGATGGTTATCTGCATTGTACAGGGAAGGCTGATGGTTGGTCATAGCAATCACTGGGGGATGGGGGAGGAGGGGTCTGTGTAGCCCCTCATTAATATGTGCACTGAGGGAAGAATGAGCCTTTTTAATGTACACAATGCTGTGCCTGGAAATCCCAGTGGTAGCTCAGTTACTGTCAATCTCACACCCATGGTACATTATTATTATTATTCAACCCACATTTATGAAAATGTCTATGGTGTGCTAGGCAGGTTCCAGACATTGAAGAAAATATGGTGCCTGGCCCTGAGAGCTTGCAGGTTAAGGACAGATTTTAGAGGAAGAGGAACAACAAACAGGCAATGAATGTGTCAGCTCAATTCACCATAAACAACTTAACAGGAGTGACTTAGCTGTCCCAGGGGTCACAGCCTAGAACAGAAGTGGGCAAACTACGGCCCGCGGGACCGTCCTGCCAGGCCCCTGAGCTCCTGGCCAGGCAACTAGCCCCCGGCCCCTCCCTGCTGTCCCCCCTTTCCTGCAGCCACGCCGCCATGCGGGCAGCGCTCTGAGCGGCGCGGCTGCGCGCTCATTCAGGGCAGCACAGCAGTGTGTCTGGCTCTGGCCAGGAGGTGCGGTTCCAGACATGCTGCTCTGAGCGGCATGGTAAGGGGGCCAGGGGGTTGGATATGGGGCAGCCGGTCCTGGGGGGCAGACAGGGAACAGGGAGCAGTTGGATGGGGCAGAGGTTCAGGGGGGGCAGGGGACGGGAAACAGGGGGGATTGGATAGGAGATGGGGTCCCGGGGGGCCTGTCAGGGGGCGGGGGTGTTGATAGTGGTCGGGGCAGTCAGGGGACAGGGGGGTTGGATAGGGGGTGGGGTCCCAGGGGGCGGTTAGGGTGGGGGTCCCAGGAGGGCGTGGTTAGGGGACAAGGAGTGTGTGTGGGGGAGGTTGGATGGGTGGGAGGTTCTGAGGGGGCAGTCAGGGGGCGGAAAGTGGGAGGGCCCGCCATACAGTTTCGCACCCCGATGTGGCCCTCGGTCCAAAAAGTTTGCCCACCCCGGCCTAGAAGATGTGCTCGGGGTAGTCACAGCATGTCTAAAGAACCAGATGAAAGGAATCAACTGCTGGAGAGGCCACAGGCACCAGCTTCCTACTTTCCCCTTTTATATTATACCTAAAAATCACACTCCAATTCTTACACCTCCTGCAGGATCTCTCATAAACTTTCAGATCAGAAGGGACCATCACAATCATCTAGTCCAGTGGTCCCCAACTGGACTAGATGATTGTGGGTGGGCGCCAGATGACAAGCCATGGAGGACCGTGGTGGCGGACGAGCATCCGCCGAAATGCTGCCGACAAGCGGGAACGTCAATAGGCATCGCTGCCGAAATGCCGCCGACAAGCAGCGTCATCCAGAGGTGTCGCCGCCGAAATGCCACCGATGCTGCTGCTTGTCGGCGGCCTTTCGGCGGATGCTCATCTGCCGGCCAGTATGCGAGCGCATTTAGACGCCATGGCGCCCGCGGGCACCGCATTGGGGACCCTGATCTAGGCTGACCTCCTGCACATTGCAGGCCACAGAACCTCACCCACCCACTCCTGTAATTGACCCCTAACCTTTGGCTGAGTTACTGAAATCCTCAAATCATGGTTTAAAGACTTCAAGTTACAGAGAATCCACCGTTCATACTAAGTTAAACCTGCAAGTGACCCGTGCCTCTTTCTGGGGCTTTCGACATACATACAGCATCCATGCCAATGCCACTGCTGGAAAGCCATAAGGACAAGTAGTGGGGAAAAACCAGGGGAATATCTTAGCTCCATTATAATACATCGGAGAAGCAAAGCTTATTGGCAGAACAGATTGGAAACATTATAAGGAATTTTGCTAAACAAGTGGGAACTGTCCCTCTGTATTAGGATCATTGGCAAGATTTTAACCTATATAACCAGAGCTTTTGGTAGTTTAATTTGTGTTTTACTTTCTGGGGGAAGCCTATTGTATCTAACATATGGCTGCTTTACAACGCAGGGCCTCACTCACTCCATGAGCACATATGGACTTTTAAAATCCCAGCGTTAAAGAAAACCCCCCATCCAGAGTAATTAACAAGGTGGTTTTCCTCTTTGGGGACACATGTAATTAGAGAGTTGGTTAAAATAAAGGGAGAATCAAAGGTCTCTTGGTACATGCCTTGGGCAGAGCAAGGGAAATCCCAGGCTGTGATGCATGGGGCATCTATCGTAAAAAGAGGGGAAATGAAACACCATATAAATACACAACGTACCTAAAAATAGCTGCACTGGAGAGGTGTGATAAAATATACAGCTAGAGATACACAGAGACACCCTCCCCATACACTTATCCCCATACACTTATCATGTGAACAGATACGGATTCGTTTTAAAAAATGTTCTATCGTGACGCTTTAAAAATAAAACACAGTAGAAACAGCTTAAGATCGTAAATGGGTAGGAAGGAGGAAATCACGGTGAGGAGATGGCTGAATGCTAGATGGCAGTGAGGAACTGGAATACCAGTTGTGATAGATCTGCAGGCTTGTATGGCCTTTTTCTTCCTGTTTACATTTTTGGGAATTCTAAATGGATGAGACAGAGAATCTTTGTCCCCTACAGGGCTGCAGCCATCAAGAGCAAGAACTACTCAGAGATCAGTAACTGATGAACTTTGGTCATTTGTTCAAAGAACAGTATAAAAAACAAAGATGTCTAGCATCACTTCATATCTAGAGCCTCTTCAGATACAGAGCTGTTTCCAATAGGAGTGATATTTATCTAACGAGCAGCAACACTGACACCTACTGTTTGGTAGAAGCACTGGATAGTTTCCTGCACAGTTTTTAAACTGATTACTTTTGGTCCATAGGACCAGCCTTTCAGAAGAGCTCAGGGCAGAGATGGCCCAGCCCCAGGGACGACAATTCCATTTCATGGCAACTTTTGAGCTTTCAAAATTTGTTTCTGTTCCACATTGGAATGAAACCAAAACTCTTACGAGATGGAATGATGTCAAAACAGCTGTGGTTGGCTTGAAAAGCTCAGGTTTCCAATGCCTGCCCTCCTCTCTTTGCCCAAATGCCCATGGCATGTCTCAGCTTCCATGACATGGCATATTTTGACAAAAATATATTTCTGTGAAAAGGTCCCAACCAGTTCTAGCTCAGGGCCGGATTATCAAGTGCTCTGTACCCAGAGTTGGAGTCAGATTTTCTTAAATTCTTCACACCCAATGCTCTGCACACTTTTGAAAATCTGGCCCATAATGCATCAGCTCTCTCAGTTCTACCAGCCACACCTATACACTCACCAGCGATACTGGCACTGCTTAGCACCCCTCCCTTCCACTCCACCAGCACCGTCTATGGTACAGCAACTGAAATAGCCACTGAACTATCCTAGGCTCCTCTTGTTTTAATGAAAATGCAACAGTTCCCTAGCCTAGAGTTCTCTCAACCTACTGTAATGTACACTCAAGGTTTGGGACCATGTGACAGAGGTGCCATCCCAGTATGCCCCCCCTCATGGAGTGCAATGGTGGTGCCTCAGTTTCCCCCCACATGGTCTTCAACCCACTTCCACTGTAGCTGGAGCTTAGCTCTCTGGCCAAATCACATATGAGAGTTCAACCTCGTCCAGGGTAACAGAGTCCATCCATCAAAATCCAACAGACATACCAAACAAAAGAATCTTCAGCCCCACCGGCTCAGCCTTCAGCCCCCTTCCTTGCAGGCAGAGTGACCAGCTGTGGTGGCCTCTCCCAAGACAAGGATCCTGAGCCTCAATCAAACCTATGATCCGGCCAGGCCCACTCTCCTACCCAAGAGCCTGGGCTGGATTAAGAACTCTTGGGGCCCTGGACACAGAATATTCTGAGGCGACTCCCACCCCCCCCCGCCACACATCCTGGTTAAATAAATAAATAAATAATTTTCCCCAAGATGATTAAAAACGTGTTATTTAGAGAATGAACAGAATAAGGGAACAACACACATGTTAAGACTTTAAAACTTTGTTTTAGCTAGCACTTAGCATTTCCAGCGAATAGGTTTCCACAGAAGCACTGCCTGCTCAATACCACATGTCAGCCTGGACACCGGCTACATTTAGCAATTCCATGCAAGTACCAACAGAGGGAAAAAAAAGATAAAGGCGCAGAAAGAGAGCTCTTTGGTTTCATGTACAGACTACTGCTGAAGCCAAGTATAGTAGAAAATAGATGCAACACTGGTCACTAAAGTGAAATTTAGGATCACTTTCAATTTACTACCCAACTTTTTCACCTTCCCAGTTCTTCTCCAGAACAGAAGACCAAAAATAGGCCTTGGTATCAAAACAGCCAACTCTGGAAACCAGATAAGCACTATTCTATGGTCTGATATTTGATAGAAATGTAATATTTCATGCAACACATAAAGCATAATTTAGCTTATCCTTCAAGCTTTTAACACAAATTAAGATTATGTTAATTTTTGTTTTTGATAAAGACATAACAGCAAACAATAGTTGTAGAGATAAAGCAACTCATTTTAAACACAAATAACTGTGAAATACAGTAACAAACCTACATAATAGTTAGCATAATGTAGTGAATGGCGCATCTGATAGGTGAATAAAACAAATGCTTTTGCTATGGGCATTTTTCTGAATTTAAAACCAATACAACACAATTAATACCTTTTTATGCAACTGTTTTCTTCCTAACTTTAAACAAACTAAAGTCAGGGATTAGGTTTCAAAATTCATTTCTTGGACCAACTCTGATTCTACTGCCAAGAAGGACAAAGCATTCAAGAGGCTTTGCTGCATTATGGATCTCAGTTCATTTTTTTATCCTCGAAAATGACTGCTGTACTTCCCAGTTAGTCCTGGATATGGTAAGAAAAATTTGTAGGGCAAAGTCGACATTAGGAAATGTAGACCGAAGACAACTGTGCCGTAGCATCCGATCGAGTGCATGTGTAGGCTTATCTATCTTGTTTTGTGCAAAGAACTGAAAGAGTTTGTCAGGAAAGTATTTGTGGGTAAACTGCAGCAAGTCCTGCACATCTGCAAACCTTACTGACATCCAGCGAACCCAGTTTTAAATAGGACACCAAAGCAGGGGCACCATATCAGATTCTGGTGGGAGGAGGCCAACTTTAACCCATGATTCCAGAGACTACTTGGACACCTGAAAACTCTTGTTTTTTTGCAGATAATAACTTAGATACAGTGCTCCTGTCAGAGAATAATTTCTAATTCCTATATAAAGAAAATTAAATAAATATTAGACCCACTCAGCTCTAATACTAACATTTTTTGACATCTTGTGTCAAGTCACTTAAGGGGCACTGGTTAGGTTTAAAATTTTAACGTATATTCTTAATTTGTTACTAACTCTGGAATACAACAATTGAAACAATTGTAGGAAAATCTAGATGACTTTCTATCACTTTTTTGTAGTTCATCAAGCTTGGAATAGATCATTTAGCTTTTGAAAACATCCTATTAGGGCAAGGTCCCGTGAGTTTATACTTCACCTGCCTGGGGCTCCAGGGGAGCTACCCCACTACAAATAATAGACTAGAAAATGACTTTAAACAGGAATGAAACTGACACTTTCAAGTCACTTTCATAGTATTGCCAACACCAAATGTTCAAAAATCAAGAAGCAGGCTCACCAAAAATCATGAGATTGGCTTTAAAATAATGAGATTATGTAACAATTATAGATTTGGTGGGGTTTTTATTTACATTCTGCTTTTTGAGCCTTTAGGGTGCACTGGCGTCACATTTTGAAGCTTTCTCCACAGCCACAAGAGCTAGAAACTTCATTTCTCTTTAAGAAGGCTGAAATCATCACATATCACTTGACTCCAGGAGCTGGGGCTTTAAGGAAAACAATAATTATCATGGGGCTGATAGGCCTGTCTGTGACTATGACCCTGCCAGGGGCTCGGGCAGGCTGCAGACCAGTCTCCAGCAGGACTTCTAGCCCCAACACAGGAGCAACCTATCTGTTCTCCTTCCCTGTCAGGGCTCAGCTGCTGGGCAGCTCTTTTATGTCCACCTCTCAGGCCAGGTGTAGCAGGGTGGGGTTAACTGAGGCAATGCCTGCTCTTTAACCCCTTCCTGTGGGGTTTATACACCCCATCACAGATCATTACTGTAAAAGAGAGCAAGAGGGGATTGTTGATTTTTAATGAGGGTCCCTCTTTTAGGTTTTTTTCTTGGCCTCCCCACTAATGTAATTCACTCCAGAAGGATTGAGAATTCCCAGGTACTGCATCCCGTGCCACTACAAGAGATAGGCCCCGAGCCAGCAAAGAATTGAAGCACGAGCTGAACTTGAAGCATGTGTTTAAAACCATCCTGATTCAGCACTGCGTGGTCTTGGCGACTGGGGGCTGCATCATTAGTGATACCAGCTGTGCTGTGGTACCAGAGGAGAGAGGTTTTGGAAGTTTCATGTGCGTGGCAGGTGACCCTTGGGTGTGATCCACATTTGAGCTTCCCTTCCCCCTTGCCTGGTGCATGCCAAGAGAATCTCCACCCTTATAATAGTAGTCACCAAGTTCTGCCAGGTATAGAGTGCTGGGTCGTTCAGCCAGTCCTTTGATTCAAGTCTTTTCTCTTCCCTCCCAAGATGCTCAACAACCCATGCACTCAGATTGCAGAATGCAAAACAGAGGAGCCTCTGAAGGCTTTATCACCACTCCGGAAGTCAGTAGAGATAACCTAAAATGGTATGAGATGCGCCCTTTCTCAATAAGATTACCAACATCACCTCACAGGCAGCCTTAATTCTGGCATTTCTTAGCTTTTGAATACTTGGCTTTGCAACCTGAAGGTTCTTTTAGCATAGGATTTTTAATGTGATAATAATAAAGCAGTATGTTTATTGAACCAGTGTCGATTTTTTTTTATCCGTAGGATGTAAAATAGCAAATGTCCAGCAGGGGGCATGGAAGGAAATGATTTCTCCAAGGATGCCAATGTCAAATCAAGTGCACGGACAACAGAATGTTGACATGTGCAACTCGAAAGACCATTTTAAAAGGCAAGTGAAGAACTAAGAGTGGGTTTGGTATTCTCAGCATTCAAAGATCATGTCGAATAGACCTGTTTTAATGAAAAGCTGCTTTCTAAATCCGTCTCTCTACTCTGTCTTTACTGGGACTATGTGAACTCTGGGTGAGGAGCAGATACTTTTTTGGCTGTTTTAAAGGAAATAGGACTTCACAAATATGCAGTTATGTTTTTGATGCCCCAGTTAGTATGGTGACTGGGGCTTTATGGATAACCCTGAATGGCTGCAAAGATTTGGTGCCCCTGAGACTAATTGTTATTTTCATTTTACGAAGTGGGTATTCACCCACGAAAGCTTGTGCTCCAATACGTCTGTTAGTCTATAAGGTGCCACAGGACTCTTTGTCGCTTTTTACAGAAAAACAATGTAATTGTTAACATTTGAAAGCCACCCTCTTCCCCCTCGACTTGTCCCTTGCTGGTCAGGGACCGAAGGATGTTGTAGGGGCAGGATGGGGAACGAACCTAGTCAATGGACAAATAGAAGATTCCAGTCTCCAGCGCTGCAATATGACACCTTTCGCTGAAATCCAAGAACCACATTGCAAGTGGCCTCCCATGAGCTAGTCACAGCCTCTGCATTCCCATTGCTTCTTCCAGCCATCCTGAGGAGCACGCAGAGGACAGGAAGCACAGCCAGGGGTCTGCTCACCTACTCCATGTCAGCCCACAAAGCCTCCATGTACTCCAGGAAGAGAACATGGCCTCCAGGAGGTACAGCCCCGCCTCAGGCATCACCGGGGCCGCCGCAGGGCTGCAGACCACTTACTCAGGCATGTGCCTTCGGTGGACAGCTAGACTCAAGGCTGTCACCCCTCACGATTTCATCGCAAATCTCACAATATTTGGTGGTTTTCTTGAAGGCCCAGCGCCTGGCCTCCCTCAGGAGGGGGAGAGGCTCGGCTTTCATTTTTAAATGGGTACATTTCTAGCCAGCCTGGTTTCAGAGAAAAGCGTGAAAGTGTGAGCTGTATGCACTCAGAAACCAGGAAACACACAGAAAGAACAGACCATTTTTTTTAAATCTCATGATTTTAAGCTGCTCTCCTGATTTGTGAAACCTGACTCAGGATTTTTTGAATCCTGGGGATTGGTAAGTACTGCAACCTGTGCCTAAAGCATTAGGGCTGGGATTTGCAAAGAGCTAAGGCAGTTTGGCACCCGAACACCTTTGAAAAGCCCAGCTGAAAAACTCGTGTGCACACGTGTGCACACATCATCATTAAAATATGTTGAACAGCTTGAGGTGCAGATGTGCTAACTTGGGGGCACTCCAGGCATCAGCCTGTGCAAAAAACACCCCTTTGTGTGAGCAATGGTTAGGTGTATATGATAAAGGCACTGCAAACATAATTACCCATCAGTGCACACTGACGGAACGCCGCGGGCCCCTTTGCAGAAATGTACCCATTGTACGTACCCTCTGGGGACACTTTTCAGGGTTAATTGAGGTCAGTCGCTACCACCTGCTCACAACAAGAGGAAACGCTCTCCACATAGTGCTGTAGGCCTGGCTTGACATGAGTAACTGGATATGGATGAGGCCTCATTTCTTGGGAGACAGGATTAGGGAGGTAAACAGATCAGCAGGCTGGAAACCGAATGTCTGGACTAGCTAAGATAAGGGGGAACACCCAGGGAACCATTTACAATGGACAAGATAACAATGGATAAGATAAGCCCGCAATATAAGGTGAGGTAAAGAGGAAGTTGTGTGTACTGCACAGCGATTGGTTCCTACAAAGTGACCAAGCCAATCACAAAACGTGTGATGCAAAGTATAGTAAACGCAATGTAATGGGTAAATGTATATAAAGGAAAAGGGTTGCCATGTAACTTTGGATGAGTGGTACGTCCTATGGCGACCCCCTACGCATGAGTCTGAGCAACTCAACGTAGCTGTAATAGAGTTCTTGGTGAGTTAGGCAGCCTAGTGGTTAGTGCACAGTGCCCCTTCTTGATGGGTAGGTCTTGCAGTCCTGGTCTTCCTTTCATGAGCATTCCGGTGAGGTAGGTAGGTGGTTTGGGTCCCTCCTGTAGTGGGGGCGGTGCCAGGGGATTCCGGGCTCACCCACTCCAACATATTCTGATCCAGGGCCCTAAGAGGGTCAACAGAGTCTGGTCCCCAAAGGTGCCCTGTGAGTTACCCTTCCTGGGTCACTTCCTACTGCTGCTTTCCTCTCCCAGCATCCAGGCCAAGAGAAAAGAAAAGGCAACCAAACGATCGGCCCCAACTAGGTCCAGTATTTAGTCTTATTCCTTCAAGGACACTCCTCCGGCACCCTTGTCAGGAGCCTTCAGGATAGGTCTTCCCTCCTCCCCAGCCTCCCCCTTCTGAGGTGGGCTGCTCCCTTTTCAACCTCGTCTCCAGCTGGAGCATGCTCTGCAGTGTTGCAGGGGCAGGGCTAGCTGGTCCCAGTATTGTTCTTTAATGCCTTCCAGCCCAGTGTGGGGTTTATATAGCCCAGTGGTTTTCAAACTTTTTTTCTGGTGACCCAATTGAAGAAAATTGTTGATGCTTGTGACCCAACGGAGCTGGGGATGAGGGGTTTGGGAGGGACTCAGGGTTGGGGCAGAGGGTTGGGGTACAGGCTGCTGGGTGGGGCTGGGAATGAGGGGTTCAGGGTGTGGGAGGGGGCTCTGGACTGGGGCAGAGAGTTGGGGTGTGGGAGGGGGTGAGGGCTCTGGGCTGGGGGTGCAGGCTCTGGGCTGGAGCCAGGGATAAAGGGTTTGGGGTGCAGGAGGGGGCTCTGGGTTTGGGGGGGATCAGGGCTGGGGCAGGGGATTGGGGCTGGGGGTGTGGGCTTACCTCAGGCGGCTCCTGGTCAGCGGTGCAGCGGGGTGCTAAGGCAGGCTTCCTGCCTGTCCCAGCGCCGTGGACCGCGCTGTGCCCCGGAAGTGGCCAGCTTTGCTGTATGCCACATAAATGAACCTGAGTCACAAGACTGGAGTCAAACTGAGTCTTATGGAACCCAGCGGATGAGATCTCGGGGGAACGCCAACAGTTGACTGCTGGCAACACCAATGCTCCACTCCAGGCTTCGTGAGTGCCGTTCTTTCCCTCTGCAGCCTAGCAATTAGCACACCCCACCTTCTTCCACTTGAGTGCCCAGTCCCTGAGCTCCTGGACACCCAATCTGCTGCCTCCATGGAAACAGAGCACTCCAGCTTATTGGTTTGTTTCACCTCAGTGCAACACTCTCCTGAGCACAAGGCACTTAGCTATGTCTATAGTAAAACCAAATTGAAATTTATTTAACAGAGCTTGAGAGAAAGATTCAAATAAAAGTAAGGATTTGGAAACAACGTTACAGGTAAAAGAAAAACGTAACTCACAATCTGTAGCTTATATATATTAGCAAGTAGCTTTCCTGTCCAATAAAATATTTCTCGCCCAGTGGTCAGACCTTTCAGTGTTTGTCCAGTCCAGCTAGGATCCACCTTTCCTGAGACCCTCAAATTGGCAGAGTATCTCCTCCATAATGGGAAACATTTGTGGCCTCTTCTCTTATACATGTAACCCGTCTGCCAGTTGCAGTCAGCAGCAACCAGGGCCAGGTTCAATACCTAGGGGTTCCTCTTCAACAATACAACACAGAACTGGCTCGAGCCCCCACCCAGTAACCTGGGACAATTATACACCATCCCTGGGCGCCTCTAAGAGGCAATACTTCCCCCCTCGCAAGCACAGAGTCTGAGGGTAGAAAGAAACTTTTAATAAAAGGAGGGAAGTCACCCGACATTAATTTGGGAAAATGCTGCAAGCAGGATTCATAAACATAAAACCACGAGCAAAAGACCCACCCAGAGTACGCTGGGCAGTGTCCTTTTGCCTCAAGTTCTTAAATCCAGCAACCAAAAGTTCCTTTAACGTGCCCCTTCCTTCTCCCTCCACCCCACCGCACCCCACTCACAGTTGTTGTCCTTGGTCTGCGAAGACTCAGAGTTCAGATGTGCATCTGCGTGACCTCACCTCCCACCGGCGGAGTGGGGGAGGCACCTTGCTTGCTCTGCTGTCCAGGTGCTTGCTGTGGCATCAGCTACCCTGCTAGCCATTCCCCCCCACTCTGCACCCTATGAAATGTCTTCAGACCCCACCACTTAACACAGCTCTCAGGGGGGAAGGCTCACTGCTAGTGTAGACTGGGCAGCTTTACATATCAGACACTGCCCTTAATCCTTACACCTGGTTATCCTTGATTTCAGCTCTACGGTCATGTAACAAGACTCTCAACTGATTCTTAATCAGCACTGTTATTACAACTTCACTAGGCTGTGGCACCCTTGTCCCCTACCTAGCAAGTGCTCTTTAGTTGAGGGTGATTCCCTCAATCAGGGCATGCCAAGCAGAGTTCTGCCACCCTTGATTCACACAACAAGGATAATAACCCTTTACTACCCCTGCCCCGATAACAAAGTGATTTGTGATCCAACACCAGCCAAAAGTGATCATTTGGGCAAAGCAATCCCATCATGCTGAGCACCCAGGCAGTGTGGGTGTGTCCATGCAAACAAGGTCGGCTCCTGCAGTCCTCTTCCCCAGCTTCTCACTAGATGTCAGGGGAGAGCTCATTCAGACCCTGCTTACATACAGTTACAGACTATTGTCTCTCAGCCCAGGGGGACTTCTCTTGGGGTTCTATGGTCTTTGCAAATGCTCAAGTCTGCATCTGCCCCAGACTATAAACACAGGGCTCCACTGGGGCAACAGATGATTGTTCTCAGTGATGGCTGATTTAGCTTTGAGACTCGCCTGCTTCAGGTGACCTATTTCACTTCCAACAGTCTTGGAACACCATCGCCTACATGTTCCATGGCTCTAAAATTGTCTCGCCTACCACAGGTGCCGACTTTCTGATTTCCACGGGGGTGCTCGGCCCCCCCACTCTGCCCCAGGCCCCACTCACAGGCCACCCCTTCCCCTAAGGCCCCACCTCACCATGCCTCCTCCCACCCCTGCTCCGCCCCTTCCCTGGTTCCGGCCCCGCCCTCACTCTGCCTCTTCCTGCCCCCGCTCCTCCCTCTCCCCTCAGCCCCTCCTGCCTGCCACTGAACAGCTGATCAACAGCTGGCTGGAGGCACTGGGGGGGGAGGGAGAGGAGTGATCGGCAGGGCCCGCTTTTTTTCCATGGGTGCGCCAGCCCTGGAGCATCCTCCAACTCGGTACTTGTGTTGCCTACAACCATCTTGCAATAACCGTCACAATCAGCTAGTCCTTAGCTTTCGGCAGAGACCACACACAGCCCCCTTCAGCAAAATGTTGAGGAGATGGTCGGACACACGTGCTTGGGCATGTCTGTGTCACACCGTTCTTTCTCAGTTAGTCTATTCTAAGGCTTCTCTCGGCAGCATGTAAACTACATATATAGATAGCCCCCCAGCACAGGTGAAGTGCAGTGTCAAGACAAGTCAAGACACGCCTGAGGGACCTGCCTATGCAGCTCTCTACTAAGCAGTGCCTCCCCATCTAAACTGTTTTTAGCAGATTAGAGGCCCACTGCTTCCCTGCTGCAGGAGCCCATCCCCCATCGCAGGGAAAGGCTCTGTCAGAGGGGAAAGGCTGAGGCTTTCCCTGCTGCCTCCCCCGTGCCAGAGCCTTTCACTAACATGTGGCTACACACCGCAGTATGGACGCAGCCTGTTTTCCACTGCAGCGTGTGGTAGGGCTACCATATGTCCGGATTTCCCCGGACATGTCCGGCTTTTCGATCTATAAATAGCCATCCGGGGGGGATTTCTAAAAATCTAAAAATGTCCGGGATTTCCCACCGGTCGGCTATTTATAGATCGAAAAGCAGCGCTGCTCGGCAGCCAAAGCCCCTTCTCGGCTCCCCCCATCCCCTGCAGCCTTAGCACGCCCCCGGCCCACAGCTGTCTTCTCCCTCCTCCCCTCCCCTGAACGCTCCGCCCCCCTGCTCCTCCCCCTCCCCTGCTTCCCGCGAATCAGATCTTCGCGGGAAGTCTGAAAAGAAGCAGGGGCAGGCGGGCAGCAGCAGGTAAGCTGGGGCGGGGGGGACGCGAGGAGGAGGGCTCTGGGGAGGCGCGGCGCGGCCCAGTCCGGCCCCGGCCGAGCGGCTCCGACCCCGGCCGGCCCCAACGGCTCCGGTTCCGGCCGAGAGCGCCGGCCCCGACCCCAGCGGCTCCAGCCCAGCTCGGGCCCCAGGGCGGCCGGCCCAGCCCCGGACGAGCCTGGCTAGGGCCCCGGGGCACCGGCCCCAGTTCTGGCCGAGCGGTGCTGGCCGAGCACCCCCGGCCCCAGCGGCTCTGGCCTGGCTCGGGCC
>NW_020664540.1:9607587-9608732 GCF_002925995.2 Terrapene triunguis
CGGCCCCAGCGGTGCCGGCCCGGCTCGGGCCCCAGGGCGGCCGGCCCGGCCCCGGCTGAGCATCTCCGGCCCGGCCCCAAGCCCCGCGACTCTGGCCGGAACGCAGCCCGATTCCTGGGCTCTTGTTAAAGCCGGCCCTGGTCAGGGGACAGGGAGTCGGGGGGCAGGGTTGGATGGGTCGGGAGTTCTGGGGGTCCTGTCAGTGGGCAGGGAGCAGTTGGATAGGGCATGGGAGTCCCGGGGGTCTGTCTGGGGGCAGGAGTGTGAATATGGGGTGGGGGTGTGGATAAGGGTCGGGGCAGTCAGGGGACAGGTAGGATCCTAGGGGGGCAGTTAGGTTGGGGGGTTCTCAGGAGGGGGCAGTCAGGGGACAAGAAGCAGGGAGGCTTAGGTAGGGGGTGGAGTCCTGGAGGGCAGTTAGGAGCAGGGGTCCCAGGAGGGGGCAGTCAGGGGACAAGGAGCAGGGGAGGGTTGGGGGTTCTGAGGGGGGCAGTCAGGGGGTGGGAAGTGGGAGGGAGTGGATGGGGGCAGGGCTAGAGTGGGGCTCCTCCCACCCGTGTCCTCTTTTTTGATTGTGCAAATATGGTAACCCTAGCGTGTGGCGACGTGTACCCTACACTCCGTCGCCAGTGGTGTCAGTGTAGACGTAACCGATGTGCGTTCCAAGTCGGTAGGTCTGCTGACACCGTGCAATCCAATCCGGTTGAAACAAAGGTTGAAAGGCCCAATGCGAGGCCCTCCTGGACATAGCAGAGGAAAGGAGCACAGCCCAGTGGAAATGACTCTGAAGCGTCTGAGAAACGTTTTCCAATGGCGCTGGCATGGCTGCTGCGGAACAAGTAGGCAAAGTGGGGGGTTCCCTTCTCCCCACCCTCCAGCTTTCCTTTGTGATCATTACAGAGATTCTAGTGGTGAGTCCATACTTTGCTCCCTCTACATTAAGACTGCTTTTTATCAGCAGGCGTCCCCCCGCCCATGTAAATGAAGCGATGTTATTTGATGTAACACTGTGCCAAGCCAACTTGTAGCAGCTTTTAAAGAATCTCAGGCTGGTGTGAATAAACATGCCGGGAAAGGATAATGCATCGGTACTCTACACTCTACTGCCAGAGCCGGGGGAGGATGAATGTCACATGCCCTCAGGC
>NW_020664540.1:9608742-9611987 GCF_002925995.2 Terrapene triunguis
CTCTACTGCCAGAGCCGGGGGAGGATGAATGTCACATGCCCTCAGGCTGCTCGTATTCTGAGGCGGCTCAATTTGCTTCTTCTGCAGAGTCACCTATAGACACATTAGATCTGCTTTCTCAGCATCAGAGCTGGTGGTGACGAATTCCGTTAATTACCCAGAGAAAGGGAATCCATCCCTCAGTGGAAACGGCAAGGGAAGGATATGGTTTCCTGGGGCTTTAACCCCCAGGAGTGAAATCCTGACCCCATTGCAAAACTCACAATTGTCTTCAAGGCAACCAGGATTTCACCCTATTCCTTTCTTCACCCTCTTTGAGAAAAAAAATCCACAGGGACCCATATTTATGATTTGTACGACAGTGGCGTCTCAAAGCTCCAACCAAGATTGGGGCCCCACAGTGCTAGGGACCCCACTGGCAGCTTGTCTTCACAGATGGAAGGATAAGGGGGGTTCATCTGCACCCCAGATACAGTTCATTGTCTTACTCCTAGACAGGAAAGCTCCTGCTGCTTTCTTTTCCTCTAGCCCCCACGATCAATTGATCAGCATTTTACTCAGACTGTACATGGGCATGCACTGGGAACCATACAATCCTTAATTTGCACAGGACCAGCCAGAGAGAGGCAAACGTTTCTTCCCCTTTCCCTGCCAGGAGTATGTGGCTTACCTTTTGGTGACCTGTCTGCACTCACAGATCTTAGAGAACATAATTTGTAGTATGTATACATAGCTCTTCACATATTTTCCATCCATGCATCTCAAAATGGTTGTGATGACCAGTGTGAAACAGGCTTTCATTAGAGACCTTACATGACCCCTTGGGCAGCTAGTATGTAGATACCAGACCCAGGGGATCCATGTAACTCCTATGTACCCCCATGCCCTCTACCCAGTTGGCATAAGAGGTCCTTGGGTCACAGGGCTGTATACACACAAAGGATAAGAGATACCGTTTGTTACACAGAGCTCACCATCTAAGCTGAAAAGGCAGACGAAGGAAGTGCTATTATCCCCATTTTACAGAGACGGAAGTGAGGCACACAGAGACTAAGAGATTTGTTCAAAGATCAGGGAATTGAATGCAGATCCTCTGCGTCCCAGGCCAGTGCCTTCACCACAGCACCGTCATTAATACAAGTCAGGGCCTATCTGCTTCAATGATTGTTTACATTTTTCACTTCTATTAGCTGTTGCCGTGATGGTCAAATGCACCCAACACGTCTCCTCTCAGATGTTAGTTTGACCATTTTCAGACTGTCTCACGCAGGGCCGGCTCTGGCTTTTTGGCCGCCCCAAGCCAAAAAAAAAACAACAACAGGGGGGCCCGAAGGGCGAAGCAAAAAACAAAACAAAACAACAACCCTGCGGCACAGCCGGAGCGCGGGTGCAGGGGGACCGGCTGGGGGGAGGGGGAGAGAGAAGGGGGGCGACCAGGGCTACAGCAGGGGCGCTGCCATGTGGCCCCTCCCGCTGCGCCGCCTCCTGCCGCCTGCCGCGAGCGCTCCGCTCCGGTCGGCGGGGAGGGAAGGAAGAGGACTGCCCTGCAGGGCGCTCTGGTTCTCCGCGCCGCCGCCCCCTACAGGGCAGCCAGAGCGGAACAAGAACAACAACAACAACAAAAAAGCGGCCGTGCGGCCCTAGGATTGGGCAGAATGCTGCCTTGAACAGTCTGCCGCCCCAAGCACTAGCTTGCTCAGCTGGTGCCTGGAGCCGGCCCTCATGTGACAGATTTTGGAGCACTCAATTCGTGTTGTTGTCCTCTACGGAGGGGAGGGATAGCTCAGTGGTTTGAGCCTTGGCCTGCTAAACCCAGGATTGTGAGCTCAATCCTTGAGGGGGCCATTTAGGGATCTGGGGCAAAAATCTCTCTGGGGATTAGTCCTGCTTCAAGCAGGAGGTTGGCCTAGATGACCTCCTGAGCTCCCTTCCAACCCTGATAGTCTATGTGGGACCAGATACTGAGTGTTCAACATCTCCTAGGATTTGGCATGGAGGCATTTTTGAAGCTACTTGTCAACACTTCCTTACTGGCATATGTTGGATTGGAATCAGGTCCTTGGTGGGTATGTCTGTGTATGTAAAAGCATGGCATTTGGTGCGGATCAGAAACCTGTACCTGCTCATCATTCAAAGAGCTTTAAGCAGACCAGTAAGGGAAAAGAAAAATAGGTTTTCATCCCTGTGTTGTTTCTTTATGGTGGCTAAAGAAGGCTGCAAGGTTGGCTGACTAGATGGGTGCTTTGTTTTTTGTTTTTGTTAAGATTTTAGTTTTGGCTTGAGTTTTTACATGAGAAATCAGGCCTGTCTGGGCTGGAGGGCGTAGGTCTTCAGCTGGTGTAATACATTGCTATTGGAGGCAATGGAGCTAGGACAATATACACCAGGTGAGGATCCGTCCCAGTGAAGGCTAGTGAGCAAGTGAAGCGATGACATCACAAGAGCCGAAAGAGCAAAATCTGAGCAAAGGAGAGGAGAATGGTTTTCTGAGTCAGTTTAAAAGAATCTTGGCTAAATTGTGGCTTTGCTAGGCTAGGTCCCATGAATGGAGCAGATTGGGAAAAAAATCAAGACTCGGGGAATCACAATCTGTCTCTTGCCCCCACCCTACAGCTTTCCAGGTGGACTGTTCCTGGGCCAGCCCTATAGATGAGGCAATGTACATTGGCCAGTGCACTGGCCCAGTTGTGCTGGCCCAAATGCTAGTAGGGGTTATGGGGAGCCCTAGCTGCTGCACACTCCTCATCCCCCTGCATGGAAAGCTTTAGGCCTCTTACTCCCCAGAGCTGGCCCTTAGGCTTTGGTTTACACTTATTAAACTCCAAGGCCTAATTAGCATTTTGGATAAAGAGCATCTTTGTTCCAGATTTATCACCCATGCACCTTCAGTTAAGGAGCTAGAGTTTATGGCAAACATTGCTGAGCCCTCCCACAGAGGTCCTGGAAAAACCACAGACGACTCAATTTGGCATTCTAGATACTAGGCTGCCAATGTGCAGAGACCGCTGCTGCTCAGTATTGTCTCATTGTTTCTTGGTACGCCTCTGTCAGTCTGTCTGTATCCATCTGCTGTCTCTTGTCTTGTACTTAGCTTGTAAGCCCATCAGGGGCAGGGACTGCCTAGCACAATGGGGTCCTGGTCTGTGACTAGGGCCTTTAGGCTCTACATTAATACAAATCAAAAATTAATAATAATAATCTGGGATGTATTAACAGGTGTGTTGTGAGCAAGACACGAGAAGTCA
>NW_020664540.1:9612387-9640160 GCF_002925995.2 Terrapene triunguis
GGGGGGGGAAATCTGAAAAACAAAACCTCAGGCATTCTTTATACACCCTAAAGATGAAAAAGGTCAACAAGCCCTATGTTTTCCTTACAGGTCACCTTTAAAAAACCATGGCATTTTGCAAGCCCTTCAAAGAAAGCCATCTCCATTCCCAGTTTTCCTGCGCGGTCCAGAGTCAGCTACAGGTTTCTGTGTTAGCACTCAACAGACGATAGCCATCTGCCACTTCTTGTTTATCCCACTGAACTGGAAGCAAGCCCAGAGTCTTTGCATTTCTCAAACTCACTGAAAACGCGGGGCCTTGGAGAGCAGAACTGGACAGCTGATTTACTTTTATGATTTTAAGACAAAAATAGAACATCCGCCTAGCAGCCAAAGAGCTTGTGCACACTCAGCGATTGATGTTGTAAATCTAAGACTGAGCAACTTCACTTGATACGTCTCTAAGGATGTACATGATCCATGGGTTGGGTTAGCCTAGACAAATTCTCTTCTGTCCTGCTGTCCAAGGACAATGCCTGCCTTCAGGGGCTTTCCCCTCCCAATCAGCAAGTTCTCAAGTATAGCAGAACTCCCAGTGACTTTGGTGGGAACAGATTCTGACCCTTGGAGCACAATTCCACATCCTTCACTTATGTTGGTGAGCACTGAACGCATGTGAATAGTCCCTCTGAAGTCAATAGAAGCTACCTGCATAAGTGTGTGCTAACCAATGGGAGTAAAGGTTACACAGTCAGGCCCTCATCATTTCTCCAAGGGAATCTAAGCTTATCTTCCATATGAGGGCTAAAGGATGGGGCAGGTGAGCAGAGGGTGAGTATATCAATGACCTCACAGAGACCTAGGGGGGCAGCTAAGCAGCCCCACCAAATACAGGGGGTGACTATATCGGTGACCTCACAGAGGCCAAGGGGCAGCTAAGCAGCCCCACCTAATACAAAGGTGAAGGAGGCAGTAGTCCAGCTGTCAGACACAAAGGGTGGAGCATGGGCAATCGGGCCGCTCTGGATACAGGGAGAGGAACGGTGAGTGTGTGCCCAGGCAGAAGGCTGCAAGGGTCAGTGAGCTACCAATTCCACCCTTGCTTTAAAACAGAGAGGCCATTCCACTGGGTCCCGGGGGAGGGGGAAATGAAGCAATGATCCCACTGCCAGATCATAGGCGTGCACAGCCCATTTCATTAGGGTGTGCACCCAGGGAGCCCCGCCCTAGCCCTGCCCCATCCACTCCCTCCTACTTCCTGCCCCCTGACTGCCACCCTCAGAACCCCCAACCCCCCCGCTCCTTGTCCTCTGACTACCCCCTACTGGGATGCCTGCCCCTAACTGCCCCCCAGGACCCCACCCTCTATCTAAGCCTCCCTGCTCCTTGTCCCCTGACTGCCCCCCTAGGACCCTACCCCCTACCTGTCCCCTGACTGCCCTGACCCTTATCCACTCCCACGCCTATCCAACCGCTCCCCGCTCCCTGACAGGACCCCCAGAACTCCCGACCCATCCAACCCCCTCTGCTCCCTGCCTCCCCCAACCCCTCTCCACACCCCTGCCTCCTGACAGCCCTCTCCAGAACTCCCAACTAATCCAATCCCCACCAGCTCCTTGTCCCCTGACCACCCCCTCCAGAGGCCCCCCCACCCTAACTGCCCCCCCAGGACCCTCCTTGCTCCCTGTCCCCTGACCCCTATCTACCCCCCACCCCATGACAGACCCCGGGACTCCCATGCTCCATCCAACCCCCCCTGCTCCCTGATTGCCCCCTCCAGAGACCCCCCGCCCGTAACACCCCCGCCCGGGATCCCACCCCCATCCAACCCACCCTGCTCCCTGTCCCCTGACTCCCCCCACCCCTTATCCAACCCCCCTGGGCCCGGACTCCTTACTATGGCATGAGATGAGGCTCCTAGCCTCCCCATGGAGCCAAACGCTGCCCCGCGGGAGCGTGCAGCCCCGGCCCCCAGAGCGCTGCACGCGGCGGCAGGGCTCCAGGAGAGGGGGGGAGGTGTCTGCCTCCCCGTGGAGCCAAACCCTGCCCCATTGGAGCGTGCAGCCCCGGCCCCCAGAACGCTGCGCACGTGGACCTCCTGGAGACAACTTCTTCTGTTAAAAACCTACCAGGGGATCCCCTCTCCACCTACCTTCTTTTCCCCGCTCGGAGCCAGTGATGGTGAGATCGTTACAAAGAGACTGCCTGGCAGGGGATTTGAGCTCTGCTTGACTTCAGACAGTTGGGACGAGCTTCTCCTGACAGCCAGCGTTACGCCATGTCCCACATTCAGGCTTCCCCATCGCCAAGCATCTCCCTTTGGCTACAGGGCCTGGGTGTGTGGGAAATCAGGCTTGTGCTGCAGTGTTTTGATCAACAGCTCACCAAAATATGTGGAGTGAGAACCTTGTAGCCTCAATAAGAACAAAGACAATTACCATGAGGTTCAACACATTGATCTATTATTGTGGGTATTGTTTTCACCTGCTCCCTTTCCTCTCCGTGCCCTCCACCCCACCCCCAGCACCATTTCAGCAGAAGGAGGTGGTATCCAGCCAGTCCGCTTCCTGCACTCTGACTCACTTTCTGAGAACTCAGCAAGGCAAAGTTTCACAGACTGCAGACAAGCACTACACCAAGGGAGCTAGAGATTTTCTCTCCCCCTAAATGGTATCAACAGCTTGCTGTCTGTGTGTGTGTGTGATCCCCAGGGAAACCCTAGCTGCTGGGCGGGGCCCGTACTCCTTGGCTCTGGTGTACGGAAAGTTTACATTAGAGAGTTATGTGAAAATAGAGACCATTCCCCATGCTCCCTCACATTTGCCTGCAGAGTACCATGTGCACTGACAAAATCCACACCGGTTTGCTGGTGATCAGCTATGCCACCTACCTACTCTTGGGTGCGATCGTATTCTGGGCTCTGGAGAAGAATGCCGAGATAGAACAGAAAAGGGCAGTAATCCAAATGAAGGAGGCGTTCCTGCAGAACTTCGCCCACCTCACTGTGGCAGATGTTGAGCAGTTTGTGAAGGTAAGGGATGCTGCGGCAGCGTGGGATGGTTGCCTCTCTAGCCTTCACGTGCAACCAACCTGGTTTTGACTTACATGGTGTTTTCTGTGCCACATGCAGGTAACGAGTGTTGTGTCTTTTCTTGTGCATCCATTGGGGAGATTTCATTTAACCACTGATGGGTGAATCCTAAGCCCAATGTACAGTCTGAGTAGACAGACCAGACACTGGGCAGCTGGCCCGAGCAGCAGCTGCTCCAGTCCCCAGAAGGACTGGGGCACCTGCATAACAGTGGCTTCTCTGACGCCATTCTTACATGGGCCTGTTCCCGCCCACTCCCGGGCATGCTGCCATGCACAAAAAGCTGGGCTCGCAGCCCCAGGCTGGATCCCTAAATTCTGCTGCTGCTGCTCCCCCCAAAATCTTTCACAGAAGCACCAAACCGCATCACCAACTCACACAATTTTATCATGAATCCCGTGCCATTTCTTAATTCCCCAGCTCCTGGAGTCATGTGATTACATGAGCATCTCAGCTTTCATTTGAAATAAAAATGTAAATTTCTAGCCCTCCAGGCTTGGGAAGAAAAGCCAAAAAATGTGACCCCTTAAAGGTTCAGAAACAAGACGACAAATAAAAACAAATAAAAAACATCTCTGCCATTCCTGACTCTCGGGGACAGGGGAGCAAAGCCATGGTGTGAGATCATTCTGGTGCAATTTATTCCATCTTGTGTCTAGCCTCTGGCCAGTCTCATCTCTGGAATGTATCTAGGCTTGTGTCTGTATCAAATCAGTCATAGTGCAAGTTGTCCAGCCCTGCTTCCTCAGGTTGCTAAGGGCAGGCCGAGCTGGAGGCAGCTTTTGTTTAAAGCTTTATCTTAAAATACGCACATCACTTAGCATTAGAACAGAGAAAGACGGAAGGTGTCAGAAAACTCATCTTTGAAAGTATCATGTGTGTGTTTGGTGGGTGGGGGGATATTCACAGAACCATAGAAATGCAGGGCTGGAGCTTTTCGGGACCTCAAGAGGTCATCTCTAAGTTATCCCTCTGTGCTGAGGCAAGACCAACTAAATCTCTTAGACCATCCCTGACAGGGGTTTGTCCAACCTGTTCTTCAAAAAAACCTCCAATGACAGGGATTCCACAGCCTCCATGGGAAGCCTATTCCAGTACTTAACCATCCTTATAGCTAGAAAGTTTTTCCTAATACCTAACCTAAAACTCCCTCGCTGCAGATTAATCCCATTCCTTCTTGTCCTACCTTCAGCGGACATGGAGAACAATTAATAACGGGATAGTACGACACATTTTGGGCTAGTCTCTGATTGCGATTACACCACTGTACATCTAGATACGTTTCATCTAAGTCAATGGCGTTCCTCTGGATTTACATGGGGGTAAAAAAGCAGAATCTGGCTCTTTGCCTTAAAATAATATTTTTCTAAGTGGATATCATACAGAGCCCAATGTATCCCTGATGTAAGCTCACGTATGTCAAAGTAGGAATTAATTTGAGCCTTTCTGTTGCTTTGTAGGGTAGGGGATTGCCACAATACGTTTGAAGAGTGGTGTATATTGATTTGCATGAATACAGAGGCTACTGGCTTTCTGTTTATATGGATGCCCTAAGAATAAAGTATATTATTGTTGTTACTTTATGACTAGGAGAACCTTTTCCTCCCTAAGTATTTCTGAATGAGCAAGAGATACAATTTCCATATTCTGCTCTCACATCCACGTCTGCACATAACTGAGTTCAGTGGGACTGCTTGGATAGAACAGTGCACAGTATTTAACAGAGTGGCCCTGAGTCTCCCTGATGATGCAATGGTTTTATTTCATTCTGGTGGTGCACAGCAGCCATAAAGCTGGCTTAGTTCTCCTTCAGATTCTCTGTGCAAAATGGGAATCTCTAAATGATATAGGCCTAGCAGAACAGCTCTGCACTTCCTAGCATAGAATTGTGGCTGGATGAGAGGAGCAAGGCCAGAGAGTTTGCTCTGGCTCCTGGATTGCTGGAACTGCCCTTTTGGGCCACTGGCAGCTAGGCATAACTTAGAGCAGTTTTGAGGCTGCTCTAAGTTTCGCCAAGCAGGGCTTTGGAGCTGTGCTCCGGCTCCGCTCCAGGCAAAAACCTGCAGCTCCACTGCTCCGGAGCTGCTCTATGCTCCAGCTCCGGGCTCCACTCCAAAGCCCTGTTGCCAAGGGTAGAATTGGCCACAAGCTGGGGCCATGATCAGGGATCCACAAACATGACATAAAGCCATCTTTATTTCTGGTCCTGCACTGGCAGCATCTCAGCTGGATGCGAAAATTGGGGTCAGTATATTTTTCATCTACCTGTCTTGTTTTGCATTGGCCCAGGATATTTTACAGGCCCAAAGTGAGGATTTCTCGTTACACGTTGTTTCGTTTGAAATGATCAGGTGTTTGAAAACCTGGCTGTACACTTAAAGGATTCACAGTGTTCAAATTTATCTTCACACAATAGAGTATGTTTGCAGGCAGGTTATTTACAAAGAATAAGTTCAATGTAAACCTGGGAGATCACATGAAAAAAAACTCATGTTCAGGAGAAATCCCATATGATAAATTCCCTCCCTTTATTTTTCTAGTGTAAAAGTCAACAAGGTTTCCAAAGCACTGGTGAGCCTTGAACCATAATTGGCATCACCCTATGGTTTTAACAATTGCTGTCTCCATTTCTTCTGGCAGACTAGCTACAGTCCCTAATGAGTACTGAACTGTTAGAATCTGGAAGGGAGGGAAAATATACAGCTAGCAGGGCATCGATTTTTTTCCCCTTTAACCTCCTAAAATAAAGTTAGAGAATGCCAAGGAATGATTCAGGTGTTGGGGAGTGTTCCTTACAGTTGCACCATGGAGAACCGTATCTCCCAAACTGCCAGGGCCCAGCTACGGGACACCAGGAGGAAGAACCAGCCAAAGAGACCAAGGATGGAAAATAACAAGGCAGTAATGTAAAAATGCAGCAGGCTGAATTGCTTTAGCCTATACAAGCCGTTTTCATGATTCTGCGCTTCTGCAAATAATTTAGGCTAAACACTATAATGCTAGGTCAGTGGCGGTAAACTTAGTTCTAAAAAGCCCAAGTGATCTCTCATAGGGCCCATTCCAGCTCCCATCTAAATGATCAGGTAAGCACATGGCACTATCTGAAATGCTGATTGGCTGCTGGTGAGCTGGTAGCCTTCTTGGAAGCAGGAGTGCTAGTAGTACTGGCAGCAGAGTTTGCCTATAACTTTGCATAACATATGATCTATGGATACTCACAGGAAAGGGGCCGTGGCGGGCTGATTCCTCTGTTTTATCACAATGGACCGTGAGAATGGGGAGGTGTTCATATCAAACTTTGGTTTCGCTCGCAGAACCTGACTGACGCTGTGCAGAGAGGAGTATATCCAGTAGGAAACGAATCACAGACTGAGGTCAGCAACTGGGATTTCAGTAACTCCTTCTTCTTTGTGGGTGCAGTGGTATCCACAATAGGTAGGTTTGGTGCTTTTTTCCCCCTCTGCCAAATATAGTTATTATCGCCCTAAATGACTGTGCTTCAGACAAATTCAGTCAGGAAATAAAGCATACGTTTTTAACAGTGAGAGTAATTAACCATTGGAACAATTTACCCACGGTGGCGGTGGATTCTCCATCAGTGACAATTTTAAGATCAAAACTGGATGTTTTCCTAAAAGCTCTGCTCTAGGGCTTATTTGGGGGAAGTTCTCTGGGCTGTGCTATAGAGGCAGATGATCACGATAGATTATCATGGCCTTGGGAGCCATGGCTGTGAATTTACTGCTTTTCCTGGGCCAGGATGAGAAGCAGCAACTGACTTGGCCATGAGGCCTTACAGCTGCACGATTCATCGTTCACAGTATTATTTTAGTTGGTAACGTGACAACGGCCTTTTACAGCTCAACCTCCTCTTCCCTCTCTGTCTGTTCCTTCCTAGCCATAGACTCATCTGTTAAAACCTTGGCTCAGCTGCCAGTCATGGGTTGAAGATGGACTTGACTTTCCCTGGTTTTCATTCCTAGGTCAAACAAACTGTAAATCTTACCCAAGGCAGCTGCAAGGCAACAAAGAATGATAGGGAACAACTGAATGCAGCTGGGCTGTAGAAGGCCATTACTATAGTACATACTGCACCAGCATACCCGCAATTTTCACTGCTGCCAGGAGAAAAGATGGGGGAGGGACAAGGTGAATACCATCACGGCCAATTCAAGCACAGTGCTGTCCTTAAAGCTAACAGAAATTGAGGCCGCTGGACTTGGAGGCAAAAACCAAAGAGTGTCCAAAGTCCTCTGTGGCCTAGAGGTCTCCATCAACCTGGAAAAACCATCTCATGACCCAGGATATCACAGGCAGCTAGAGACAGAGGCCTGCTCAGTGCTTAACTAGGAAGTAGGGATGTAAAAGGTTAAACGATTAACCGGGGGAAGCATTAGGCTTACCGTTAACCAACCTTAACCATTAACCTGGCCGGAGGGGCTCCAGCCCCAGCCACACTGGGCTAGCAGGAGGGACCCCGGCCGTGCTGGTCAGCTAGAGGGACTCCAGCACTGGCCACACTAGGCCAGCCAGCCAGTGGGACCCCAGCCTCAGCCAGGCCAGAGCGGCCCCAGCGCCAGCCAGCTGCAGGGACCCCAGCCCCAGCTGCCCTCCGCTGGCTGGCTGGAGGGACCCCAGCCCCAGCCCCTGCTGTGCTAGGCCGGCTGGAGTGACCTTGGATAACAGTTAACCAGTTAAACGACATAATTGTAATAGTTTAACCAGTTTACTTTTTTAACCGATATTTACATCCTCACTAAGAAGGTGTTTGATCTGGATGAGAGAGGCCAAAAGTGCAGTGAGATGAAGACAAATAGCTCTGTCTCATCCAAACGGAGAATGCAACTACCATCTGGTAACGCAGGCAGAGGTAGTGTAAGCTCCCATGGCCTAAAGGCCAATGAACTAGGGCACTGTCTTATTTTCTTTCCCCCCTAAATAGGACCATTGTATTATCAGGCCATGATTGACTTGTGCTGGGATAGCGCCACTTCTCAGGAACACTGACACACTAAGGACATGAACAAAGCCTGGGACTATCACTATATGACACGCACCTTGCAGCAGCTGAATGGCTATGGGGGAGGGGACACGCGACAGTAAATTCTTAGAGTTATGCAGCCATTGTCTCATTTTTCAGGCGTTGCTCCCCTTTAAAAACACCTGATGGCAAATTTAACCCTGGTGTAAATAAATTCTTTATCTTTAAAGGCCTGGTCTACCCACCGATTTCGTACTGGTATAACCATGTCAGGAAGGTGTGTGGTTTTTTTTTTAACGGATGTAGTTATAGCAGTACAAACCCTTGTGTGGATGCACTTATACTGGTATAACAATGCCTTTCACTTGCAGAGCTTATTCCCCTTCCTGTATGGCCCTGCACCGCTGTAGCGTTTCTAGTGTAGACATACAGTTACATCAGCATGAAGGTGTCTACATTAGAGGGATTGTACCAGTTTAACTAAGCTGCTCAGGCCGTAGTTCATTGGATCCAAGTTAGCTGGGTTTTAACCATGGATACGTTTGTCCATTCGTCACCATTAGAATGTTGCTGCATTCTCGGTGACGTCAGTGGAACACCAGGAATACCTTTGATCCCAGGTGTCGCTCGCTTGTTTTTGTTAAATAGTGTGTGTTTATTCCCAGCAGCCCATTCCATTCCAGGCTACGGTTCATCACATCTCACAACCTGAGCACAGTCAGTCCCTGTCCCTTTCTCCCAAGGAAAACCCACTGTGCTACAGAATGTGGGGCTGTACATTCAATAGGTGGCATGCTTCCCTCCGCTTCGTACTTGATCCAGTTCTTTAGTATGGTGCTATTGTAACCCACACACCACCTGGGTGTGGTGTTCTGTCCTGTCCCAGCTAGTGGCACCGAGACCACTTAGAGAGAGAGAGAGAGAGAGAGAAAATAAGTCTGCTCTACAGCCTTAGCTAAGAGCCACTTGGCTTTTAGCTCATGCGGTAGAGGCTCATGCACTAAGCTCCAGAAGCCGCAGGTTCGATCCTGCTGACCAGGGTCTATCAGCCTTACACTAAGGCGGGGGTGGGAGGGAAGGCCTGTGATGCTGGAATATCCCATCTTTCTAATGAAACTTAAGGCTAAAGTCCTGGCCATTTATAACCATTAAGGATCTTTTGCAGAGGGATATTAGCCCCGGAGTCCTGGCCAAATTCCACTTTCTGCCTATGTAATCGATCTCTGTGTTTTCAATTGGCTATAAGGGGTGGCTGCATTTCAGTGGTGGGTGAAGTGACACCTATCATGGCACATTTACAATCCCTTGGGATGAAGGGCATTGTTATAAGGTGATACTATATTATGTACAACTGTTAAAGAGTTGGGATTCCTGGAGCCATTAAAATAAGAGGGAAGTTGTGGGATTGCAAATTTTAGAGTCACTAAATTAAGAGAAGGCGCAGGATTTTTCCATGTGTGATGCCAACTCACATATTCCAAAGCTGTCAGTGGGTTTCTTAGTGCAGTGATCCCTGAGGGACAAGAAATTAGATGGGAGTTAAGATTCAGGAATGGGGCTTATCTGATCCTTGAGCAGCAAACAGTCCAAACTCCAGCCTTGACATCTTCCAGATCCCCTAACTTCTGGTTTCTTTCTTTCCATGTTGTATCTACTTGCATACTTGTAGCAGTGGATAATGTGTTTTTGTACATTGTTTTCAGATTATAATGTAGTTCAAATGAAGGCCAGGCTGGAGCCAAACACAGCACTCTCCGAACCCTAAAAATATGCAGAATGTATCATTTAATCAGTCTCTCTGCTTTGATTGGAAAGAGCATGAGTCTGACTACGGAGCACTAGGAATGCTCGTGATGTGCTAAAGCTGTGTTGGCATAAAAGCAAGAAGTGGGACATGCATAAGCGCCAACTCCGTGAGTGCTCCGGGGCTGGAGCACCCACAGGGAAAAATTAGTGGGTGCTCTGCACCCACCGGCAGCCAAGCTCCCCTCTCCCACTGAACATGCCGCGTCCCCGCTCCTCTGCCTACCTCCCAGCGTTTCCCACCGGGACACCACCAAACAGCTGTTTGGCGTTAGCACGCTCCGGGAGTGGGGGGGGAGAAGCGGGAACGTGGCGCACTCAGGGGAGGAGGCAGGGAAGAGGCGGGGCCGGGGTGGGGATTTGGGGGAAGGAGTTGGAATAGGGGCAGGGAGGGTGTGGAGTTGGGGTGGGGACTTTGGGGAAGGGGTTGGAATGAGGGGGGAGGGGTGGGGCCTCATGGAAGGGGTGGAGTGGGGGTGGGGCCGGGGAGGGTCGAGCACCCATGGGAAGAAGGGGAAGTCGGCGCCTATGGGGACACGTCTGAATGTGTCTATATGTGCAACCGGATTAGAAGCTCAAGCTCTAAGGGGAAGCCTCACTGGAATGCTCCCTGTTGCCTTTTTGTCTTTCAATAGGCTATGGCACCCAGTGTCCTAAAACGGTTGCTGGCCAGATCTTCTGTGTCTTTTTTGCTTCATTTGGAATCCCTTTGACTATCGTTTTCCTGCACCGGGTCAGTAAGATGCTTTCTCTGCTGTGTGAAAGGCTTGGGAGATGGCTGTATGAGAAGGGAATGAAAAAGGTAATCAGTTTCATTCTCTCAATGATTGTTTGTATGCTGGCTTTAGGTTTTCTTCCAGATATATCTCAGTTACTTTCTATGTTACTTATGCACCCAAGCGGTGTTAGGTGCTGTACAAATGCATATGAAGAGAGAGTCCCTGCTCTAAAGATTTTATACTCTAAAGAGATGAGACAAGGTTGTGGGGAAATAGACATATATGCAAAATATCTTCCGCACTGTAGCAAGGTCGCCGACTCACCGGCACAGTGCCTCCTGCTGGTCAGTCTGGGAATTAGCTCTTTCCAGCACTTGGAGCGCCTCCTGCTGGCCAGTGTCTCTCCTGCCTCAGGCCCGTGTCCCTCACCTTGGGCTTCTGCCCACCACAGCACCCCCACACTCAGGGTCTCCCCTCTCAGGGGAACCCCCAACCCCCTAAGCCCACCTTGCCTCAGTGGCTACTGCCAGTCCTCATCTAGCCCCCTCTCAATGGGGCAAACTGCAGTCTATAATGGCCACACATCATTGGCAAGGGGATCGGACCAGCTGCCTCTGCCTATTCCCGGGCTGCACCTCTGTAGCCCCAGTACCTGCTTGGGCCTTTACCAAGGCCTCAGCCTGGGGAGTTGCCAGGCTGGAGCTCCCCAGCTCCTCTTGCCCTTTTCCCCAGCACTGCTCTGCTTCAGGTACCCTGTGCTGCCAGGCACTTAGGTCCTTCCCACTCCAAGGCTGGAGTGAGACTCCCCCAGTTCCTCCCTGAGCCCTTCTTATACTGGCCCAGCCCGGCCCTGATTGGCCACCTCAAATCCACTCCTGATTGGCTCCCCGGGGCAGCCCTTTCCCAGGGCTGTTTTTAACCCCTTTCTGACCAGAGCAGGGTGACCACCCTGCTACACACACCTACAAAAATATGAGAAATTTTAGCAAAATATCTGGGGTGATGCAAGGTGCCTGGCTTGTTCCAAGATACAAGCTACCCCTCTCCTCCTGTATCCTAATGGCCTAAACTGCCTGCTGTCACACCACGAGCCAGCCGCCCACTCTCCAACACTCCACGGGGTCAGAGACAAAGAACAAACAGCCCACCAGAAGAAGGCCATTCTAGTCAATGTGTTGAAAGACGGGGATGGGTCTCTTGGAGTTGGAGGCAAGGGCTCTCAAGGCTGATTGTGCCCCAGAGGATAGGTCTACATTGCAGCTGGGCGCGAGCCTTCCACCCCAGGTAGACAGGCTTGTGCTAGCAGGGCTCACACTAGTGCACCAAAAAGAGCTGCATGGAGGTTGTGGCACCGGTGGAGGCTCAGGCTAGCCGCCCGGGCTCAAGCCTGCCCTACCCCCTGAGTCAGAGCTCAGCTGTCCAGCCTGAGCCTCCACCGGGGCGGCAGTGCCCACCCAGTGATTTTAGCATGTTAGCGCAAGCTCCGCTACCACAAGGGGGCTCGATCCCAGCTGCAGTGTAGACATACCCAGAGTCTCTAGCAGCTCCTAATGCTCTCCCCACTGCTTTTGAGGTGGTGGGAGTTATTCTTCTGGGGCCGCTGAGTAATCTAAGTTCTCCCATAAAAAGCGGTATCAGCGCTAAAGCCATTTCCTTTCATCCTTCAAACAGGTAAATCTCCCTCCCCAGGCCTGCCAAAATTCCATAGGCGTGGAATGGAAGGATTGCACCAACAAGGGATCTGGGGTGTATACTGCTCACCCAGCCCTCTCCAGTGTGGGTACCACGGTTGTCCAGTTTCCTTTCCTTTAACCCAATTTCTACTTGTAAATTTCATACCTACAAAAAAAAAAAAAAAAAGAGACAGATTTGCAAATTTGACACCATCAGCTCAAGATTAAACAAAGACTGTGAATGGCTATCCAACTACAGAAGCAGTTTCTCCTCCCTTGGTGTTCGCACCTCAGCTGCTAGAAGAGGGCCTCATCCTCCCTGATTGAAATAACCTCATTATCTCCAGACTGATCCTTGCCTGCATATTTATACCTGCCCCTGGAAATTTCCACCCCATGCATCTGACGAAGTGGGTATTCATCCACGAAAGCTTATGCTCCAATATGTCTGTTAGTCTATAAGGTGCCACAGGACTCTTTCTCGCTTTAAAAAAAAAAAGAGATAAATTTTAGCATATACCAAACCCTTGCCCCAGCCAGGCCCCCCATTCTTGACTGCAAGGAGAAGGGATGGTGCAGGAGCTGCTGCGCTGTCTCTCCACCACTGGAAATTCCCCCAGCCTCGGGGTGCTCCCCTAATGGAAAGCCAGCGCCGCACAGTCCAGGGTCTGGGCCTTAGTGACAGTTATTTGGACTGGTTGGAAATTTTCCATGGAAAATTTAAATTTTTTTGGTCAAACAACTGAACACCCAGAATCCAACTAAATCTGAAATATTTTGGCTGAAAATAAACATTTTGATTCTAAAAAGGGCAGCAAGGTACCTCATGGGAGTTGTAGTTCAAGTGTTTCATGCTCTCATTCAGCTCTCTGGGGCTGGACTTCATCTCCCATGATGCATCGTGGCTATGTGATGGCTATAATAGGTGACCTCTCCTCACCAAGGAGTGAGGCCATGGTGCCTCAAGGGAAATATAGTCCTTTTGTGTGGCCGTGTCAACCTTTAACTCCTGCAGGCCTGGGAGGAGTTCCTGTCCAGCTATTCATCCAAAATACTCACGTTGTGTAGGATTTCCTCATGTGTCCGAGTGGACTGCAATTTCTGTTGGTTTATTTTTCAGAAGAAGATCAAGTTTCTGACCCTTCTCTTCTTCCTGGTGATGGGCATTCTAGTGTTCCTGTGTCTGCCGTCACTTGTCTTCCAGGTGGTGGAGGGCTGGTCCTACAGTGAAGGAATTTATTTTGCATTTATCACCCTGAGCACCATTGGCTTTGGAGATTACGTAGTAGGTAAGGATAATAGTACTTCTCTCTGAATTAAAAGGTGGTAGAATTACCACTGTAGTGACTAAAAGGAGAGAGAATCGTAGAATATCAGGGTTGGAAGGGACCTCAGGAGGTCATCTAGTCCAACCCCCTGCTCAAAGCAGGACCAATCCCCAGACAGATTTTTACCCCAGTTCCCTAAATGGCCCCCTCAAGGATTGAACTCACAACCCTAGGTTTAGCAAGCTAATGCTCAAACCACTGAACTATCTAGGACAAAGCACAAGTGAATGTACACTAGTAAGCAATGCTGCATTCAATGGTCTTTTCCAGCGCTAGCTTTTGTAATTCTCGGAGGACTGACCAGTTTCCTGGGGGCAGCCCAGAACGGCTCAGGGTACCCAAATGCCTAGACACTATGAAACGTGGTGCTTTATACATAGAACAAAAAGATGCAATGGTTTGGGGGGGCAGGAGGTTGGGGAGTAAGAGAGGAGACTTGGAGGTGTCCCAACTACAAAATCTTACGTGTGTATCTGACTCTTGTGTTTTATTCAGTGAAGAAATAATCAGGGCTTGTTTTAAAATACCTAATGTTTAAGCAACGTTCTTCACAGCTTCAGTCTTTGATGAAGAGTGAGCAGAAAACTTATCCTGGAGGTAGAGACCTATACCTCCACTAACATGACTCCCCATAGAAATTAACTCCCGTGATCCCCTATACGTCATTAGACCCTCCTGGACATCACACATGTGGGAGTTCAAAAGTTCTCCTGAAGTTAAACCCTATAAAACACAGCCTAGCTAAGCAAAATCATTCTACAAACATCTTTAGGTATTTCTCACCAAAATATTCTCTCTCCATTTGCTTTTGGAATGAACCCCTAGAGAGACCCCGCACAAGAGAACTCCAGAGTCCAAACCACTGTCAGCAGAAATGATCAAATCTTGGTATTTTGTCAAAGTGAACAGATTCCTCCACAGTGCGTGTCCTGGTAACATGCTGGCAACCAGAATTTCCTCTCCACAGAGAAATGACAAGGAAACAGCATTTGCATTGGTACTAGAAGATCAGTGGCTTAAGTGCAGTGAGTTTGGAGGTCTCGCTCCAGTTGTCAGTGGACAGGCCATTCACAGCACAAAAAGATCACCTCTGCCGGTATGCTTAAATTCAGCAGAGAGGCCAAGAACAGAACGGCATGGAGACTGGCTATCTTTCCTTCTCACCCATTGTGAGGACTTCCTCCAGGTCAGGGCTAAGGTGTGTTGGCAGAATGGTGTGGGGAAACTTGCACTGACATTGCCTGTATTCTACCTCTTTTGTGAGTAACTAAACTCCTGTCTCTGGGGCTGACAATCCAGCTTCTTTCACAAGCCCCTAATTTCCCCCCGTCCCCCAAAAGAGAGGGAGAGGAAGAGAGAGAGAATTCTGATTGGAACATCAAAGTCAGTGTGAGGTTGAGAATATTTTGCACCTCACAAGATAAAGGGCTAAGAGACAGAGGCAGCAACGGAACTAACTGTGACATCTGCCCCTGGTCCAAATGAAATGGGTACTTTAAAATAACTGGAGCAAATTACGGACAGAAGAACAACATCTAGGGTTGCCAGGCGTTTGGTTTTTGACCGGAAAGCCCAGTCGAAAATGGACCTTGGTGGCTCCAGTTGGCACAGCTGACTGGGCTGTTAAAAGTCCGGTCGGCAGCACAGCGGGGGCCCAGGGCTAAGGCAGGCTCCCTCCCTGCCCTGGCTCTGCGCAGCTCCTGGAAGTGGCCGCCAGGTCTCTGCGGCCCCTAGGCGCAGGTTGGCTCCGTGCGCTGCCCCAACCTCAAGTGCTGACTCCGCAGCTCCCATTGGTTGTGGGAGCTGTGGGGGCAGTGCCTGTGGGCGCGAGGGCAGTACACGGAACCTCCCTGGCTGCCCATGCAACTAGGGGCCGCAGAGACCCCTCCCACACCCCAACCCTCTGCCCCAGCCCTGAGCCTCCTCCCACATCCAAACTCCCTCTCAGAGCCTGTACCCTATACCCTCCCACCCCAACCCCCTGTAAAATCTGTAAAAAGCAACAGAGGGTCCTGTGGCACCTTTAAGACTAACAGAAGTATTGGGAGCATAAGCTTTTGTGGGTAAGAACCTCACTTCGTCAGATGCAAGTAATGGAAATTTCCAGAGGCAGGTATAAATCAGTATGAAGATAACGAGGTTAGTTCAATCAGGGAGGGTGAGGTGCTCTGCTAGCAGTTGAGGTGTGAACACCAAGGGAGGAGAAACTGCTTCTGTAGTTGGCTAGCCATTCAGTCTTTGTTTAATCCTGATCTGATGGTGTCAAATTTGCAAATGAACTGGAGCTCAGCAGTTTCTCTTTGGAGTCCAACCCATGCAACAAACCTCGATGCCAACTCTGCCCACATATCTACACCAGCAACACCATCACAGGACCTAACCAGATCAGCTACAACATCACCGGCTCATTCACCTGCATGTCCACCAATGTTATATATGCCATCATGTGCCAGCAATGCCCCTCTGCTATGTACATTGGCCAAATTGGACAGTCACTACGCAAGAGGATAAATGGACACAAGTCAGATATCAGGAATGGCAATATACAAAAACCTGTAGGAGAACACTTCAACCTCCCTGGGCACACAATAGCAGACGTAAAGGTAGCCATCTTACAGCAAAAAAACTTCAGGACCAGACTCCAAAGAGAAACTGCTCAGGATTAAACAAAGACTGTGAATGGCTAGCCAACTACAGAAGCAGTTTCTCCTCCCTTGGTGTTCACACCTCAACTGCTAGCAGAGCACCTCACCCTCCCTGACTGAACTAACCTCGTTATCTCCATACTGATTTATACCTGCCTCTGGAAATTTCCATTACTTGCATCTGAAGAAGTGAGGTTCTTACCCACAAAAGCTTATGCTCCCAATACATCTGTTAGTCTTAAAGGTGCCACAGGACCCTCTGTTGCTTTTTACAGATTCAGACTAACACGGCTGCCCCTCTGATACTAAATATTCTCTAGCTTCTTTGAATCACTGCTAGCTGATGTAGTGCCTTTGGATAAAGATCACAAATGGCTCGATTTCAGTGGCTGCCAGGTATGAACCAAAATGCCATAATGAGCTGGCTGGCTTTAAAAAATGAGTGACAAGATCGAAAGTCACATAAGGAGCAAATCACTGGGGTAAGAGAACGTGATATGAGCAGGATTAGAAAAGGTGTTGGTCCTGTTTGAAAATGGGTTATTCTACCTGTCTCACGCAAAGCTGGGTGCAGTTCCTCCTCCCGGCCCTTTGGTTTAGGAAGGCTTTACAATTCTGGCTTATTGAGTACATCACCACTGATTTGATTCAGTTTCTTACTGTAAAAGGAAGTGGGCGGCTTTTCATGAGGAAATGCTGCTGTTTGAAATGGAGGCGTTGTCAAGCACCATGCATGCTGGATGGGCCTACCTGACTTGTGTAGGTTCTGCAGAACCTAAACTTCAATTTCAAAACGTTGGCATTTCCGCCCCTCCTGGTTGCCAGGAGAACCTTCCAAATTTGATCTGAGTCTATAGGATGCAGCCTGGTCTTCTTAAGCCTGCAATAGCAGTGAAAACACTGGCTTGGTGGAATCTGGACTCCCTAACCTGCCCTCATTGAGAAGAGCCACCAGACTGATTAGAAGGCCTGTCTTCCAGTTCTTTAATGATTGAGCTCCTTGAATCTATCGGCTTAGCTTAACAAAGAGAATTATTAAGGGATGGTGATCACAGTCCATAAGTATTGATACGGAGCATGGGAATTTGATAACAGAGGGCTCTTCAATCTAGCAGACAAAGGTATAACAAGATCCAATGGCTTAAAGTTGAAGCTAGACAAATTCAGACTAGAAATAGGGGGCAAGTCCCCTCTCAGGAGTGTTACCATGCTGTGGTGGAGGGGCTTGCGTGTTCCGATGAACCCCAGGGCTATGCCGCCTGGAGCCTAGTGCACCTGGTAGGGTCACCCAAGGCGAATAGGTGGGGGGAGGTTCCAGACTAAAAATGATCCACCTCAAGACCCTCATGAAAGCCCAAAAATGACCATGCAAACCTTGCCTGGACTAGGAATAATGGGATCTACCCCTGGGGGAGGTGTCAGGCGAGCGTCTGGTGTTCAGGCTACCCATGTAACCTGGCCGGGCCCAGCCCAAAAAGGCGATCCTCTGGATCGAGAGGAACCAGTTGAGGTGGTTCGGGCATCTGATAAGGATGCCGCCAGGAGGCTTCCGTTGGAACTATAGCGGGCATGTCCCACTGGGCGGAGGCCCTGAGGCTGACCCAGGACACACTGGAGGAATTATATCTCCTGGCTGGCCTGGGAACGCTGGGGAATCCCCTAGGAGGAGCTGGAACCTGTTGCGGAGGAAAAGGAGGTCTAGTCCTCCCTACTCTCCATGCTGCCACTGTGACCCTCACCAGGAAAAGCGGCATAAAAGAAGAAGAAAAAATAGTGTACAAGTTTTTAACAGTGATAGTAGTCAACCACTGGAACAACTCACCAAGGTTTGTGGTAGATTCTTCATCACTGGCAATTTTAGGTTTGGAAGTTTTTTTTTCTAAAAAAGATGCTCTTGTTCAAATAGGAAATAATTCAGGGGAGTCCGACAAGCTGTGTTATACAGGAGGTCAGACTAGATGATCACAAGGTCTCTTTTGGCTTTATAATCTAAGCATTTCATTATTTGTTGAGCTAATGATGACAGTTATGATGTCAACATTAACTATTTAATTGCTGTGTGTTTTTGCAGCTGAAAAGGGGAAGGGGGAGGAGTCAAGCTTCTGGAAGATGGATGGGTGGGAATAGCTGCAAGGAAGAAACTGCTCCTTTCCTCCCTGTGCGTTAAGGCAAACAGAGGAGAGAGAGAAATGAGGATGAGGAGGAAAGAGATACAAAGGGCAGAAACAGCAGAGGTATAAAAAGTGATGCTGAATGAGACAGTGAAATACTGAGGGTTTACTTACTGCACAAAGACTTTTCACCCTTGCTCTTTGTGCAAACACCTCCGTGAGCTCATGGGAGTTCCACTGGGGTTGAAGGGGGAACGTGGAGTTTGACATGTACAGCTCAGCCCAGAGGCTGTGACGGACAGCAGAGTTCAGCCCACTTGGTAGAATCAGTGCGACTCTGCCAGTTTAAAAGAAAAACCCTCCAAATCACACAACACAGCCAAAGCCAGGGGTCAGGAGAGCCCATTTCAGGGAATTTCACAACTAGTTGAACTTCATGGGTTCAAAGCACTCATCAACAGAAGCAAAACTTTGGGCAGTTTTTGTTCATTTAAGCAACACATCCCCTGGGTACAGGGGATGGGCAGGGCCTCAGGAACTTCAAGCTTTTGGGAGTCTTGAACTGGGTTTTTGTCTTCCGTAAGGCCTGGTCGACACTTAAAAATTAGGTCAACATTGGTCAGGTGTGTACAACACCCCCCAACACCCTGACTGATGTAGCAATGCCGACCCAACACCCAGTGTAGACACAGCTATGCAACGGGAGAATGCTTCCGTCAACCTAGCTACCATCGTATGGGGGAGGCGGCATCCCTACTCTGATCAAAAAACCCCTTCTGTTGGTGAGGCTGCATCTGCATGATGGGGTTATGCCAGCATTACTACAGCAACATAGTTATGCCGGCATAGCCTCTGTAGTGCCCTAAGAACAGGCTTGTTCCACACATACGAGTTGTGCCACTTTAACAATAGCAGTCAAGTTAAAGCAGTAGGAACCCCGACCCCAGTGCGGATGCAGTTGTATGGGTTATGAGCTCTACCTGTACAAGGCACCCTTATACTAGTACTGTATTACTGTGTCCACACTAGGGCTTGTACAATGTGACCACGTCCGTTAAAAAAAAAAAAAAAAAATCACACCCCTAACCCAAGTAATGATACTGGTTCAAAAACTGTCGGTAGGCTACGCTACAAATGGAGTTTGTCTCTCCCCCAAACGTCCCTTCACCCAATAAATTAAATCACTATTTAGCCCGCAAGTATGACTGAAGTTAAAAAAAATGTTTACATTTCTAATGGGAAGTCTGTGCTATATATTAGAGAAAGAACTACCCTCAGAACCTTGGATGACATAAAAAAGGTACCTCAGATATGGTATGTTTACTAGGTTTTTTTTTAAATATATATAGAATTACTTTCTCCACATCTCTCTGCTCTATTTTCCCAGTCTTTCCTATGTGGCTGGGTTAATCAGGCTATATACTTATGAATATCATTGCTATTAGCCCCATTTTACAGATGGGGAACTGATGCACAGAGAGATTAAGTGACTTGCCAGAAGTCACTCAAGAAGCCTGTAACAGAGCAGAGAATTGAACCTGGATCTCCTGAGTCCCCGGTGGGCACTCTAACCAATAGACCATCCTTCCTCCATCAGGCCATGTTTATTTAGATGACACCACTGAATGTTTATTCCTCTCTGCTTATCATTGGTTTCCCCCAAATCCTGGCTTGCTCAGGATGCTATGTAACCAAAAGATTGCTGAGGGCTTAATAAGAATTTCTCAAAGGGAATTACAATAAATCTCAGAAAAATGTAGGTCTCATAAGCCATTGTACGGCTGTACTGTGGCTTCTTTGAGCTACCTCTCGATATTTCATCCTCCCCCCTTGCACCCTCTTGTGGCTGTGTGTTGCTAGTCCCACAATACCTTTATCATCAGGAAATGACCTCTCTTCCCTGTTTCTATCCAGGTAAGTTATACTGCCCTCATCCCCTCACAGTCATTAATGGATTTCATTCTCATAAAGCCCGTGGGAGATGGGAGGACCTAACCCCTACATTGCAGTTGGGTAACAGACCCATCCATCCTACTGCTGTTCAGGAATCAAGTGGATCACGAAAAATAGCCCTTGGAGTCTTGCAATATTTCCTTCTGACTGCAAATCTCACTCAAAATCAAAACTAGAACAAGGCTTCACCTCAGTGCCTCAGGCTTTTTGAAACAGTCCTGAAATATTAAACAAATGCAATCCAGATTCCACTATTAAAGCCGCTTCTACTGAAGGGACCCACCTGCCCAAAGCCCAGAAAGCAGGAAGCAAATCCATCCTAAAAAACAATCGTGCGAGGCAGCAGGAGTTCCCCAGGGGACCAGTAAAGTGGTTTCTCCACCGAGGGACCTCTGCTGGCTGGAGTGGTGGCAAAAAACAGTTCAAAAATCTCCTTATCAACCCGATGCCCCAACACAGCTGATAGAATCCAATTTTCATAGGCAAGCCTCCCATGCAATTTCCAGCTCTCCCACTGCTGCTCAGTTTCAAAGGGAAACATTTCTAAGGCTGGCCAGCTACTTCCCCATCCATGAAATCAGTTCCAGCAATGCCCTAGGAGAATGATCACGAACAATATTATCAGGGAGTAAATGGCAACAAGGTGTCACGGCATTGAGCCTATGCTGCAATTACAATTCCCATCTGCCCACCAAGTCTTTGCTGTGCGCTAATACAAACACACTGTATAATACGTGCCCTTGGAAATGAACAAACAGTCCAGACAATACAGTTCCCTGCCCATTTTGGAAGCAGCCACCATGTTTTGTTTAATAAATCTTCCTCCCGAGAGACCCAGACCTGCACTTTGATCAATTGTAATTAGTACATGGCAGACAAACCGGTGATTGTTTGGGGATCTCATGAGGTCTCATTCAATTAATAGCCCATTCATTTCTGAGGATTTATTTTCACGTGGAATGGAAGGACTGTTTAAAGTAGTGAAACAGCTGAGAGTGACAGCTGTGTTAGTCTGTATCAGTAAAAAGAACAGGAGTACTTGTGGCACCTTAGAGACTAACATATTTATTTGGGCATAAGCTTTCGTGGGCTAAAACCCATGATGTGTTCTTTTGCTAATGCAACATCACACTCCAAAGAGCCAGGGGTATCATTTTTTAACTCCAGGCATTTCGGTTATTTCCAAGCTGAGCACACACTGTGTTTTCCACGCTAGCACACTGAGATGTGCGTTCTCCGCCGGACTCATGTTAGAAAACATGGAATTCAAAGAGGAAAATCTTTTTTACTCTGGTTTAAAAAACAAACAATATATAAACCAGCATCCAAGATACCTGCTCCTCATGGTTTAGGTCACAACCAAAGACATCGAAGGGCCAGACCCTGGGCCTACGTTAAGTCCTCCTTGCACCACTCCAACAGGACTTAAAGCTGTCCCAGAAATTCCCCTGTTGGCTTTAAGCCAACTGCTCCCAACCCTAAAGAAGCTATTCCAGGGTGGGTCAGTTGTAGGAGTTGGGGGCATGGCTGGTGCAAAACTGCACTGATCTCCAACTGGCAGAATGGTGCCTCGGGCTGGCGTAAGTTAGAGCACCCCCGGAGCTGCTCCAGTTTGCACCGGATGGGACTGATCCCTCTGGAACCAAGTTTCTCTGCCATCTTCCTTGGGCGAGTTTGCAAGTGAAATGTCACATAAAGCGATTGTCCCATCCACAGTTTTGCTGCTTGCTATTTTTACATCGCGCTATTGCATGCATCCAATTCTATGCATTCAACAGGGCGCTTTGCTTCACACCCTGAGACACACTCAATACAGTAGGTTTATCCTTCAATGGGTTTGAACGGATTTGGGGCTGGTCTTAATAGGTGCTCAGCACTCGGGTCCCCCAAAGTCAATGGGAGGTGAGGGCTCTGTCTAGGCACTATCCTACACCTACACCGCAGCTGGAGGTGTAGATTCTGGCTCGGGTGGATGGACCCACGCTCGCTTGGATTGAGCTAGAGCGCTAAAAGCAGCAGTGTAGCTATGGTGGTGTTGGGCTAGCCACTCGAGTACGTACTTAGCGTCTCAGACAGGATCATACTCAGGTGGTTAGCCCACCCCACCGCGGCTACACTGCTCTTTTTGGTGCGGTTGCTTGATCAAAGCTAGCGCAGGTACCTTTACCCGGTCTGGAAATTACATCTCCAGCTGCAGTGTAGAGGTACCCTCAGGGATGGTCAGCCACCTGCAGGCTCATGCCCTTAATACTTCGTTTGGCTTAAAAGCATCATTGACATGAGTGCTTTGATTAGACGAGGAGAAACACTTGGTTGCTGAGACACATTTCACTGTTTGCTCTGGTTTTACTTTGCAACAAGCTTCTCCATTAAACAAAACCACAGCTGGAACATAGCCTGGGATATTAGAAACACCAAGTAGAGTCATGGCCACCAGCGAATACAACTAGAACCAGTCGCCTGCACCCTGGCAAGGTTCAGAGATGGGTGCAAGCTGCCCAGGGCCTGTTTGCAAAAGAAACCCCTTCTTCAGGGTTAGGTCCCCACTGTTCCAACTTCCATCCATATGAGGAGGCTACTATATGGCTATCATTATAATTATCATGTACCTTGGCACTATATGTGGATCTATTAGGTGGATGCTAAATCTCAAACAATACATTTTTAATGATCATTTGGGGATCAGTCTCACCTGCAGGTTATTCCCCCTGAGGGGGCTAGAAAACCCAGGCGTTTGAGCTTGAAGAGCGTCTACGTGAGAGAGACAGGGTGGGTGAGAAGAAGACCTGACCTGAAGAAGACCTCTGTGGAGCTTGAAAGCTTGTCTCTTCCACCAATAGAAGTTGGTCCAATAAAAGACATTACCTCACCCACCTTGTCTCTCTCATATCCTGGGATCCAAACAGCTACAACAACTCTGCAAACAGCAGTTCTACATGGTTGTTCCATTAGATGGCTGCACTCAGCACAGGGCCATGAGAAATCTGCAGGAGATTATGCCTCCACCCATTTTCTCAACCCCCGGCCTGACCCCTCCCAGGGCAGCAAGAGTCAGGTTGCCACTGTGAGTATCCATCTTGTGCGGCAGAGGATTTCTCTGCAATGAGGGAAATTTCATAGGTTAATGATGGCACGTGTAAGTATTAACTTATGTTTGGATCCCTTGAAGGGTTTGGGGTCGCCCTGGAGGTCAGCTGTCCCTTTGGCCCCAGCCCCGCCTGCCCTCACACACATACAGAGCCCCTGGTCTATGCAGGGACAGGTTATTGTGGTTTGGAATTGGCCCTGGTAGCTTTGGCACGTTATAGGGTTTTAAGATGATAAATTGTTCCAGCTTCTGAAATTTACTCTTGCAAGAATCTAATCCTAGTGGCTAACTGCACCTTTAACTTGGAATGTGAACCAGAACAAATCCATTTAGAAATCTTGAAGGTTTTCTTTCCTGGAGGGTTCTGGACAGTACTGTAAGAAACCTTTACCAAAAGCTCCAGAGTGGCTCCTTTGACTGAGGTGAAAATCAAGGCAATTACTGCATTCATTTAATTGCCAGTTCAACACAATTTGGAAGCCACGTTTCCTGCCCAAACCTGATTTTTCTTCGAATTGCTCTCACAAATGTGGTTGAAAGACATGGAAGTAGTTTTGCAGCAAGGCGTCAGAGCATGAAATAACACCCTCCCCCCCCTCAAAAAGAGAGGCAATACATTAATTAAGTAGAACGATAAGGAGTAAAAATCACATGCCATTGAAAACTGACCCATGATTTAGATAACATCTTACATAAGAAGGATTAGAGGGAAAGGATGCCAAAAATCGCACAGAGAACAAATGTTGCTTGAGATGAACCTTGAGGCCCAGACAAAGTAAAGGCTGGTTGTTTGTCAGAGCAAAAAGTTGGAAAAACCAGGGCTTTGCTATGGCAAAAAATGAAAGTCAGCATTTTAGCTGAAACTCCCTCAAAAGTCACATCACATTTCCTCTCCCCCCCCCCCGCCAATATATTGGGGCTTTTAAATTTTAAAACTGTACTAAAAATAGGAAATTCAACCAAATAGGAGACATCCATATTAGCTATCTATCTTGGGCTGCAGTAGAAACCTCTATCACCTTAGTGTCGGAGCACCTTCCGTGTACAATCAATAGCAATAGGGCTTCATGGGTACTCTGGCTGTTCTCCTTTTTCCAGGGGTCAAAATTCTGCTCGGGGTAGGGGTTTGGGATTGTTTTGGTTTTTTTGGGGGGGGGGGGGGGGAGAGATTTGTTAAGGCTTTGGAAATAGAAGAGATTGTTTGAATTGGGAGTGTCCTTTATAATGGAAAGGCAAAGGGGAAGGTTTGGCAATAATTCCTAGAGCTGGGCAGATTCTGGCTTCACTGGATCTCCAGAAGCCTGTTCCAGAGCTGGATCCCCTTGACAGAGCGTGCTTGGTTCCCAGCTCTCCCAAGCTTCGTCCTGAGCTTTGAGATCCCCATTGTCCCAGGGTGCGCAGAGGTTCATAGATCAAAATTTGGTCTTTGGTGTAGCTGGGGCTAGATCTATTAATTGCTTTGAAAGTGAAGATCGATGTCTTAAATTGGGAACCGAAGCTGACTGGGAACCAATGAAGGGACATGAGCACAACCTAAACCATGGAATAAGTGGTCGGGCGCATTCTGTACCAGGAAGAGCCTATGCATCATCTTTACATTCAGCTTCAACCACCACCACCCACCTCAAACCCCCACCTAGCAACCTGGGAAAAACTAAATCCCTTCCCCGGGCAACCTTAACAGGCCATACTTCCCTGCCCGCAAGCACCACATATGCATATAAAACAAAGACAGACTTTATTAGGGGACAAGGGCAATCAGAATTCACTAAGACCAGGAAGCAGAAGAACTAGCCTGAGGAAATGCCCCAATAGAGAAAGGGAGAGAGGTGTACTCAGCTCAGAGGACGTTTCTGAACACAGGCCAAAAGGGAAGGGGTTCCACCATGCCATGTGCCTGAGAAGTTACTCAAGGACAGACCTGTGAGATGCAGGAAAGCGTCCACCATCAATCTCCAAAATACCAGGTGAGTTGGGGTCATTTGTACGGATCAAGGGCTCAGTCCAACACCCATTAAAATCAATGGGAACTGGATCCACTCCTCTGGTTAGTTGATTTAGCATGGGAGCTTGGAAACCAGGCTGGGCAGGGTACAAGCTCTTTAATTTAAAACCCACTCTAGGGGTGCATACTTTTCTGCGCAAGGAAACGAGTGTGTCAACAGTTGATCACGGTGTGAACATACATTGTACATTGTACACGGTCAGGGTAAACAAGGCTATTGCTATGTCCGGAACATTTTTATGCCTCCTTGTGTGAGGTGAAATGTGCAACTGGAAGTTTCCACCCTAGCACCTCTCCCTCAGCTAGAGGGGCTTCTGCACCTAATATTGAGAATGGCTGGAAGTAGGTTCGATGACTTAATGCTTTGAAACTGTCACCACAAGGATCCCAGGGAGAAACTCCCAGGTTGCAAGTTGAAAGACTGTCACACAATCACCAGAGCCCTCTACCAATGGGAGTGATGGAAGGGTGAACAAAGGTTATGTGGAACTGCAGTCTGCAAAAATCAGTCAAGGAGATCCAGTCTTCCTGAAGTGAATACTGATAGCAGTACATGTCTGTCCTGGGGTCTTTACTGGTAAGACATATCCACAGTGCAGTGAGCTGCCTGTCAGAGGTGAATGCTGGTGACCCCTCCAAATTTCCATAAGGGAGTCTGCCGCGGCTCCCCTGTCGACTTTGCTTCCGCCTCTCGCCGAGCTGGAGTTCAGCAGTCGACGGGAGAGCGATCGGGAATCGATTTATCGCGTCTACACTACACGTGATAAATCGATCCCCGATAGATCGATCGCTACCTGCCGATCCAGCAGGTAGTGTCGACGTACCCTAGGTCTCGACTTCTAGAGAAAAGGGAGGGAATTACTGGCTCAGAGAAGGGGGATATTGGTGCTACTTGAATCACTAACAGCTCACACTGGTTCCATAGAAAATCGATCTGGATTACTATGTTTGCCTTAGAGTTGAGTAAAAAACAGAAATACCAGATGGAGTTAAAAGGGGCTGTGTCAAAAAGCGACAAACAAACCAGTCTCTGCACACAGTTATGTATTCAGCACCCCCATTCACCCATCAACTGGGATTCCTGCGTGCAACGCCACGTCTTGCCGCTAGATGTCAGTACAGACAAGTAATTGAGAATGAATGTTCAAATTACACCCCTTTGACTTTTTCTTCTTAAAATTATGCATTAACATTATTGCAAATCTGGTTTTGTAATTCATAAATAGATGGCTTCTGATTAACCCAGAAAAAATATTCAGTTCAGGCAAAACCATATGGGATACAAGCACACACACTTTGGTCTGGCTTTTCAGCATAGAAAAACAGAAGGCTATTTTCCAACAGCCTTACATGAAAGTGTTTCTAGGCTTTTTTATTTTCAAGCCCCATTTCTAAAAGCAAGTCTCCAGCTCCATACATTTCTCCCAACACTCCCTCCTATTGTGCCATTTAAGAGATGGAGGATGAGCCCAGGGGATAAAGGATTTTAAAGCACAGGGGAAAATATTCTGGGCCAGATCCTCAGAGGTGCACTGACGGCAACGTAGCAATGCCTATTGACAGCAGCTAAGGAACCGGCCCGCTTCTATATTTACATTTAATCTGGCCAATTTTCACTTTTCGTTATTTTTTTTAATGGTATTGTCAATGTGCAGGTTGAAAAGACAAAATCCAAACCTTCCTCCTCCCCCAGGGGTACCGGAATGGCAGGGGGGTAAGGAGATATGCCCTCCCTCCGTTTACCGGCCATAAGGGAGAGTGGGGGGGGAGAGGGGAGAAGAGCGAGCTGGGGGTGGGGTCTTGAGGGGGGAGAGGCAGCGTGGGAGTGCGGCCTTCGGGGGGAAGAGGGGAAGCGAGGGCGGGGCCATGGTTCGGGTGCCAGTGCCCTGCCCCGCTTTTAGGGTGCTTCTGCCACCCCGTCCTCCCACCCAGTTTTTGGATGCATTCAAAATTTATTCCCAAAAGATTATGCAGAATGTGGCTCTTGAGATGAAGGAGCCACAGGTCTAGTGGTTAAAGGTCCTAGCACCAGGTCTCAATTTACTCGTCTACAATGTGGGAACATCAGTTCTCTGCCTGTCAGGAGAGCTACGAGGTTAAATTAAATTATAGGTGTATGTTTACCCACTTTGGAAAAAGCTTTGAGATATACTGATGAAAAGTGTGCGATAAGAGCTAGGTATTTATTATTATAATAAAATCTCTGAGATTTTCACATGAAGAGCTCTGTGAAAGTGCAAGACGTTATTCTTGGCCCTTTGGGCCAAAGGGTTAGCCTTGCAGGCTTGGTTTCATTAGGATGAGAAATCACGGGTACAGTAGAACCTCAGAGTTACGAACACCAAGTTTAGGGTTACCATACGTCTGGATTTTCCCGGACATGTCCGGCTTTTGGGG
>NW_020664540.1:9640560-9656007 GCF_002925995.2 Terrapene triunguis
GGTAACCCTAACCAAGTTACAAACTGACTGGTCAACCACAAACCTCCTTTGGAACCGGAAGTACGCAATCAGGCAGCAGCAGAGAGGGAGAGGTGAAAATAAAGCAAATACAGTACTGTGTTAAACGCAAACTACTAAAAAAATTAAGGTAAAGTTTAAACATTTTTTGATAAGATAAAGAAAGTGGTTCTGTGCTTGTTTCATTTAAATTCAGAGGGTTACAAGCAACATTTTCTTCTGCATAGTAAGTATAGGTCAGATATATCCTTGGTGTCATCTTGTTTATTTACAAAGTCCACAAAGTCCTCTTTCCCTGAGCACAGCGAAAACAAGCAAGAGCCTGGCTTAGAAATCTCCAGGTCTGCCACTCCTGTTCTGTGCTCAAGAAGCAGTGTCCCTGTGCTTTCTCCTAGGGTCACACTCAACTCCTGCTACTGGCTTTCTGCCTTCATCAACCAGCCTCCTGACCCCTGTGTTTGCAACTAGGGAAACCCCCAAGTACGCATGACTCAGCTCTGACCCGCCATAGAGCCTAATGCCATAGGCAGTCTCCCCAAGGGATGCAGCTGTTTCTATTACATAAAAGGGTTTGATTGCTTCTTCTGTTGAGGCTGCAAGAGAGTGCTTGGCACCCACTGGCGTTAATGTAGTCTGTGATTGGCCTTTGGATCCGACACATCTGCTGTCAGCCATTAGCACCTTTCGGCATAACATTATTATTGTACCTGCTGATATAAGTAGCAAAGCGATTCAGGAAAATCGGAGGCCATTTGCTGAAATCTCACAGCTCCATCAGAGCACTTTTCACTCAAAAGAAATGAACCACAAAACGTTACACATTTGTACTGGTTTATTAAAGTGCTGGTCCAGACACACCTAAAAGAAGTCCGTTTAGCAAGGCTCAGGCTTTCCGATGGGATTGGGAGTGTTAGCTGCACCACAGCACAAAAGATTAATTGATCCATTTTACCCACGGGTTTTCTGTCACGTCAAGCACTAGTAGTGCCGGATGCTGTCCTAAGAGCACGATTAGCACCAGGATGGAGCTGTTTTTAAGTCCTCTGTGTAAAAGGCCTAATCCTTATATGCCAACGGATCATATCTTCAAGATTCCCTCGAGACGCAGGGAAAAGTGGAAAGAAAGAGAAAGAAAATCCCTTATTTCATAATGGTGCAAACAGACTTGTCAGGAGCATTACATCAACATGCAGGGGATGTGAAATTTAATACCGTGCCTAATGCATTTAGAGGAGGCAAAAGGCAGAGTCTGTACTGCCTCTGGGACTAATACAGGGAGGAAGCTTTCACCACCAAGAATGAAGGACTTTCTGCTTATTATGGAATTCGAGCTTTTGTTTTCAAAGCCTTCCTGAGAGATTCTAAAAAGCTAGTGGTTGAAGTGTGTGTTCCTGGACGCACAGCTATTTTCCCAGAAGGATAGGTCCAGTTCTCTTGGTTACGACTGTCAATCAGGAGTAACTACTGCTATCAGTGGGGGTTCTTGGGTGTTACACTGGGGGAAGTGAGAGGAGAATCAGATCCAGTGTGTCTTAGAAGCCCAGGATATCCAAACAAATCTATGCAGGCCCATAGGTACAGCTCCATTAGCGTCAGTGGAGTTGCACTGTCACACCAGCTGAGGATTGGGCCTGTCAATCTCTCAAAGATCTGTAAAGCTCGGTGGCATCGTCTTAGGAGTTTGCAAACGGGAAGCCCGACATCTTCTGGCATTTCGTCTGTCAGGCCAAAGATGGAACGTCAGTGAAGCTGAGGGCAGTTTAGGATTTAGCTCCGAGGTGGCTCGGATTCAGATGATAGACTTAAAGTGCTGACTTTTTTCCACGTTGCAAATGAGCTATGTATTATGCATGAAGCTATCACCAGGCACAGATGGGCTGGGAGTAGAAGTGTTAGCTGGCAAGTGACATCACCCCAGCTCTGGTGGAAAGGACTCAGCAACTCGTTTGCATATTTGACAGAATCTGCATATAATATGCATTAGAGACAGGCCATGATTGAAAGACCCAACCTGCTCAGCTGCCACTACAATAGTCAGATGTGGCCAAGTAACACGACCATCCTGGTTTCTAAGGTTGGGCGTGCAGAGATCCAGCAGGATGACTTGGCATTGATCAGGGATTGCCTCCTGCAGAGTTCAGAAGCACTGCCATAGCTGTGCAGAGGACTTTGATCCAAAGCCCAGTGAAACCAACAGGAATCTTTTCATTGACTTGAATGGGCTCTGGATCTGATCCTGCATTCGCACGCTGGGTTTAGAGGGGTGTAGTTCCACTGGCTGCCGTGGAGTTGCTCCTGGCTGACACAGTTGTAAACAAGAGGAGCACCTAAATTTAGCGAGTAGCACGTGGCATGGGCTGGAGAAGGATCAGTGGGGTCTCATCCAGCCCTGTGTTATAAGAGGGCATTAGCAGATATGCCATCCGTTCAGGACACAGATTCATTTTGAAGGGCAGCAGGGCTTAAATTCAGCCAGAGCTGTCCGGAGTGGAGCTCTGGTAAATATTTTCAAAGCAGAAGCCCTGAGCCCTGCTGCCCCACCCCCGCCCCCATCCCTCCTCCCCTTCTGCGGGGCAGAAGCCCCGAGCCCTGGCAGCCCACCCCCACAGAAGCCCTGATCCCCGGGGGCTCACCCCCCAGCTCACCTCTCCCACCCCCACCCCACGGGGCTAAAGCCCTGAGACCCCCCCGCCCTGCAGCTGAAGCCCAGAGCTCTGAACGGGGGAGGCGTTGGGGGCTCCGGGAAATAATCTCTGAGAATTTAAGCCCTGAGGGGCAGCATTCAAAAGAGAGAGTAAATTCCACTCATTGAGAATCAGTCATCCTCACGGCCCTCTGGATGATCTGTTGCAGGAGCAGATGTACACTGTAAAGACACTCAATCTGCAACCAGGACATTAAGAGGAATCGTTATGTTTCTTACAAAGCCTGCGTGCAGAAGCACAGGTCTCTCTTGGAGTACATGCTGCTCTGCAAGAAACATCAGTCTGTCAAATTTGACCAGAGTTGCCTGCTCCGTCCCTAATATGGTGCAAGACCCTTCCCTGTCTCCGCTGGCCCTTGAATAAACGTAGAACCGAACTGAATTAGCCTGGATAGCCGCTGTCCCACTGTGAGGCAATGGGGAAAGGCAGAGCGGGCTCAGTACAATACTGCGGGCAGGCCTCATGCTGTGGGTAGGGTTGCCAACTTTCTACTCACACAAAACCGAACACCCTTGCCCCGCCCCTCCTCTGAGGCCCCGCCTCTCCTCTGAGGCCCCGCCCCCCGCTCACTCCATCCCCCCGCCCTCTGTCGCTCACACTCCCCACCCTCACTCCCTCATTTTCACTGGGCTGGCTCATGTGGTTGGGGCGTGGGAGGGGGTGAGGGCTGGAGCCAGAAAAGCCCATCGAGCGTACGAACAGGAACAAATGGAAGCTCACCTGAGCACCTGCCACTCAAGGCTGTTTGATTGCTTCCACCCTCTGCGCCTCTATTCTAGCCGATTTGTATTCTATACAGGTTCTAACACCACGCTCATCACCATCGTCTCTCCTCAGACTAAGCTCCACCACGGTTCTTTTCCCATTGGCAGGAAAATACCATCTGCCCATCCCGTCTTTGGTTGCCCGTGTTTGAAGAAGGCGAGGAAAAGGTGGCTCCAATCCCTCTTTCTACCTTCCTCAATCCTGGGGCTGCGTAGGGGGCAGACCAGCCCCCAGCCAAACTTAGAATAACCTAAGTGTTGCTTACCTTCCTCTGGCCTGTAAGGCCAGTCGATTAGGTGATTATGCCAGTAAGCCAGGCTGTGCTCTCTGATGCTGCCCCCTCCACCCCTGACATGTGCCCTCCCAGCCCTATAACAGGGAGGACCAGGAGTGGCCTGCGTAGAGTTAGCTGTGCTTACTTTTACTCCCAGCCAAGGATGGACTCTTGCCAGTGGAATCCTTTGCTGATCATTGAAGACAGCTTTAAAGTCACTGTACGCTGTGCCAGTGACCTTAGCACAGGCCAGAATCTGGCCCAAGTCTGCCTAACTGTGAGCCTTGACAACGCAGTCATCACTCTAGTTATCTCGGGCATTTTAAAGCAGCTCAGCACATCCTATTTAGGAGGTCAGCGCTAACCAATAATGCTGGATGCATTCTTCCCTATTGCTTTCATGGAATGATCACCTTTAGCAGGAAGCAGCAATAGGCTATACTCCACCGCCAGGCCGGAACCTCACTGCTAAGGATTCAGTATGCTTATTTAATCTCTTGTATCTCTGGTATTAGATGGCCCACATCACCCTAGTATCTAAGTGTCTCACCATCTTTGAATGAATTTATCCTCACAACACCCTAGTGAAGTATGTGCCATATGACATGATACAATTTCCAGTGTATTTAGCGTTGGCTTTATTTGAAGGGAACTAGATTTGAGGACAACCCACCAGCATTAGTTACACAAAGGCAAGCTCCCCTCACAAAGCCTGGCCTAACCACGTGAACAGTCTCTCTTTGGCCCTTGACAGCCTTTGTGCGGGGGTGAAGCGAGCCTAGCTTTGGTTTCGTAAAAACCAGAACTTGACCCCCAAGATCTTGCTAAACCAAAATGCAGCCTCCTCAGCCCATTTCTAATGCAAACATTCTTCCCCGGAGAGAACCCGTTTGTTTCCTACAGCATTAAAGTGTGCTGCCTCCTCCTCCCTGTTGTTGCAGCTGTGGTGTGCACAGGCTCACACAGCCCCGCCAGTATTTTTACAGGCAGCGTTTAGGAATAGAATGGCAATATTTTATGAATGCCGCCCAGAGCAACGTTGACATTGGGGGCTGACTGTAAAGCGGAGACGAAATGGATCAGAAAGGAGCAGATGGTAAAATGATTAAGATTCCATTTCAGCATGGAAAGAAAAAGAGAGGGAGAGAGAGACACACACACACACACACACACCACCTTCATTTCCACCACAGCTCCCTGGAGCTCTGCCACAACGTGCCTGTTCCTCTGTTCATTTCCACAGCTACAGACTCCCAGGCTGGGAGACAGGCAAAAAACCCTGCTCCGGGAGGTCACAGCTCAGGGAAGGGAACACGAAGCTGACTTACTACAAAGCAGAGCTGCGGCAAGTGGCGTGTCTTGGTCGGTCGTAGCCGCTGCAGAGCAAGGCCCTTGCAGGAGCAGGAGCCCGTCTCACAGAGATATGGCTCGGAAGAGTCAGGGTACAAAGGATGGTCAGGAATAGACTGGCGCTGGCTACCGGCCCCTGAAATCAGGGCCGGATTAACTCTCCTGTGGGCCTGAGGCTATTAGATGTTGTGGGGTCCGTGGGGGTTTGGAGTGGGGGAGTGGGCTCAGGGCTGGGGCAGAGGATTGGGGTGCGAGAGGGGGTGCATCTCCAGCTGGGGGGTGGGCTCTGGGTTGGGGTCAGGGATGGGACAGGGGATTGGGGTGCAGCAGGAGGTTCGGGGTGCAGGCTCTGGGTGGGAGTTTGGGTGCAGGAGGGGGCTCAGGGCTGGGACAGGGGGTTGGGGTGCAGGTCAGGGTGTGCGGTCTGGGAGGGAGTTTGGGTGCAGGAGGGGGCTCCGGGCTGGGGTAGGGGGTTGGGATGCAGGAGGGGGTGCAGCGTGCAGGCTCCGGCTGGGAGGCGCTTACCTCGGGCGGTTCCTGGTCGGTGGTGCAGGATCCCTGCCTGCCCTGGCTTTGCGCTGCTCTGCTCCCCGAGGTGGCCGGCATGTCCAGCCCCAAGGCAGAGGGGCCAGGCTGCTCTGTGCAGTGCACACTGCCTGTGCCCGCTGGCACCACCTCTGCAGCTCCCATTGGCTGTGGTACCCGGCCAATGGGAGCTGTGGAGCTGGCGCTGGGGGCGGGGGCAGCGTGCAGAAATTCCCTGAATGCCCCTTGCCTAGGCATTTGTGGCTCCAGCCCCGGGGCCCCCCTTAGCCCGAGACCCTGGGCTGCAGCCCCTAAAGCCCCTGCATTAATCCGGCCCTGCCTGAAATGCCAGCACTGAGGCATGTCCCCTAGCACAGGTTGAGCACCAAGGCAGGTAGGATAAAATCAATGCAGGGAGGGGGAACCAGTCAACTGGGAGAAGCTAAATTGCAAAGGACCTTTCACAACCCCTCCTGGGCTTCCAAACTGCAGCTCCATTGGATGAGCATGACAGCCCAGCTGAGCTATGGGGGCACTCAGACTGCATCTCTGTCCAGGGGGGAAGGGGGCTGCTCTGGGCCTCCCAACCATAGAAACACCAAGGAGTCCCCTAGAACTATGGGGTCTAGTTCCCAACTTTCCTACAGACAGATGCCATTAGAGTACCGGGCACTGGGATGGATAAAGTGGCACTATGTAGGAAGTCACTCAAGCCATGTCTCTATGGATACAGGGGGCTCGGGGCCATGCTGTAGGGTGTCTGTGGTCAGGGAAAACTCAAGGAAGGGTGAGCCTGTCAGAGGGAGGGGGTACGGGGCAACTCCAGGAGAGAAACCAGAGAGAAAGGGGGGAGGGATGGGGGAAATCTCTGGGGCACAGACAGACAGAGGATATATGCCTTAACTTATTTGCAGGGGATTGGACTAAATGACCTCCTGAGGTCTCTTCCAACCCTAATCTTCTATGATTCTATTCTAAATACACACATGAATGCATTATATCATTTGCACAAACTCTCCAGACTTTCGGCCCTACAGGCACGCTAAGGGTGAGGTCGTGTGTCTGGATCCTGAACTCTCCCTCATTCTGGGCCAGCCTGGAGCAGCGCAGTCCAAAGAAATCCCAGAGACAAGTCAGACTTGTCCACAGGCTCTGAGGCTTGATTGCAGCCCCTCCAACCAGGCACCAGGTTCTCCAAACACCCACCTTCCAGAACCGATTGCTGGCCATTTGAAGAATTCCAATGTCACCTAAGGAAAGGTGCTACCTGGGGGAGGGATAGCTCAGTGGTTGGATCATTGACCTGCTAAATCCAGGGTTGTGAGCTCAATCCTTGAGGGGGCCACTTAGGAATCTGGGTCAAAAATCAGTACTTGGTCTTGCTAGTGAAGGCAGGGGCTGGACTTGATGACCTTTCGAGGTCCCTTCCAGTTCTATGAGACAGGTATATCTCCATATATTATATTATCAAGAGCCTGTGGTGAGGCAGTCAAATAATCTGAAAGCTACAGCTATAAACTGACAAGAGGGTACAAGAAGTTCAAGACCAACCATAGAAGCAGCTGCAGAAAGTCACTTTTTAGTCTCACACGAAAGGGCACTAAACACAAGAGCAGATTGGCTAAGCTGGAGAGAAAGAACTCCAAGTGATCCCTGAATCAGGATGTTTTCCAGCTGATAGCCAGGAAACTAGAGTGGACTCAGTCAAAATGCAAAAACAAGGCTCTTCTTCACAAGGAAAGAAGATTCATGCCATGGGTCACGGGGATCAGGCGCAGTGGCACAGGAAGGGTCTAACCTATTTCAGAATGTCTAGGAAGAATAATTTTAAGAAAATCAAAAAGGAGAAGGCAACATTAATATGAGCCACCCCAAACTGGCCAAAGTGGCTCTGCCTCTCGGGCCCAAGTGGAGCTTTCACACAGCCCTCCGATCTACCTTCCCAGCACACAGGGTGTCCTCTCACAGGATCATTACTTGCATCTGACAGCTTGGCTACTGAAAGGCAAGGCCTAATCGAGATGGGATATTCTGCCAAGGTTACAAATTCTCCTGGAATGTCACAGGCCTTCCACTATTTCAGTATATGAAAAGATATGGATTCTCATATTGTTGTTAGGACACAGATCAACCCCAGGAAGTCAGGCATCCCAGCTCTATGATTTCTTCCAAGTTGGCCTAGACACGAGTCCAAGACCTCCATTATCCTGTTTCAGCTCTAGGGTGACCAGACAGCAAGTGTGAAAAATTGGGATAGGTGGTGGGGGATAATAGGCACCTACATAAGACAAACCCCAAATATCGGGACTGTCCCTATAAAATCGGGACATCTGGTCACCCTATTCAGCTCTGTGTAGCATTATAAGGTGCCACAGGACTCTGTGTCGCTTATTATAAAACCAGGTTATCCAAATCTCTGGTAGATCATCCAGCAATATCTCTAGGTTCCTTAGTGTAGTACATCTAACCACTCCTTATTCACTGGGAGTTTGATTTAAAAAAAAAATCACAATGCTGAACGTAAAACACATGTCAAAGCTGCATATCATTTCTGTAGCACGATCATTTTGCTTTTGAAATCAGTCGTGAATATTAATTTCCCCTCTGTGACTAATTATTTGGTTTGGGTCCTTTATTATTGCTCTGAACGCAAGCACTTAGCACTGTTATATTGATTTTCAAGTGAACCCATACAGCGCAACAGACGGCCCACAGCATTGGCCATGGCTTTAGATCCAATTGAAAAGGAAGTTGTCTATCCCCAGCCATTGGCTGTAGAGATCACAAAGAGTTTTCAAATCCCTGTTTAAACTGATCAAGGCAATGGGTGTACTATGTTAGCACGGAGATCAGATGGCAGATTTGGGCTGTTCTTATTATCTATCTGTAAAACCCATAATGGCCTTGAGCATTTGGGAAATGTGAACTCAGAGAACATTAGGGATTTTGAGAGGACATGGATGGGGTACTTACTGTCTGGAAGAGTGAGTCCAGAAAATTTCCCCATTCAAACAATCTGATGCTAGATCTTATCTCCCTATGACAAACAGAACTCAGCAGAAGCACTCTCTTTCCTTTTCCAAAGAGCCAGAGGAATATGAGCTCCCATTTGTCTACATCATCTCACATTTATTTTTAGCTTTGTGTATTTGGTTAGCGAGGTCAGTGGAGACCAGGCTTAAACATGTTTCAAGCAAATGTTACCCAGATCTGCCAGCAATTTGAATTGCCTTTGGCTATGGAGAGCCTGAAGTAGCATAATATTATCTCCCACGATTAGTTATGTTAGCATTTTATGTTAAGAGTTCAAACGACGATGTAATCTAATTTACTGCGATACATTTTGGGGGCACAAAGAATGTAAAAACAACAATTTCCAATAGGTTGATCCAAACACATTTGATGAAACTATTTGCTGGCTGAGGCAGCCCATTGCCTTCTCCATTAATTCTGCAATCGGGATTTTATTTACAAAGTTCAGGGCCAAAAAAATATAATCTTAATTTTCAGTTCTTTAAAAAAAAAAAAAAAGATACTGCATTTCAAAGCATTTCTCTGAAACACTGAATCACTGAGTGACTGATTTTTGGAGTACCAAACACTATCTGCTCCCACGGGTTTTGGCCTCTTCTCCATTAGAAAAGGTTTGCCAGTTCAGCTACACCAGCAAATCCTTTTAATGTAGATGCACCTTATGCTGGCCAAAAAGTGCTTTTGCTGTTATCGCTTATCCCAGTTCCCTGAGTGAAATAAGCTACACCAGCAAAAGCACTTTTATGTCAGTTAACCCCCCTCTGGGCTCTTCCTGATATAAACGGTTGCAAAACAATCACGTCTTTAACCAACACTGCTATACCAGCAAAAGTTTCTAGTGTACACCTGATTCAACTGCAGTTAAGGATGCTCAGCATTTCTGAAAACCACAAACTACTCAGAAGCTGCTAAAACCTAATTCAACTTTTGTTTATGCCCCTAGTATCTAAAGCTCCCACAAGCTTCATTAGCACAGAGTCCATGCTCATTGCAGTACAGCTGACAGCATAAATCAAACAGATTAAATACTAGAAAAAACAGTGTTCATGAACTTTCACTTGAATTCTGAATGGTTCTTAGGTTCAACCATTGGTTGTACCTCCTTTACTGTTTGCTAACATTCATATGAATTGAATTTTACGTGGTGTCAATGCTTGGAGTTATACTTTCCTCCCACCTTAAAAGCGCCTTTATGCTGCCACAGTGTACATCAGAATCAGGCCCCAAAGTTTTTTTAGTCAGACAGTGACTGCGTCTAGTGCCTGTCATTTGGAGTTCTGAACCACAAAGTTCCTGCTTTTCAACAGCTGTAACAATAAATCTTAACTTCCCACGCATCAAGGTTGTATTTTTTGTCCTTTATATTTAAGACCTGATGGGTGCAGAAGTGCTGGTCCCACATTCGTATGGAGGAAAGCTTTTTTATACTAACCATAGATCTCATCGTGACCTGCATTAGGGACACCGTTATTTTCCTTCCTTTGTTTAAGATACCCTTTGTTTCATTTGGTCTGTTTCAGCAATTGGAGACTTGGAAAATGAGTGTATTAGGTTAGGTACCATTGTGGTTAGTTTCTCTGTCTGGACTATGACACACCCTTTCAGAATAGTCTGGGATTGTCCTTTATGTTCTGCAAAAGAATTTCAGGAGCTGATGGAATATGAAACACACCCAATCCGGTGGTTTTCCTCTCCCCCATTCAATAATCCCTAAAGGCCACGATTTTGGAGCAGACTTCATTCTCTCTTCTTCGCAGACCCTCCAGTTCTTTGTCTAAGCTGCTGGAAAGTTCAAGCAGTCGTCTTTGTGTTTCTTTATATTTCTTATGCTCAGCTTTGATTTCATCCACTTGGGTTTCAATGGGGTTTCATGGACCAACAGCTGATCAGATTTATAATCCAGATTTGTTAGAACAAGTCCGCTTTCATCAGGCTCTATCTGCATTTCGTCCAGCGGGTCAGAGTGCTGCCTGTACGAGGTACTGACCTGCCTGGGGACATGTTTCCTCTATCATGTATTTTGTTATGGGCAAAAGCAAAACTGGCCTCTATGTGGCATTCCAATCTTAGTAGGGTAGGCTTCCTTGCTGCCCCGGCACCTGTTTCAAAGCCCACTGAAGTCAATGGGGATCTTTCCATTGATTCAATGAGCTTTGGATCAGGCCCTGGCTTTTTAAATGGGGGCAGGAGAGAGAGGAGCTAGGGAAGGTAAGAAGAGTGCTTCAGTCACCACAGGATGTTGCAAGCTCCTCCCCTTTCTCCATTGCTGCCATGCTCTCCAAGATGGAGGCTGGAGACCTGAGGGGAGATGAGTGGATGGCTTCAGTCTTTGCAAGTGACCAATGTGGTGTTCAGGGATCACGGTGCTTGCAAGAGATGTCTGCATTCTGTAGCTGGTCCCTCTGCGAAGCTCGGCCCTTAAAGGCACATCCCTTAATACCACAACCAGAGCCAGTGCTATAAGCCACATTCTTTCTCTCTCTCTTTCTCTTTAAAATTGCTGCTCCAGTCCCCTAAATTCAGGGCTGTCCCTACGGGGGTGTGGGGCCCAGGACAAATCAGCCTTCCCACTAGTCTCCTTGCCATCCGCCCAGCGCGCCTGCCTGCCACTCACTTCCTCACCCCTCCCACCCACCCGCCGCTCTCCTCCTCGTCATCCGCCTGCCCCTTGCCTCCCCACCCCGCTCACCCACCCGCCTCCTCACCTGAATATTGGGACAAATGTCATCATCCTGATCATACATCAGGCAGGACGTGGGACAAAGGGCTAAGTATCAGGACTGTGCTAATTTTATCGAAGTGTGGGGCCCCCCAAAGCGCAGGGCCTATGGCGGTCGCTCCGATTTGCCGTACCCCAGGGACAGCTCTGCCTAAATTAATAACCTTTTATTCTAAAGCCAGCATCTTTGTAGCATCCTCAGTGTCTGATCCCAAAAGTGGTGACTAGGTGAAGCAATGTTTTTTAGTTGACCAACCCTCCCCCCCAACCCCCACCTCCCCCCCCACAAAAAAACCCACACACTTTTACGCAATTAATAAGAAAATAAGAAATACTTTTATTTGACTTCTAGTTACAGACGGTACTTGAGCCATCAGAAAAGAGCAAGGACTTAGATCATCAGTCAGATCTATTAAAGTGATGGGCAGGTGAAAGATTGTTCTTTTTGTGGAACTCTTAACATTGAAGCTTGTTACTCACATCCCCCGAGAAATCATAATAAGAGACACAGACTTTAGCACCTTCAGGCAGGAAATTGCTGCCTTTCTAACGCTTCCTAATTGCTTCCCATAAAATTGCTTTGATTTCTTGGCACCGAAACAGTATTTTCAACCCGAATTATTACAGAAAACTTTCCTTTCACCTACCAAGAGCCCAAGTCATTCAACATTTGCACCAAAAGGTCTCTCTAAGTACCGAGGAAATTGTTTGCAAGCTCTTTTATAAGTAATAAAAGATTTTTTGCTCCTGGATGAAAGTTGCCATCTTTCCATTAAGCACCAAAAGCTATGGCATTATTTTATTTATATTTAGACTGTACGATGCCATTCAGACTGTGAGAGGATTGCAGGCAGTAATCATTCAGCTATCAAAAAATATTCCTAATAACCATCTTCTGCTGGGTGGTGATATGCTTGTACCTTGCTTACAACTATCTGCTCCACTTATTGGTGTAAGGATCAGGTAGCACTTCAGTGGGGAAGGAGGGATAGCTCAGTGGTTTGAGCATTAGCCTGCTAAACCCAGGGTTGTGAGTTCAATCCTTGAGGGGGCCACTTGGGGATCTGGGGCAAAATCAGTACTTGGTCTTGCTAGTGAAGGCAGGGGGCTGGACTTGATGACCTTTCAAGGTCCCTTCCAGTTCTAGGAGATGGGATATCTCCATTTATTTCTTTCTTTCTTCTTGATGTTTTCAGAAGCAGCGGAGAGTGGAGTGCCAGGCGTCTCCAGGTAAACGATATTACAATGCCCATTATGGTGGGACCAATAATAACTTGACTGACCTGCCTCAGTTGACATTAAAATGCTGAGCTCATTTTTTACTTGCAGAAAGCTCATTGTTTCATGGCTCTAGGTGCAGCAATCGGTCTCGTTAGAACAGACTTGTCCCCATCAGCCTTTACAGCGGGAAAAAAATTTCTACTTGATCGGGAATAATTCAAGACATCTTTCACAGCTACAATGTAACCAAGATTGTTTAAATTATAGCCTTTAAAATGGAACTTGAATCTAAATACATCATCATCAATAAGCTACTTAAATTGGATATGATAGAATGGAACTGTGGTTTATAGCCACATATTTGCTTCACACTTTGCTTCTTCAGCTATTTCTAAGTGATTCTATAGCTAAGCCAGCCCTAAAACTTCTTTTCCTGCATCTTTTTTCTGAAATACTTTCCCTGAAACCATAAAACACAACAGTTCTGGTAAGTAATGTTTCATAATCCTCAGAAGGGACTGTGGATTATGTACCACTGTAATCCAAGTCTCAGAAGTTCTTTCTCAGCATTAAATCTACATAGGGGAAGGATGTCCTGTGGTCAAGATACTGGATCGGGAATCAAGGATTGACTACTTACATGAGTGAAGCTACACAAGAGCATAAGGGTGGGATTTGTAAAAATGCTCAGTATTGGTGTAACTCTGACTCCCACAGCAGTCAATGGGAATTCTCTTTAATCAATCGCTTTCTGGGCTCATTTGGTAGAGGAGCTTTTTCCAAAATTGCACATGACAAATTTTGTCCCGGGTAAAGTGAAACAGTCGGGGCCATAGGCGCTGACTCCATGGGTGCTCTGGGGTTGGAGCATGTACAGGAAAAAGTGGGTGCTCAGCACCCCCACCAGCCAATCAGTTGTTTGGTGGTGGGAGGCGGCGGAATGGGGGTAGGAAGAGGCGGTGTGAAGGCGAGGCACTGGAGGGAGGGGGCGGAGCACCCACCCAGAAAAATGAAAATTGATGTCTGTGGTCAGGGCTTCCTTCCTCTCCTTGACCTGCAAGAGTCAGGAATGTGTGCACCATCCTACAATTTGGCTCTGAGGAATATCAGCAGATGAGGTCGTTGAGGCAGTGGCCTCTCCTTCGAAAATAGCTGAAGTATCAAAATGTGAAGCAAATACGTTGATATAAAATAAGTTCCATTCTATTGTATCCAACTTAAATGGTTTCCTAGCAATTAACTGTAACTTCTGGATGGACTGATAGTGGTTTGTTTTTGTTTTTTTTAAAGCCACATCACCCTTTATTTTTAAAGAAAATATTCCAAGGTTTACTTCTTAAAAAGTATATGGATTTGCTCATGTAACTTGTTAGAAAAGAAATGGCCTTCCCATGTTCAGAGTCCGAAAGCTATGCTATATACTCACTAAAACCTTATGGTGATGCATGGATATAAATAATTTGTGTGGATTTGTGAACCAAGTACAAGCCCACACCCACAAAAATGATGGTGAACACACTGCCTGTTGCCCTGCTTACTGCGGCAGCATTTAGTAAGAAACTAGAGAACAATTCTAGAGCAGTAATGGCACTAAGGAAACGTATTCAGAGTCCTCTAAGACCTTGTCTCGCTTGACATAAATGCAGAAAATCACGACCAAAGACATGATAGGGGCACAGTGGGGGAAGAACCATAGATTTCTCCATGATAGGGTAAATTTCCAAAGTGTTATGCAGGAAATGCACAGACAGAGCATGCCAGTCTTTGCAGGACCTTGGAAAATGTCCCTGTGCTATACTATCTAAAGCAAAAGAAAATGAAATTACGGGCCAGGTCTTCAGCTGGCGTACACTAGTGAACCTCTGTTGAAGTCAATGGAGCTATGCTGATCTACATCTACTGAGGATCTGGACATTTATCTCTAAAGAAGATGAAATCTGAACAAGAGAATTATCACCTAATAATCCTGATTCTGATTTAAAGCCTGTACAAAGTTAAAGAAATTCCTGTATGGCAAGACTGTCCTTCATTGACCCATGGTTTTGGCACAATAAAATGAAAGCACTAAAGAGGTCACCATTATAAAGTCAAGCTCCCTCACTCCTATGTTTGGACCCCTCTGGATGCTTATTGTGGTGCCCAGTGATTTAACTGCGAAGCTTCCATTCATGGTCAAACGAGTCTCCTGACCAGACCCCACAAAAAATCTGTGCATGTTGAGTTTCAACTGAAGCATGTTTTTATGCATGTGTTATAAACCCTTGGAAATGGGGATTTGTTAAGGAAATGCTGACTTTGAAGTTCCTGTGGGCATTGTCTTTAAGGAGAGCATTAAAATGGGATTGCCTCATTTTTAAAATGATATTCCCCTCTGATTAGCAGGATTCAGAATTCCCTCTAATCTTGTTTCCTTTGGATTAGTGCTTAAATGACATTAATTGAATACAATTCAGGAACCCAAAGCAGGGAGCAGAGATGGGGTGGAAGTAGAGAGAGAGGGAGAGAGAGAAAAAAAAAGTTATGAAAAAACAATGGTAAGGTTTGGTAAAACAGAAGTTCACTGCAGAAGTTATCCTTTCTAAGCCTATGGAGCCCAAGTTGCAAAGTTTGGATCCAAATCTGCATCTAGAGCAAAATGTCCCCTGAGCTGGGAAGATGTTCCAATTTTGACCCTCAGCTCTAATGGAAGTTGCCCCAGATTCTTCTTCCAATAGCTGTGAGGTGAGAACAACAGCTCTTGCGCTATTGCTAAGGAGGTGGAAAGGTAAAAACCAACAAAAACATACAAACATTAACTAACTTTCTGAATGCTAACACATAGAAATCTTATTCTGACA
>NW_020664540.1:9661007-9738560 GCF_002925995.2 Terrapene triunguis
CGGAGCCCGGGAGGGGAAGTGCCTGGCCGGCGGCTGGGGTCTGGAGGTAAGGGGGCTGCCTGAAGCCCATAGCGCTCGGGCAGCTCGGCTCTTAAACAGAGCCGAAGAGTCGGGGAGGAGCAGAGCCGCCATTTTCCCGGACATGTTCGGCTTTTTGGCAATTCCCCCCGGACGGGGGTTTGAGTGCCGAAAAGCCGGACATGTCTGGGAAAAAGAGGACGTATGGTAACCCTATTCAAACCTGGGAATTTCCATTTCTCTCAGGAGGCACTGTACACCAATGCAGAGAGTATGTATATGAAGACCCTACATCAATTTGTGACTGGATATTAGAAAAAGCAACTTCAGAGAGAAATGCCACAAGGAGCTAATTTTGGATGTGGGTGTTCTTATTAGCATTTTTATATTTTTGCCTAGTAATAGCAAAAGTAATATTACAACTCCAAAAGAACAACAAATCTAATGAGTTGCGTATAATGGATGGAAGTAATTTAGTGTGAGTGCTGTTTAATTTCTCTCTTGTGAGAGAAAGATCTCTATTGTGAGAAATTCCTAGGTTATGATCTGGAGGGTTGTTTTAAAAGTCAGATCTTTTCAAATCCAGATGGAGGAGCGGATATATTGCAGCTGAGCTGGAAGGAGGATATTGATATTTTGAACTATGTGGATATTATTTAAATTCCAGAATCTGCTTTAAAAGGATTTTTGATGTCATCTTGCCTAAAGGGACATTGTCAATTTGATTCACATTTGTGTCTGAAAACTTCATGTCTATTATTAGTACAAACAGCACCTAAGGTTACTGGAAGGGAAAGAAGCTAGTGGGGTGTGTGGGTATGTGTGTGTGGGGGGGAAATCATTATATTTTCAATTTGTTTTCATAATATAGTTGACATTTTACTTGGAATTTTCAAAAGCATTCAGCATTGGCCTATTTTGAAAATCACACCATTGTGTATAGTCATTTTCACGTTTCCCCCAGCATAGCCGGATAGGCCTAGATCGTGCAATCAGATTTGCACAGGCAGACCCTTGTACTAGCATGAAGCCCCACTGACTTTCAATTTCAGGATTAAGACCTTAGCCAGCAGCTTTTCCCCTTGTTTATAAGGCTCTTTTCAACATTAACAGGAAAGCAGAAAACCCCCTTAAATTTGCTTTTAAAGACTTTTTAAAAATTCTAGGACATGCTACTACAGGCAAATAGCGTTCTGTCGACATTTCATGAAACAGTGTTGATTTAGCCAAAAATTCATTTCAGGAAAGCAATAAAAGTGCTGACAATGTAGAAAGGACCCATTTCAACTTTTTAGAATGAAATGTTTGGCTTTTTAATTTTGAAATGACATATCAGTTTGAATTTTTTATTATATAATATAAACCAAAAAAGTCAAAATTAAGAGGTTTCAATTTTGTCAAAAATGAAACATTTCGATCAATCCCAAATGAAATTATTTTTGGAATTGCCCTTCACAGAGAATTTTGAAATTTTCAGGTTTTGTTCTGATTTGAAGAAAAGCCAAACTTTGAAATCCTTCACAAGAACGGAAATGATCATCCTTCGGCCAGCTCTAATTATTAACTGAATTTTACAGATTGAAATTCAGCCACACAGAGGCTAAATGATTTATCTAAAGTCACACAGAAGTCTGCAGCAGAGCAGATATGCAAACCTTAAGCTCTGCAACACTAGATTAGCACCTGACCCGCTAGACCACCCTTCGTCTCTTGCGGGTTTATGTGTTGCCAACCAAAGAAGAGGAAACCACCCATCCTATTTCCTGTTCCAGCCTCTAAGCATGAAATAGGGCTTTAAAGATGCAAAACAAGTTTTATGATGACAACTACATTCATCTTAGTGGCAGCCACTTATACTTGTTATTAAAAACTTGTGCGGGAGTTTTTATTGTTCACCATAAAGCCTTTTAATTTAAAAGGGCATGTGACTGTCTTAATCCACAGCTAGGAGGCACTGTTCAAAAAAGAGAGAAAGCCTCCCCTCACCCCCAGCAAAGAAACTTTTGGAGCAGACGCAAAGATTGAGTCAGCTGGAAAGAGAGGGAGAGCGGGCAAAAAGTAGCCAGATTCTAACCCAGAAAGAGGTTGAAGAAACCAATCACTTCAAGACTGAAAATGTATATTAAGGCAGAGACCATGCAATGTACTTCAAAGTCCTTTCCAGGATCTCCTTACCTGCTGGGCTGAATTTCAAAGCCCAGTGTTTTTATTAGACAAACAAGTTTAACGCACCCAAACTGTTTGGTCTTTAATTTGCACATCACCGAGCGGTACCCATAGGCGCTGGAACTAGGGGAGCTGTGGGTGACTTGAAGTGGTTTCCATCACATGCAGGATTTACAGCTTGGTTCAATGGCTCTCAGCACCCCCACTGTACAAATTGTTCCAGCACCTTTGAACTTCAGGCACTAAAACCAACATTTTACAAAAGTGGCCACAGATTTGGTATACCTCAGTTTTTGGGTGTCTAACTTGAGACACCTTGGGGCTGATTCAAGGAGCCACTGAGCACTTGAATGTCGCCATGGAAGACTGTATGTACATGGGAAACGTATTAGGATTTGGAGACTCGGAGTGACACTACTATTTCACGGAAAGGTAGAAGAGCTGCCAGCAACCTAGAGTCAACTTCCTCCTCTCCCATTACAATATTGGGCAAAACACTTCAGGAAATCCAAAGAAACATTTCACCATCTATGTGGAAAAACCAAAGACCAAGAGTAGATTGTCAACACGCTTTATAGACCCACAAAACGTGTGGGTTATAGGCAGGGCTAGCAGCACCACCTATTACTAAGGCTGCCCAAAGTTTTCCATGATAAGACCCTGTCTTCAGTTGCTTGTAACTTTACCAAGCTTTAACTGTTTTGGCTGAAGTTTGCCATGCTGCGTGTCTGCCTCCAGCTGCATTTTTTGAGAAAACCTCAGCCAAAAACAGTTCAGCCATTTCCAAGGTGGTGGCTAGGGAATAATACTTTGTTTTGCCCAGGTAAAAAGAGTTCTAATGCCCCCATGTTTTGGATCAGGAGCTCGGGGTGGCAGGGGGGAGAGGGGTGTTGAGTCAGGCTGTTCTTTTTGCCATCCCCATGAAAATCCACCAGCATTTGGCCAAGTCAGGGGGAGGGATAGCTCAGTGGTTTGAGCATTGGGCTGCTAAAGCCAGGGTTAGGAGTTCAATCCTTGAGGGGGCCACTTAGGCAGCTGGGGCAAAATCAGTACTTGGTCCTGCTAGTGAAGGCAGGGGGCTGGACTCAATGACCTTTCAAGGTCCCTTCCAGTTCTAGGAGCTGGATATCTCCATATTATTATTAAAAAAAAAATCACAGATCACATGTGCTTGATAGGGACTTCTTAGGTTTTAGCAGCTAAATTCCCCTCAGAGTCCAGCCGCACTGGGCATGCTCCAGCCTGGGATTGAGCAGGACTTTTCCCTGCAACTCAAGACTACTCCGGGACATGCTAGGTCCTGGCACCAGAACTGAGCACAGAGAGCCTCTCTCTCCTGTGCTCTTAAGTGTCTGCCCCCTGCCCCCACATGGGGTCAACTCATACGCAGAGGGAACAAGAACCAGACCTGAGGAACAGTGGGGAATAGAAACTGGGACTGAAGGCTGGCAGGAAAGGGGAGAGGGAAACTGGGACTGGGAGTTGGGGGGAGACTGGCATGGGAACCGGGGCAAGGGACCGACTGGGAGCCGGCCGATGGGGCAGACTTAGATGGGATGAGGAGCCAGGAGGGAGACAGACTCTGTGCCACAGAGTTCCTGTGGGATACAGGGCAGGTCACTGAAACGGATCTTTCCATAGGTGGTCACTAACTTCCTGCCTCACCCTCATTAGGGGTCCACCTTCAGACCCTGGGGTCTGATTTTCAGAAGTGCCAAGCACTGACAGCTGTAAATGAACTCAGTAGAAGCTGTCCCTGAATACAGAAAGTGCTATGTCATGCTAAGTACTTGTGGCGGAAAAAATAAATCAGGTTTTAGGCAAATTGAGCATGCAAAATTAGTGGACACTCCTGACCTTAATCTCTCTGTAACTCAGCTCTCCATCCGTCAAATGGGGCCAGCATCCCCTCATCTCACAGGTGTTCTGTGGAGATACATTTATGGGTGTTTCTGAAGCACTCAGATACTATAGGGAGGAACACCATAGAAAAGCCATTATGGGAATTAGTCATCCTGTCTTCAGAACAGGGTTTGGACAGTGCATGGTAAATTAGGCCTAGGGCCACACATTGAACATGGAGGAAAAAAACAAAATGTGTAGCAGTAGCTCTGTGAACTGGTGCACCAACCGCAGGGAGTTTGGCGGATGATTGCTAAGGTGACTTGGCCCTCCAGCTAAGCCCCAGCGCCTGTCACCAAGCTATTGCCTGGTGGGCCAGGCTGATCCGACCACAGCAAGAGTGGGGGGAGTGCTAGAGAGATTGTAGGAAAATGTATAAAAGGTGGGTCTCAGTATTCAGTTTTTCATTATCTACACTGAAAGTTATAGTCCCCTTTCCCCAGGAGTTCCCTTACCTCTCAGGCAAGCCCACAGTTTCCTGGGAAGGCAGACCCAAGCTGCTGCCCAACCTTCCCCAAACTCAATACCTTCCCCCACCCCCCAACAGGCATTTGCTTTTCTGGAACAGCTTCTCCCTCCAAGCCCAGCACTACTTCAGCATACAGCCTCCTTGTGGGAGGGGTTTTGGGGTGGGGGTGGGGGTGCTGCTGCCTCTGCCCCTCCCTCTCTCCCTGAAATGAGGCAGGTCTGGCATATATAGACCCCAGACCTCTCCCAGTCCCAGCAGGCTCTGAGAGGAGTGGTTAATTGGAGTCAGCTGCTTGGTTTCCACCTCCCCCGCCTCCTCTCCATGTAACAGTTCACACTGTCAGATGCTCATTGCTCAGTTAATGTCCATTCTGTGCACTGAATGAGGCAAGGGTCCTTTGGGGGGAACAAGCAGAATGTGATCATGTAATTAAAGACTGTATTATAATGCATATGCACGTGGGGGCCAAATTAAGGTTACACACGCAGCCTGAATACTGGCATTTCCTAACTTTTGAGAGCTTGACGCTGGAACCTTAATAGCCCTCTTTTAACATGGCTTGTGTATTTAATATATAAATATGTCACCTATGGGAGCATGAACGACAATGCTTCCTAAAGACATGGGGAAAACACATGAACAGAGAAATACACTTTAAGGAATGCTTATCAACATGGCCTTATGAGTAAGCTTCTCCTGTATTTGCCATTATAAAAGGAAAACTTTTTTTAAGGCAGGGTGTCAATACAATAGTGTTTGTACCTAATATTCTACAATGGGTTATGACTGCAGTAAACACTGAAAATATATCTATACTGTATGTATATACAATTCTGGAGAGGTGGAAATCTAAGAAGCTTTTTAATTAATCTGTAATGAGATTGCCACAAGATTATTGTGACACGGATCAAATCAGGTCAATAACTGGATGTAGTCTTCCCACTTATATTTTTTTAGGGTCTCAGTGCCATTGCCTTCCAAGAACATCTCTCTTTAATAACACATTCATTAGTGACAGTTCAGCTCTTGTTAGCGGTAATTGGGAAAAGGAAGCATCCTGCTCTAACACTTGATACTATAGAGTTTCTGAAATAGTGGGAATAACAGAGCAGTAGACACCGCAATTTAAAACTCACAAGTGACACACAAAATTAAAGGTCACTTAATATAAAGTTTACACTTATAAATAGCTTCTAGAGAGTTAAAATGATTAGAGGTTATAAGCATGTTATAGTCATAAATAGCATATGTTATAGATTATAACACCTTCTACGGATAGGCTCGTAACAGATGGTTTCAAGTCACGGCTACAGACAATATTGTTGGATTCTAACAATTGATTGACCATTTATCAAGACATCCATTACTCCGTTATTAACCATTGAGAAACTGCTTCTAAATGTACTCTTACTATAAAGTATAATCCAACTAACAAATACGTAGCTATCTGGCTTCCTTTTATTGCATGTTCAGATAAGGCATTCACCAGGTTAAGAAAAAAAAGTGTTTTGGTTTTATAGCTAATTATTAAACAAGATGTTTTCTGGGTTAAATGTTTCCAGAGAAAGTGAACATTGATAGCAAGAAATACAGAAAACACACACCGCAATCTCTCCTTGGAAAAAGAAGAAAGAAAACTAACTTAAGATTGTAGCCAATGACTGTATCCAAAACCTGGACATTTCAGAACCTGAAATACAGCACAGGAATGTAAGTTTGACAAGAGTAACTTCACAACCTTTTGCCATGGAAAATTCACACATTCATATATTGCATGAACGCTTTTTATTTTTTTTTAAATTTTCACTCTCATGTAGGTCCAAAAAAAATAAATAAAATGTTATAAAATATAATTCACTTCTTCCTCCCCTCACCCCCAGAACAAAATTAAACTCCTTTAGTTTAGTTCTTGTCACTTTTCATCAGCTTCTTTCTCCTTAAGTAAGTTTTTGAAACTTGCTCTCACTTTAGCAGTTTTCCTCTCACCTTTTTTAAGGACAATAGGCGTCTTTCTGATATTGAGTGTTCTTTGCTGGACAAAGGATATTCAGCACCTGAGTGAAGAGCAGCTGGTTATCACGGAACCTAGGCAAGATGGAAGTGATGTTAGTGGGAAGAGGAGGACCTTCAGAAGAATTTGCCTAATCCACAACATCTCCCTCCATCAAGGCCATCTGCCCTTGGATTGTTAAATCAATCTGCACCCTGGGGTTTTGTTTAGATTTCCCATTGCTATCAGATGTCCAGATAGCCGCAGTAGCCAGATCCATGCACGCGTGCAGATCCATGCACGTGTGACCTCCAGGATTGTTTCCAAACAGGAGTTCCAATGAAATCACAGATTCTAAAAAAAGCCCCAGCCTGTCTGCTTAGCAACACAGGTCACCAGTAAACGCATCACCCCAGTACTCTACTCTCTGCATTGGCTCCTGTTGAGTACAGAGTGCAGCTTAAGGCCTAGTCCTGATTTTCGACGGGATTGACCCTATCTCCCTCCCCAACCATGGCCTCTCATGTTAGCTACACTCCATGGGCCCAGTGAAATGGTCATCTCTCCAGCATGCTCTCCATGAGTGCATGAGACAGGGCCTTCACAGAAGTGAGATCTAAACTACTAGAAGAAGTCTGGTTACTACTCTCACTGGGTTCAGACCCAAATGCAAGACTCATGTCTGACCCAGCTTTTCCCACAAGAACTACAGATGTCTTTAAAAAAAATAATACATAGTAGGTATTAGATACTGATGGTGCTAGTGTAACTGCCCAGATAGACAACTAGATAATATCAGGAGTTAAACTAAGGGAGGGAGGTCAGAAAGATGCTGAAAAGGACAGAAGGGATCCCCTTCCTCTCTTTGGGCTGGATAAGCAGCCCTCTCCCTCCTTATTGGCTGGTGTAGTTAGAGCTCCTCCTCCTTTTTCATTCTATTTTAACTGCTGGACAATACCTCCCCTTTGGAATTTCTCCAGCAACACATCCTAGCTTCTTTCACTACTTCCTTTCTTCGCATCACTTCACAGGGTGGAAGTTCCAGGCCTTTCTGCAGTAGCTCCCAGCTCCACAAAGAGCAGGTGACTTGATGCACACCTCATCCCCCTTTGCTTAAGCAGGAAGAGAAAATGCAATGCAATTCAACCTCTTCTACTAGCCAACGGAACGCTAGTTTTGAATACTCCCTCGAAGGTTACATAATATTCCCCACTCGCCCTGCATTTTGGAATGGGTTTTGCAGACATGTCAACTCTCACAAATTGCTTGCGAGCGGTACTCGCGATTCCGGAGTACAATTAAGCCTTGCTCACGATAGAACTCAAATGTCACGATTTCCCCCCCAGCCGCGGCACATTCTTAAAATGTATTTCCAGTCCGACCCCACCCTAAATAAAGGAATGTGATTTCTCCACCAGGCAGTTACTTCCGAAGTACTTTGAAAGACAATGAGAATTCATCTACATGTCAGATAAACAAAGCTATTGAGCTAACAAGTGGGGGGGAAGCAGGGGCAGGGAGGGAAAGAGACAGTGTGGCTACACCCCAGCAGGGAAGAGAAATTTCATCTGAGATATAAAGAAGGGAGGGAAGGAGGGAGGGCCTGGCAAACCTCAAATAAGCAATTGAATAAACTGAAAAAAAAAATCCTGACATTTGAGAGTTCTAAAAGTGAGGCTTAATTTTACTTAGAAAACCTGTCAGCTCCCCCGGGCGTGGCCAGGTCTCCAGCTGTCAGCCCCAGGGCCGCCCAGAGGATTCAGGGGGCCTGGGGCAAAGCAATTTTGGGGGGCCCGTTCCATAAAAAAAAGTTGCAATACTATAGAATACTATATTCTCGTGGGGGCCCCTGCAGGGCCCGGGGCAAATTGCTCCACTTGCCCCCCCCTCTGGGCAGCCCTGGGCAGCTGCTCCCCTGCCAGCCTGGGAAGTGAGGGAGGGGACCCCACTGCAGCCCCGTCAGTAGGATTGGCCTGGAGTCTCCCGGAATCAGCATCGATCTCCCGGTGACTATTGAAAGCAATCCTGGAGATTTTAATAGGATAGTTTAAGAAAATGACTTACGTCATGTTGGGGGGGGGGGGGGTGGAATCTCCCGGAATAGCTTCAGTCAGAGTTGGCAACCTTACCCCTCAGGCCTGGCGAGGGGGGAAGAACCCTAAGGAGCAGAGGTGAGGCTCAGGGCTGCAGTGAGAAGGGTGATGGCCGATGGGGTAGGGGGGCTGTACTGATGGTGGGTTCTGAGCAGATGGGGTTAGTGCTGGGCGGGTGAACTCAGGGCGGTGGGGTTTGATGGGTTAGGGGGCTGAACTGGTGGCGTGGTGATGATGGGAGCTGGGGGACTGAACTGAGCAGGGGCTGAATTGAGGGGGTTTGGGTGAAGAGAGAATTGATGGGGGTCTGGGGGACAGGGGGACTGGGCCGGATACAGGCAGATGTGGGGGTGAGAGCTCTTGCAGGAGGGGCCAAAATCACCTTATCTAGTTCATGTGGGAGAGTGGGTGACATTAATTGTCACATGCACACACCCTGGGATGGGCAGGGGGAGACTGATCTAAAAATCAAGAGATTATATTGTGCTTTTAGGTCAATCTTTTTTTTTTAAAATGTCATGATTTTGGGGGGGTCCGACTCATGACTTTTGATATCTTGAAGTTGGCAATACTGGTTTTGTGACTAACTAGGGGACATGAAACATACTAGAGCCATTTGTTCCAGCCAATTTTGTCTTTGCATTGGTCAGGGCCGGCTCTGGCTTTTTGGCCGCCCCAAGCAACAACAACAAAAAAAGAACGGGGTGGCCAGAACGGGAAAGCAAAAAAAACCAAAAACCTGCAGCGCGGCTGGAGCGCGGGTGCAGGGGGACCGGCTAGCGGGGGGGACGGGGAGGGAGCGGGCGGGAGAGAGAGAGAAGGGGGGCTGCCAGGGCTACAGCGGGGCGCTGCCACGCGGCCCCTCCCGCCGCGCCGCCTGCCGGTAGGGCTCCGCTCCGGTCGGCTGGGAGGGAAGGACGAGGACTGCCCTGCCGGGCTTGCTGCAGGGTGCTCCCGTCCTCTGCACTGCCGCCCCCTACAGGGCGGCCGGAGCAGAACAACAACAACAACAAAAAGCGGCCGTGCCGCCCTAGGATTGGGCCGAATGCCGCCTCGTTCAATCTGCCGCCCCAAGCACCAGCTTGCTCGGCTGGTGCCTGGAGCCGGCCCTGGCATCGGTAATCTCTATGTAATCTCGTTTAGTAATGCAAACACACTATGCCTTCTTACACCGGCCCATCATGACAATTATCACAATTCAGAGGCTTTTATAGCACTGATTTTGAGAAATGATTATGGGGGGGAAAAAGATCTAAAACCTCTTGTAGCAACCTGGTGTATTAGGAATTTTTATTTGGCTTTACTTTCATCTACTGTTTTTCCAAACACAAATTTGCTTGTTGGTGATGCCACAAAACCAGATTGAGTGACCAGTTCATTACTGTTGACTATATCTCATTATTTCATCTAGGTTTCAATTAAACACATCACTGATGAGAAAAATAACCCCACGAAAGCAAGAGATGCATCCAAGCAACTCTACATTCTGTACTGTGTCCAACTAGTCTAACACCCAGAAACAAAGGGGGAATTTTTATTACTGTTAACACAATAAAGGAAGGCAAAGTGACCAGTTATGGTAATATAATTTAGCAAACTGATGCAGGATTATTAGACTTTCCAGAAAGACTCCAGTTCGCTGTATTGCTATGATATATATATATATATATAAATCACACTTTTCCTTCTGTAAATGAAGCCCTTGTTTGCAACTGCCCTAGGTGCTCATAATTTTATTGGTTCTATACTAAGAAGCGGGGTTTACTGTGAATTCCTGCCTTGTGGCGATCTGGTTTACAAAAGTAAATACATTTCCTGAGCCAGCTAGGCCTCACGGTGCCCACAATCCCATGTGGAATAAGACAGCCTATAGGAGGAAGCTTTGAAACTCTAGGTTTTTTTTTTAAAAAAAAACACGCTTCTGAGGGCAGCAAAACACAAATGTGCTTTTGTGTCATATTTACTGTACATGCTGGATCCAATGCATAAAAGCTGCATTGAACATTTGCTAAGGGGGATGGTCTCCCCCTTAATATGTGCAGGATGCAATGGAAAGTAGATGTGGTTGCTATTTACTAAATCCCTTGTACCCTCCATACAGGTGGCTACATAAAGACTAAACACTCAAGGGCAAAGGGAGAAGCAGCCAAGAAAGTAACTTTCCTGGCTCAGATGCACTTATTTAAAAAAATAAATAAATAAAAATAACATTGCTTGACAGCCCAGCCCCCTCCCCCCACATCCCCACTTTCCTGTGTGTTTCAGTCAACTGCTGATCATTAAAAGTCACTGCAGCGTTTAGCATAGCAACCATGGCCAGATACGCTACAGATGTGTCCTCTGACACACAGCTTGTTCTTCTGAAGAGTCTACTTTCTTAAGCAAACACACAGTCATTCTTTAAAGGATTTCTAACATTGTGTCCTAGACACATTTTATTCATTTTTTTAAAATGTCAAATAGAGATGGACCCAAACTAGAATCATAGATCCTGAATCTAGAACTTTGGGGTTCAAATGTAAAGTGCCCCCTAGTTCCAGGAGTCCAGCTGGCAAAACTAAAATCCTAAGCACTGAGGTTTTGCCCAAGTGAAGCCATCATCTATAGTGTGGCCATTCTTTCCCTACCCCCTTCTTGTTCTCACTGGACCAAATTGTCCCCAGAGCAGAAGAGACCCTCAAAGACACCAGGAGAGGCCACAAGTGTTTCCTGAACAATCCTTCTCTCCCCCCGACAGGAGAGAAACAAAGAGAATGGTTTGAAATCCCCCCCTACAACAGCATGTCCTCAGATCTGTGAGGAATTTACCCACCACTCAGGGCACCCACAGAGAAAAGTGGAACGTTGCCCAAAGGTTTAGCACCTCCAACCACTACCTGACCCCACCCTCAATAGCTAACCCGTGGCTGCTCCCCCATACCCAACACCCCCATGTTATCAAGGAGGGAACTCATAAGAGCAGATGATAACATGGACAGTAGCCATCTCCCCTCCATCACCACCCTGCCTTCATCCTCACACTCTGGCAAGCTACTGTGGAGTGGGGATGGAGGGACTGTCACAAGATCAGGGGAAGGAAAGGAAGCTTGCTACTATTCTCCTCCTTTGTACCCCTCAGACAGTTTTTTTTTTTTAAATTAATGGAGATATCCCATCTCCTAGAACGGGGAAGGACCTTGGAAGGTTATCAAGTCCAGCCCCCTGCCTTCACTAGCAGAACCAAGTACTGATTTTGCCCCAGCTCCCTAAGTAGCCCCCTCAAGGATTGAACTCACAACCCTAGGTTTAGCAGGCCAATGCTCAAACCACTGAGCTATCCCTCCCCCAACTGAGACTTCATCCAATTCCACAAAAGCCTTATGAGAAGGTTTGCAGGAGGTTTGGCTCCTCTAGGGTGACCAGACAGCAAATGTGAAAAATTGGGACGGGGGTGGGGGGTAACAGGAGCCTATATAAGAAAACTACCCAAAAATCGGGACTGTCCCTATAAAATCGGGACATCTGGTCACGCTAGGCTCCTCTCTGCTTTGGAGCAACGTGGCCCAGCAGACTGAACACTGCAGTGGGAGTCAAGATTGGGATTCTATCCCCAGCTCTGCCAGCATTCTCCCTGATTGGGGCTGGAGTGGCAGGAGCTGATTAAGGGCTTCTCCAGCAGCCCCCTGCCACAGTGGCCGAAAGAAATAAGCAGTTACTGTCCAAGTATAAGACACTACTGTAACTGAGACATGATCTTACTGTGATTTTCACAGGCAGTACGGTTTTCATTCCCACAAGCCTCCGAAAAGAAATGCAACAGAAGATCCACGAGGGTCATTTAGGAATTGAGAAGTGCAAACAATGAGCACGAGAGGGGCTGTATTGGCCACAGATCAATCACGACATTACTAATGTTGTAGGAAATTGCTTTTCATGCTTGAAATACAAACCATGCCAACAGGCAGAGCAACTGAGACCTCACCCAATTCCACAAAAGCCTTATGAGAAGGTCAGCACTGACTTGTTTACAAGGCAATCAAAGGGTACGTCTATACTTACCTCCGGGTCCGGCGGTAAGCAATCGATCTTCTGGGATCGATCCCGGAAGTGCTCGCCGTCGACGCCGGTACTCCTGCTCCGCGAGAGGAGTACGCGGAGTCGACGGGGGAGCCTGCCTGCCGCATGTGGACCCGCGGTAAGTTCGAACTAAGATAGTTCGACTTCAGCTACGTGAATAAGTTCGAAGTGGGGGGTTAGTGTGGACCAGCCTAAAGGCTTATTTAATAGTCACAGATTATTATTCTCTGTATCCAGAAATTTGCACACTGCGCAGTACTAACAGTAAGTCAGTGATAGCCGGCATGAAGGGAATCTTCTCCAGACGTGGAATTCCAGATGAAGTCTTTAGTGATAATGGGCCACAATTTTCCAGTGCAGATTTTAGGCAATTTGCCATAGATTGGGATTTTCATCACAAAACATCAAGTCCAAATTACCCCCAGTCAAATGGACTTGTGGGGAAGTCTATATGGACAGTAAAGAACCTTATGAAAAAGACTTTTTACAGTGAGGGTGATTTGTATAAAGCGTTACTGATTTACAGAGGTAGGACCCTGGAGAATGGCTTTTCTGCAGCTCAGCTGTTAACGGGAAGAAGGATCAGATCTAATTTATCAATTACTGAGAACCTACTGAAATCTCATAACAATGAAGCCATACAGAAGATGAAAGAAAATCAGAAGTGGAAGCAGAAATATTATTTTGACCAAAGGGCCAGTGATCTTCCATTTCTTAACCCAGCAGATAGAGGTGTGATTCCTCAGGCACACTCTAATACTTGGGACCAAAGGAGTACCATTAAAGAACAGCTGTACCCAAGGTCTTATGTAGTCTAGACAGACCACGGGGACACATTTTGACATAGTCAAAGGGACCTATGAGTAATCCCAGAAAGTTCCAACACATTGACAGTAGAGGTGGACTCCGGCATTTCCCATCTGTCTGATCCTTTATCATCAACGCCCAGAGGAGAAATTGTCAAGGAACAAGAGAACAACTCAGACTCTAATGAAAGGCTGATACTGAGAAGACTCAGAGACTTGCTAACCTGGCTGGAGAAGGGGTATTTGAGGAAAGTGTGTGGTAAAGACTCACTCGAGAGTGATGTGTTGGTAACCTCTCCTCTCTAGGTAGTTGACACATTGCTTTTATGGAAATGTACTATATGGGTTGAGAATTTAACGCATGTGTTATTAGATAGTTGTTAGCTAGGGTGTCTAGATGTCCCGATTTTATAGGGACAGTCCCAATATTTGGGGCTTTTTCTTATATAGGCGCCTATTACCCCCCACACTTTATCCCGATTTTTCATACTTGCTATATGGGCACCCTATTGTTAGCTGTTTATAGATAAAGAGTTAATTTGTTTTTGTTTTTTTAAAGAGGGAAGATGTAGAGATATGTTTGTAGAAGATTATAATTTAGAGATGGTCCCTCAGAAGGGACAGTATTATGAATATAGGAATTTGGAGATGGGGGTTGGGAACACCACATGGCTGGATGCAGCAGTTCACCAGAGATACTTTCCAGTTTGTTTGATTACTTTCACATTCGGCTGTTTGTTATTTAATGAACCCCGAGACTGTGACACCCAGTGGCTAAGTGACTTGCCCAATGTCACACAGGAAGTCTGTGGCAGATTAGGATATTGACCCCAAGGCTCCTAGCGTGCAATAAGGCCCTAACCACTAGACTGTCCTTCCCTTCCTTTCAGTTAAAGGTGCCTGTGCTACTCAGGTGGCTGTGGCAAGCATTCTAGACAGCGGAGCCTGATTATAAGAGGATTTTGTAAGAATGTGCTTTCCGTGCCACCATTTCATCGTTGCTGTGGGAAAGCAGCAACGCTGACATGTTTGTCAACACAACAGTTATTACTGTTGCTCTTTCTCGTCTGGAATTTTGCATGTGCTCAGGACACTTCCCAGCTGTTTATATTTTTCTCTATTGTTAGATTCACCAGTTATGCTTGTAAGCACGTGCGCACAGAGAGAGCGAGAGAGCGCCAGACAGCATAATCAACCCACTATTTTCTGATGTCTAATGAAAAGTCCCTGCTGTTTCAGGCTCCTAGATCTGAAATTAAATTACACATTAGCCACAGCAGCGTGCTGATCAGGACATACTGTAAGCTGCAGAACAAATCAAAGCGCAGAAAGCTTTGAAATTTACTCTTCATCACTATTGCTCACACCCCGGAAGTTCTCATTTTTTAAAGGCATGAATCCATTTGAACAATAAACAAATGTTTTCCAGGTTCCAGGGTTATCTTGAACTACTGCAAACAGAATCCTGTTACACTGGGCAAAAAATCAATTAATGTGGTGTAGAGCGCAGTCTTCTGCATGGCAAGACGCTGGACTTGGTGACCTAGTTCAGTGGGTCTCAACCAGGAGTATGTGTACTCCTGGGGATACGCAGAGGTCTTCAAGGGGGTACATCAACTCATCTAGATATTTGCCTAGTTTTACAACAGGCTACAAAAAAAGCACTAGTGAAGTCAGTACAAACTAAAATTTCATACAGACAATGACTTGTTCATACTGCCCTATATACTATACCAGGGGTCGGCAACCTTTCAGAAGTGGGGTGCCGAGTCGTCATTTATTCACTCTAATTTAAGGTTTCGCGTGCCAGTAATACATTTTAACGTTTTTAGAAGGTCTCTTTCTATAAGTCTATAATATAGAACTAAACTATTGTTGTATGGAAAGTAAATAAGGTTTTTAAAATGTTTAAGAAGCTTCATTAAACATTTTAATTTAGCCCAAATTTGTGGATTAAGAACAGTAAATCATCCCTATAAAAACCCTAGATAACGATACAATAATCTATTGATAAAAGGTAATTTACAGCAATTGCTACAGGTACGAAGTTCAGTGATCAGAACAGAAGCTCCCCCCGGACCGGTGGCCAGGACCCGGGCAGTGTGAGTGCCACTGAAAATCAGCTCGCGTGCCGCCTTTGGCACGCGTGCCATAGGTTGCTTACCCCTGTACTGTACACTGAAAAGTAAGTACAATATTTATATTCCAATTGATGTATTTTATAATTACATGGTAATGAGAAAGGAAGCCATTTTTCAGTAATAGCATACTGTGACATTTTTGTATTTTTATGGCGGTGAAACTTGGGGGTACTCAAGACAAATCAGACTCCTGAAAGGGGTACAGTACTCTGGAAAGGTTGAGAGCCACTGACCTAGTTTATCTTCTCCCCCCCCCAGTAGCCAGGACTGTGAATTAAGGTCCCGATCCTGCAAACACTTAAGCACATACTTAACTTTAAGCAAGTGAACAGTCCCACTGTAATCAGGGACTGAAGTCAATGGGGCCAGGATATCATCCATAGGGTATATTTTTATAGTGATTTTTCCATTTAAATTACCAAAGACGCTTCAACCATTTCCCTTTGGAGGTGATTCTGCAGTTTTATAGGTCTCACTATTAGTTACCTATATGGATATTTGTTCACTGAAATAGTGGAAGTTGAACAAATAGGAGCTGATTTCAAGCTTGCTTGAACTAGAGCAGTGCTTCTCAAAGCCGGTCCGCCGCTTGTTCAGGGAAAGCCCCTGGTGGGCCGGGCCGGTTTGTTTACCTGCTGCGTCCGCAGGTTCGGCCGATCGCGGCTCCCACTGGCCGCGGTTCGCCACTCCAGGCCAATGGGGGCTGCGGGAAGGGCAGCCAGCACATCCCTCGGCCTGCGCCAGGGGCTTTCCCTGCACAAGCGGCGGACCGGCTTTGAGAAGCACTGAACTAGAGGACCAATGCCTACCTAAATATTTGAATTAGTATTTTATTTTTACCCTTTCCTAGCAAATGCTGGGATTATCCTCCTTGTTTCAAGCACCTTACGGCTAGTAGGAAAAAATTATGACCAATGGGTGCTTGGACTGTGTCACTCTTGAATTATTTTTAAACATGTAACTTGGCACATCAGGACAGAGGTTTGCTCTGCAGCCACTGTAATTCTGCCATAGACCCAGGAACATCCAAAGGCCATGGGAAAGAAGAGAGATTAGTTATCAGCTCTCTCACATTGCTGTTGTAATTATGTCTCTCATGAGCTTACCCAGCACAACAACCAGACCTTTCCAAACACCACTGCAAGTATTACTCAGAGTCAAGAGTCACCGATCCTGCTGGGGTTCTTCCTAGGGCCATATTACTGTCGGGGAAGTGTGCAAATGCAATACGAGTTGAGTTTCACGGAGATTATCAATCTAGTCCAGCTGTCGGGCTCTTTATTGTACACTTGGGGAATAGAGCAGTGATCCTATAGCTATGGCCAGAGTCACACATGCTTGGAGAGTCAGACCCTCAGGATGTTCCAGCCGGTGATTTATAGAGCTTTGCAAAGAATTATGGTTTTCACTGATGAGCTAGGGCAGTTACAGTAAAACCACTAACTCTACAATGAAAGGGCTTTTATATGCTTAATAACAGTGGCAGTTATGGCTGCCAATTTTGCACAAATTCGCTTTCAAGCATGAGAGCAGCACAAACTGGTTTAAGACGATTTCTGAATGATGAATGGCAACTTGAAAGGTTTCCAGTGCAACATAATTATATTGCATTAATGTGCAATACACAATGGTCTATATGTATCTCAGTGGGGATTTGCGGGCATCATTCCAAGTAGACTCCAATGGGAGCCATGCTCACAAATCCCAGCAGCCTGAAATGCAAATAGATCCCATATTCATTCCTGAATTACTAGCGTATGGAATTGTGTGCTAGAGATTCGGGGTCACATTCACCACTGGCGTAAGGCAGCATAGTTGTATTGACTTCAGTGAATAAGGCTCATTTTCTTTTCCCCCCTCATTGGTCTGCTGTATTTTGCTATTGCTAATGTAGGCACACCTTAACCGTTAGTTTGCCTCTGGGTGACTAACAAGCTTCCTACAGCTTTATATGAAGATAGCATATTGAATAAAAAAAGAGAAAAATCCACCTTTTCGTTTTGAGCAGAAATGCTGATCAAGAGAAGATTTAATTCAGTCATGCCAAGCCGAGCCCTGTTCAGTGACCTTGGTTTTTTTTCCAACATCAGTCAATCTCATTCGACCCACCAATTCATTGTAATCCTCCAGAATGATTCTCTCTCTACCTAGACAGCACTGGCACCTTTACTAAGCAGAGAATCCAAACGATTTTAGTAATAAAGTCTGAAATAGCAGAATTCAAAATTCACATAATTTTGACCAGTGTTTGAACATCCCAAAAATTTAGGGATGTTTAGATCTGGCCTTTGTAAATATTAGACACACAGACTCCATATTTACGGGCATATTATAAATACACTCATGAGAAATTGCACAGTTCCACAGCCTGGATCAGATTTCAAACATCCCCACAAAGTTCAATGATATTTGTATCTGCGATTTTCATTTGGGTTCATCTTTAATTTATAGCAAGATTTATATTTGCTCTGTACCAGAGCAATGCTTTTAGCCCTTGTATCATGGCAATCGGCTAGAATTCTCCTCCCGTCAAAGGAAGTAGTATTAAAAATAGCAATAATCTTTCCCTGCCTATGGATGAGGAATACAGATGCCATTTTATTATTGCAGTATCTCTCTCTATTCTTTTAATTCCAGGTTTTATTTTCTGTTTTAACTTGTTTCACGGATTAGTAAAGTCCCACTCCGGCTATAAAATTGACTGAAAAATACACCCCCTGTAAGATGGTGGAATGCCTGGGCAAAAGAAAGAAAAAGCCAATTGCAGTCAGCAAAGTTTCTTCTTCAAGGGCTAGCACCCAAGTAAAACAAGTTACCGTACGCATCAAGTAAGGGATGGTTGTCAGCGACAAGGATGTGGACAGTCATTGCAAGTGGTTAGAGCAGGAGTCAGTGTTCAGAAATCAGAGTCAGTGGCCAGATGCCTGAGCCAAGAGTCAGAGGCAAAGTCACAGATCAGAGCGGAGGATCAGAATACGTTATCTGGAATGAAGTAAGGCTGGATCCGAGGCAGGAACAGGGCTAGGAACAAGACAGGAGCAATCCCAGCGGTGGGCAAATGCTTTGAGCAGCCACAGAACTGCTGCTGCTGCTCTTGGGCTTAAGAGCTGGTCTGCTGACCCTTCCCACAAGCCGGCAGTATAGCCAAGCAGGCAGCCTACTATAGGCCAGCTGTGCTCGTTAGGTTGTCCGGAGACTGGCTCTGCTGCAAGCCCTGATGTGACATTCTTGTACCTTGGGGGAGCGCCCTGTAACCCGCATACAAAGCAGGCAGTGTGAGGTATCAGGGGAAAGGTAATGAGTCATTTTTCTATCCATATATGTATATCCTTAATGCATATGAAGTTATGAGAATTATGTTGTATGGTTGTCACTAAAACATGTCATAAATTGTGGAATCAGTCCAGATATTAGCTCCCCAGAGAGAACAGCAAGGAAAGTAACCAACACCTGGGCGGGGTGTCAAACAACCCCTCAACAGCCATTGTCCAGCAAGGGAGCTACAATGCAATGACTCACCTGCATGAAGCCACACCAGGGTGACTGCTCAACCTTGCCTGGGGACTCAGCAATGCCCCCTACTTATGCTGCAAGCAACAAGGACACTGAAAAGACGTAAGACTCCAACAGAGGAGACTGGCCCAGGTTTGAAGGATGAAATCTGCGTACTATGATCTGCCATGGGGTAAGAAAAACTGCTTAAGCTAGATGTTGCCCAATCTAATAGGGTTGAGAGTTTAGACTGCGGGCTTATATTTTATTTTCCTTAGGCAAAAAGTCAGAGTTAGTTACCAATCACTTATAATCACTTAAAATCTATCTTTTGTAGTCAATAAATTTGTTTAACTGGTTATCTTTACCAGTGAGTTTGCCTGAAGAGTTTGGGAATCGTCTCAGGTTTGCAAATGCTGGTGTATATCCACTTTCCATTGATGAAGTGGAGAACAAATTAATCTTGAGCAGTGCAAGACGGTGTAGCCCTGAGGTACAGTGCTGGGAGCTGGGGGGATTTGGCTGGTACCTTTCTCTGTGTGATTCATGAGTAGCTCTGGGAGCATTCATGCAATCTAGCTGGGTGTGGGGCTCCACATGCTGTTGTGCTGAGTGATCACAGCACCTGGAGGGGTTTGCTGCTTGTCACTAGTAAGGCATTGTGAGAGACAGCCCAGGCTGGAGAGAGTTACAGGGGCACAGCGGTCCCACAGTCCCAGGCTGCACCCCAGGGATCCCATCACACCTGATTCCTGACAGTAGTGCAAAACTGAGCTGCCCCAAGAGGAGTGCCAGGGTTGGAGGAAGGCAGATCCATGGCCTAGTTCTCCCTGCGCACTCCTAGTGGGGAGTATCAGGTACACACCTCCTGCTCTCACCTGTCCCCCGTGACTGGGGCTGCAATGAGGGGAAGGATAGGCCAGTGGTTAGAGTGCTAGCCTTTGATGTGGGAGACATGGGTGCAATTTTAAGCTCTGCCACAGACTTCCTGTGTGACCTCGGATAAATCACTTAGCCTCCATCTGTAAAATGGGCACAATAGCCATTCCCTACCTCACAAGCGGGCTAGGAGGATAAATACATTAAGACAGTGAAGTGCTCAGATACTACAGTAATGTGGGCCATAGACAGATAGAAACCAGTTTAGGTGGCGTGTATGGAGGCAGACAGAAGATGGATGGCAGTAACATGCGGGGGGGGGGGGAATTACTCCGTTTCTGTGCTCCATGTGCAGCCATGTTAGGGATAATCTGGTCCCTGGGACACATTAAAACTGCCCCGTTTGGGGTTCAGCCCGGTACTATAACTCCAGATTGTGGGGCCCAGAGTAGGTAAACTGTGCCTGCAGCCCTTCCCCTGAGCACCTGTGGAAGGGAAGGAGGAAGCTGAACTGGCATTAATCCCTTGTTTACCAGGGACCAAGTTAGTATCCCTGCACCTTCTCTCAAACATTGAGAGCCAGCACCATGTCCTGCTTGCCTTGGTCACATGAGTCGTCCTTCTGGCTTCACTGAGACATGTAATACCACCATCCTCCCTTTTATTTGCCTGCACAAGAACCGATCAGTACTTCCCAAGTGAGAGTCATGCCGGGAGGAGAAGTTAAACCAAGTCCCTGTAGCATCTCTCTGATGGCTGGCCAAAGAAAAGTTAGATATCCCATGGCACTGTGACAAGAAGAGGTGATCTATAACCCTAGCCTTCTGGCCAACATTCTTCCTCTCAATTAAAAAGCTTCTAGTGTCCAAGGCTATGAACTACCACTGAGGATATAATGACTACCACATTTGCTTTATAAAGCTACTCTACACCTAGTATTAACTCATTGTGTTGTGAAGTGCTTCAGGAGAAAGGGTAGTCTTGATGTTAAGGCAGTGGAGGTCTAAGTTCAATTCCTACCTCTGCCACCGACTTCCTTATGACACTGGGCAGGTCACTTAATCTCTCCTTGCCTAAGGTCCACACTGAAAATGGAAATGATGATACCTCCTTTCCCCATCCTTTGCCTGTCTATTTATAGTGTAAGCTCTACAGGGACCATCTCTTACTACGTGTAGGTACAGTATGTAGTACACAGTGGGGCCCAGCTCTTAACTGAGGGCTCCTGGAGCTACGGTAATATTAATATCATGCGTGTGCAAGGACATTTGATTACATTGTCCCTATGATGTTTGTAATGAGCAAAGTAACTTAAGCCACTTTGCTCAATACAAACATCATAATAGTAACATAAGCCACTTTTGATGTATCCCTACGCCAGTAACACACCATGGCCTTGCTCATGCATCTTTGAACAGTGTTCTGCAAATTTAGTTCCTTGATATTAATAAAGCCATTCCTTCCAAACTGAGTTCATGCTGCATCAGGCTCACACATACAGGTATGCTTCTGACTTGTTTAACTCTACAAATTAGTGCTTCCAGGAGAGTGTAGGGATTAGTAATAAACTACAAGAGCTTTTCACTGTCAGCTCCTCAGTTCAAATCCTACCTTAGTAACCAAAATTTGTTACTATCTAATGGCTGTTTGGTGACATATGGAGGCAAGTGAGTTGGTGAACTCTGACCTTTTTTTTGTGTGGACAAGTGCCCACATCACACAAAAAATTATCATGTTTGGTGCCACTGCTGGAAGACCAAGCAGAGAAGCCAAGGCTTAAATAGGCATGGAGAATGAAGGGCCTTCTCCTACCTAGCAATAGTCCCTTCAGGGCAAGGGTGAGGCACAGTAGTGAAGCTGTCTGGGAAAAACAATTGCTGTTGGCCAGACGCTCCTTGTTCTGGAGACACAGCGAGGATTTCAGGTACCAGTGTTCTCAATCTGGCCCTTCTTACCAGCACAGGACCCATGTTGAGCAGCATTTTACTCTGCGTGTAGTGAATGGAACTGCGCCTGGAGTAAAGTACCACTCAACATGACTTAAGGGGTAGCAGAATCTGGCCTTAATTTAAAACGCAGAATATAGATTCAAATGCCAAAGACTTGTCATGCCTCAAAGTGTCCTCCACAAGGATAGAGTCTCTATATGGAGTTAAAACAGATGCTCTTTTGGAAAGTCTGCCAACAATGGCTGTGTTTTTTTCTACCACTGCCAGGAAGCAGCAAAAAAAAACAAACCTCACATCCAAGACTCTAAAAAACATTATGCAAGGAAAAATAAATTGCTATTGGCATGTGCATATCTATGGAGGGCAACGGAGGAGGAGGCTCCTATCGTACGGCCATGTTAGTGACATGTTTATGTGGACTATTTGGTTACTCAGCTCATCCCGCCAAACAAACAAACACAACCCTGGATTTGGGGCCAGATGCAATCAATATGAAATTTGGAAAACAAAGCACTCGCTGTTTGAAAAATTACATTGTGCTTTATTATCTGTAACTACACCTCCACCTCTGCCTTGTTAAAAGAGTCCATCTCAAGCATAATGATTCTGCATTTTAAGTTATTAGCTTTTTTCACCATGTCTTACACCTCTTTTTGTTTTGCAAACAATGAGTTCATAAACTGAAATGCAAAAACCTAGGTCAAATTCTGCCCTCAGCTGCACCTGCATAAATACAGACTAATGCCAGTTAAGTCAATGGAGTTAATTGGGATTTATACATCAGTATAGCTGAGCTGAATTTTGCCCTTTAACATTTGGTTCCTTAAAAGCCACCCACAAAGGGGAAATGAAATTTGGGTCTTCTTACAATTTGGGTGGATATAGGGTAGTCTCATGGTTATTTCAGAAAACTATGTCAGAAATATTACATTCTAGCTTGCTGTACGACTACACAGCCTGATGGCTTTTTCAGCCCTTAAGTGATTTGGGTACTGCAGCTTTAACAAAGAGGTTTTCTCCCAAGTATTCTTGATGTTAACAATCAAGCAAACAGTCTGAATAAAAATAGTTTCTCTTTGCTTGGCATTTCTCAGGTAATAAAACTACTAGCTCTCCAGTTGTCCATAGAATCTTCCAGGCAACTCTGTGTAGAAAAATAATTGAATCTCTAAAACACAAGCAGGAAAAAAACAGTGGGGAGGGCCAGGTTTAAATGATCTAGGGTATAAATCATCATAGCTCCATTAAAAATCAATAGAGATATGCAGGCTCTGCCCCCCCCTTTGGTTTTTAGAAAAACTTTTCAGGCCTTCTGTCATGAATATAGGGGGAAGGGTAGCAACCTTTATGTATGCCAGCCCATTCAGTAGCATTAAATCCCTCCTTGGCAGCTGTACTGGATTGCCTTACCTGTAAAGGGTTAAGCAGTTCAAATAACCTAGTTGGCACCTGACCAGAAGGACCAATGAGGAAAGAAGATACTTTCAAATCTGGGAGGGAAGGATTTGTTTCGTTGTTCTGTGTGTTTGTTGTTCCCTCTCTAGATGGAGGGAGAAGCCAAGCAGGTACAATATCTCCTGAAAAATATACCTGGAATAATCCATCTAAAACCACAGAAACTGTGAGTAGGGCAAGGAAATGCGTTAGGTTATCTCTTGTTTTGGCTTATGAATTTCCCTATGCTACGGAGGTCATTTCATTCCTGCTTTTGTAACTGTGAAGCTGAGCCAGAGGGGAATCCTCTGTGTTTTAAATCTTTTTATTACCCTGTAAAGTTGCTTTCCATCCTGATTTTGCAGGTGTGATTCTTTGACTTTTTCCTTTATAATAAAAGTTCTTCTTTTAAGAACCTGATTGATTTCAGTGTCCTGAAGACAAAGGGTCTGGTTGTGCTCACGTTGCTGAAGCAATTGGTTAGTATTTTATTCTCAAGCCTCCCCAGGAACTTTGGGGAATATATTGGGGGGATAGGGATTCCAAGTGACCCTTCCCTGAATTTTTGTGTAAATCACTTGGTGGTGGCAGCAATACCAGTCCAAGGATAAGGGGGGGAATTTGTAGCTTGAAGAAGTTTTAACCTAAGCTGGCAGAATATAAGCTTGGGGGGGGGAGTCTTTCATGCGGGTCCCCACATCTGTACCCTAGAGTTCAGAGTGGGGGGGTTTACCCTGACACCTTCTATATACACATCATAAACAAACAAACAAAAGACAAACCCATTCTTTTTCTTTGCAAGTCACCTTTAAGGAACGTTTTCACTCTCACAAATGAGATGTTCACTGCCCATCTGATTACTAAGGTGCTTGTGTCTCCTGTCAGAGGTCATTTTCCACTGCACTCCACTCTAGAGGTCTGATTTATCAAAGAAACATGTCCATGTAATACAAGTGCAAAGTTATAAAAGAACAGATTCCCACAGTGTGCTACAATGGGCAAGGGATAGCTCAGTGGTTTGAGCATTGGCCTGCTGAACCCAGGGTTGTGAGCTCAATGCTTGAGGAGGATCTTGGGCAAAATCAGTACTTGGTCCTGCTAGTGAAGGCAGGGGGCTGGACTTGATGACCTTTTGGGGTCCCTTCCAGTTCTGTGAGCTAGATAGGTATATCTCCATAATCAGCCATCTCGCTTTGTTTTAATGATGTATTTTGAAGTTGTCTCCAGAATGGGAGTCAAAGTAACTTTGGATAGATATGAGATATATTCCAAGAATAAGATCTCTCTCGAGTTAGACTGTCTGTAGACAACTCAGACCTCCCACTTACAAAAGATGTGCAGTCTGTTCCAAGTCACAGCAGTTCAGATCAGAGCACAAGCTATCTGCACAAATTATGGGAGCTTGGCATCTATCAGAAATGTCCAGCACACGTGTGGTGACACTGCTCATTCTGCCCATGGCCATTCAAAGGCAGGTGAGGCAGAGCTTGGATATTACCAAGGTTTGAAACAGTCTAATCTTCAACTCAGCACGCTATGCATTTGCAGCGTGGGTGGAAAGCATTTTGAATTTCACATGCATTCCACAGAGTTCCCTAGAGTCCTGAATGCTTTAATTTAGTCACTTTGCGACATGTGCATATTGTTCTTAAATAACTACACTGTATTACTTTTCCTTTCTTGTATCCAACTGGCTGTGTTCTCAGCTAGCTATCCAGAATCCAGTATAATCTCCTTTAGCTGTCATATCACCTACTAGTTTAGGATCTTTGATCAATTCTCAGTAACGCCTCTGGACATAGTCTGCCCAAGTAATTCACCAGGTACTTTTGTACTCCTGGGGGAATTCTGTGGCAAAAAATTAAAATTTTTGCAAAATTCTGCATATTTTATCAAAATAACACAATATAATTATGCCAGTTTCAATTATTTTGGTAATGTATTTCAAAACACCAGCCAGCAAGTAGATCTGTAACAACACAGACAACAAAAAAGATTCCCCCTAGGAGTAGAGAGTTAAAGAAACCCCTGTGCCCACATGGATCCTTACCACAGGATCAAGGTATGAATTACCCTAAAGTAGGAGAGATGGGGAAGAAGGCAGAGAGCAGTTTATCCAGTTGAGAGAATGCATTAGCTTAGTGGGGTTGGTCCCCAGTCTCTTCCCAGGGAGAGGTGAGGGTGCTCCCTGCTCCTCGGAGGGCAAATGGATCCCAAGACCCACTTAGTTGCTCCTAGGCCCCCATGCTTCTTCAGCTCCCTCCCCCTCAGGATCCTTCCCCCAGGGACTGTTCTCCCTCAGCTGCTCCTCCCACGCTCACTGCCCCCTCCCTCAAGGCAGAGCCCTAGGCCCTCACCTCTCCCTTTGCTGGGAGATTAACTCCCCTTTCCCACCCCACTGGCCCCCGCTCCAGGCTCCAACACACCCTCCCACCACTGGAACCCTCTGCTTCTTCCTCCCACCCCCACCGGGTCCTCTGTGCTCCTTCCCACCCTCACCATGCGGTACCCTAGGCTCCCACCACTACCACTGTGGACTCTGTGCTCCCCCCTCCCATCCTGACTGACCCCTTCCTTGCCTGCCCCACCCCCAGAGGCCCTAGTGCAGCGGAGGAAACTGAACGTGTGAGCCGCAGCCGGAGAACCCCGACTCCTGGACGGGGGGACCTGGCTGTGCAATGCTGCAGGTAAGAGCTGCGCCTGGGGCTGGAGTGTGCGCCATGAGCAGACCTCCAGTGCAAAACCTGGGGGGGGCAGGTGCCCTCCCCACCTTCCCTAAATGGCACCCCTGACCAAGACTCCCCGCAGCTTCCCTACAGCTACTTATGTTAGCCCTACACCTCTGCAGGGCAGGTGCAGTGACGGGGGCGAGGGGCTCACACCGGGGCTGCCTCCCAGTGGAGAGCACAGGTTACTGGCTGCACAGAGGTGGAGGATCCCCCTGCAGTCCTCCCGCCCCACCAGGACATGGACTTGGCGGCAAGGCTGCACCTGACCTTGACACAGCGCAAGGGTCAGGCCTACCCCATGCTTGCTCCAGAAACACCCTGGGACCCTGCCAGGCCAACCACGATAGTGAGTCAGAGGGACAGAGTCTAGCACGCATGCCCAGCCTTCTCACCCCTGGCAGTGATTTATGTCTCTCCTGACTGCTCCTGACACCCGAACTGATGCATCCACTCGGAACCTCTGCCACGGAGGGGTGCGTGACCGCTTTTGTAGTGACCCTGTGCTTCCCCATCAGAATCTATTATTCTGTGGGAAACAAAAAAACAAAAAAAAAATCTTCCAGGGACATGAATTCTGCCTGTGCGCAATATTCCTCCAGGAGCAGGGCCGGTGCAACCACTAGGCAAACTAGGCGGCTGCCTAGGGCGCCAAGTGGTTGGGGGCGGACAAAAGCGCACTCTGGGGCGGCGGTGGAGTGGAGGTGAGCTAGGGCAGTGGGGCGCAGGGAGGGCCGCCTGCAGCAAGTAAGGGGGGTGGCGGCACACAGGGGAACTGCTCCCCGCCCCAGCTCACCTCTGCTCCGCCTCCTCCCCGAGCACACTGCCCCGCTTTGCTTCTCTCCCTCCCAGGCTTGCGGCGCCAAACAGCTGATTGGCGCCGCAAGCCTTGGTGGCGGGAGAAGTGGAGCAGCGATGGTGTGCTCAGGGAGGAGGCGGAGCAGAGGTGAGCTGGGGTGGGGAGCTGCCACACGGCTCCCCGGGCCGGGGGGGGGGGGGGCTGCCGGGGGGGGGGGGCCTCAGGGCAGGGGGGGTGGGGAGCTGCCGCAGGGGGAGCACCTCAGGGCGGAGGGGGGCAGGGAGCTGCCACTGGGCTCGGGGAGGGGGGAGGGCGCAAGGTGGAAGTTTCGCCTAGGGCGAGAAACATCGTTGCACCAGCCCTGCCCAGGAGTACTTTAGGGGCACCACAGCATGTCAGGTTGTAACATGCATCTCTGAAAACACCTCTTTTAGAAAGGGGTACTTTGGTCTGGCCTAAGGTTCAATGGAACCTTAGACAAAGTGAAACATGCAGATTCCCTTCTAGCTTCCTGCCTGTGACCTGGGCCTCTGATTGCTGCAGGATGTTCATGGTGGCTGAATGAGGACTTGATCCCGCTCCCATTAAAGTCAATGACAAAGCTCCTATTTACTAAAAGTGGTGCAGGATGAAAGGCTGCTGCAGCGTATGCAAACATTCACCTGGCACTGGCCACTGTCCAAAGACAGGATACTGGGCTAGATGGACCTTTGGTCTGACCCAGTAGGGCCATTCCTATGTTCTTATTCCAAGAATGCACCAAAAAGAAATGGAGATAGGAGATATTAGGAACCCTGCAGCACTAGTGTCAGCCCATGGATGGACAGGCAAGATGCAAGGTGAGCAAAGAGAAGGGCCTATCATGGGCTGCTGAGAGAGTGGGTGGTCTGACAGCTGCTCTGTTTCTGCTGATGCTCAGCACCAAAACTAGGCAGGGGCCTGGTATGCACAGGACTCTCTGTGACCACAGAAAGCTACGTCTAAGGCTGCCATTATGAATAGCTCTCATTAAAGGAGGTGTCCTACCCATTCCAAAATCAACAGGAGTAAAGTAGCAGTGCAAGCAGGATCTGTTGCCTCTACAAACAGGCAGGTAAAGCATTTTATGTTCCCAGCTAGCCAAACAACAAAAAAACGGTCTTTCCTGTTCTGCAGAAGATCACAACTGAGCTGGAACTGGTTTTCCTGTGTGTTGTGGAGACCAACAAGTTTGGCTTCTCATTTGCTGGCACTCCTTTCAGCAAAGGCTGTGTTTGATGTTGCTTCTGTAGTATAGTGTTCAATGGAGGAAACCTTCAAAACTGTACCCATAATAATTACCAGCGTATGTAATCTCAACAGGTTTGCACTTCCCCCTCCACAGAACCAAGAATCCACAAATAACCAGAGCTTTAAAGAAGACGTAACAAACGATGTGAAGTCTACTTTTCTCTCAGGCCGAGAAGCTGACCTTGCTAAATTAAACGGGTGCCTCAGGGCTTACCACATAGAGAGAAAAACGGTTTTGTGCAGCAAGCCGTAGTGGAAACTGGAGACAGTTTAGCAGATCACAAGTCTGCAGTGTTTGAAAAAAGACAGGGAAAGACCTCAGAGGACTTAGCAATGACTGACGGACCCTGAATCTTTGAAAGAGGAATCTACCAATACTGCAGGCGCACGCAGACAGGGCTGACTGTGTGTTACTGAAAGGAAAGGACGCTTGGGGAATAGTGGAAGGGGCTGAATAAAAATTGCAGTGTGATGGAGCAGAGCTTGGGGGCAGATGGTGGCTGGCCTTGCACAGTTGCGTAAGTAGAGGAGAGGGCAAAAACTGCATTCGCCCATTCAGACTTTTTATACCTCAATACCGGGACAAGCCACAATCCCAGGCCTTGCCTTCTTGGTGCCTTATTTCTCCCACTGCAGGATATGAAGAGCTCCACTGAAGTCAATGAAAAGCCAGGAGATTTGGGCCCCCAGAGAACTGAGAGCGCCAGTACCACCATGAAGGAGCAGAATGGTGAGGGCATGAGCTGGATCCCTTTGGTAGGGTTGCCACCTGTCGGGTTTTCAGCCTGAGTTTCGGCTTGTGTGCCCGGGTACCACTTGACAAGGCCTGACGGCCATTTCTTTTGGTCTGGGGAAGAAGTGGCAACCCTAAGCGGAAGGAAGGGGGCAACGAAGCCGCAGCCGCCTCTGGGGCTAGGCTGTTTGTGCAGCTCCAGGCAGTGCGTGGCCCTGCGCAGCCCAGCGGCAGCAGCCATGCTGATGAAGACCCTGTGAGCGATGGGGTTGGGGCCTTGGGAAGCGGTGGAGCAGGGGTGGAGCCACGGGGGTCCGGTTACCAGCCATTAGAAAGATGGCAACCGTACCCTTGGGCACTGGACAGCAGAGATGAGCAGGGGGTAAGTACACCCAGTTAAAGTGTGTCAGCATCACCCACCCTGGAGTGCATGACCCTCATGCCCCCTGGAATCATTAGGACTGACTCAGCTAAAATGCTGCCAGGGATACAGCTGGCACAAGGCCTCCCAGCACGCCCCATGCCCATCACACTACTTCCAAAATTAACCCCCATTACCCACTAGCTCAGTCCTCGCTGCTCCCAAGCATGGGCTCCAACCTCCTCTTCCACTCAGCAAACTGACCCAGACCCCTTCAATGGAACTCCCATCTCCACCGGGAACCAGGGGGCCAACCCACACAACATTGTTCACTTCTTTTACTTCACAGTCCCCTCTCCCCCAAGATGCTCACTGCATCACTTGGAGGGCAGGGGCAATGGCCATTACCCACCTCTCCTCTCGAAGCTTTCCAGGCCTGACCAGCCACATTCCTCCATAGCTTTTTAGGTGGCAGCCATCTTGCCTCCTTCTGCTCCTCCCCTCCCACATCCAACCTCTGTGGGGCTACCAACATAGTTTGTGCCACTGCACTTCAAGAAAAGGGTCTGTTGGGTTGTGTGGCCTCTTCTCCCCATTCGTCTTTCCCCTCCCACAAGCCTAGAGCTGAGAAAAGCCTATCTAACACCTAGCGGACAAGGTTCATTGCCCTACATGGTACTGGGCAGAGTTACCCTGGAATATCCACCTCTCCTGCCCCCTTCCCCCCCAAGGGGAAACACTACCCATCACTATGTATGCCACATAGTGCATCTTGTAGGCAAGTTCCAATGCAGTATGCAGGCTGGCCAGGAGCCCAGGGCCCATTTAACTTCTCCCCATCCCTGTTCAGAGTCTCAGTGATGAAGGAGAAAGCAGGCCAGGCAATTAGTTAAATCATCGTTTAAAGATGAAGGCCTATAAATGCCACCTGACGCTGACAAAATTTACCTTCCTGTCAAAAATGGAACGAGGCCTGGGGAAGGGGTGAGGAGGTGGAGCGGGCAGGTGGGACTTAAAAACTGAAGATTAGGAAGTTAGAAACAAGTATTTTTAGACAAAACTATTTGAGAACTATCTGCCAAGAAGCATGGTCACTGATGCACAAAGTGCACGGAGCGTGAGAGAGAACAGAGCACACTGATGATATCAAACAGAGCAAGAGAGGAACAAGCAGCAAAACAGGAGAAAGCCCGGAAGTGCCTCAACCACGAGACCATCCTTCCTCTGTGCCTGCTTATTGCCTGCCAAGTTTTTAAAGGAAGAGGAGCTGGAGACCAGCCTTTTAGTCCCTTTGTCTAGCTGATCCGCCAGCCAAGCGAGAGGGATGCTTGTGGTGATTACAGCCACTGGAGTATAAAACAGAAGACTGGGTGTACACACGTGCAGACAGATAGTCTCTTTGCACTTGGCGCCCTGCACTGAGTTTGGCCGTGCCTACAACTGAGCCATTCTCAGAAAGCTGTGGAGTGGAATTGGGATTAGCTTTCAGAGCTCCAGCAACCTGCTTAAGCCCTCTTACTGCACTTGCAAAGAGTGATTAGTTTGAGGGACAGTTTTTCCCATTTCATGCCCTTGACTTGCACTGCAAAGAACCAGCATTTCAAATCCCAGCTGCACCCGGCTTCCTTTTCTAACTAACCCCTCCGTGTTCCCCCGAAAAAGCTACATATTGTGGATGTCAATTTAATGAGACACTCAGTGCCCCGTGATGATGAACTGACTGTCTCAAGAAACTAGAAACTGACCCGAGAGTTATTGAGCCTCTAACCCATTTATTTTCGACAACATTGCATATTTTCAATAGCTGTTCAGCCACATCCTTACCTTTAAACACAGAGCTTCTTTCAGCAGCTCGGAGAGGGGGGAATTCAAGTATTATTTCTGAGGGAAATTTCTGACTTGGCTCCGGGGTAACCCAGCTTTTACTTATTTTTCACCAGCTTTTAAAGTCCATGCAGTGATTTTATACCAAACCCAACAATGCTCCATACCACCATAGCATGGTTAGAAGGGTATGCACACAGTCACTGAACATGCTGACAAATAACAATAATACCCAGCTCTTATATAGTGCTTACCCCCACCCCCTCATAGATCTCAAATGACAAGGAACAATCCTATAAACTCACTCTGGCCAAAAGAAAAACAAAGAAACTTTCCTTATACATTCTGATAGCTATCCTTTCGCAACAGTGACCCTCTCCTCGTCTCCCATTGTACCGCCTCTGCTCCAACCAAGGAGGTCAGCCATGTCTGGTTCTGAGTGGGCTTGCCTGCTCCATGTCTTTTTCCACACTACCCCTAAGGCGTTGAACATTCATCTTATCTATCTAAGATATTTATATGGCTCCCGTCACCATAGTATCCATGTGCCTCACAATCTTTAATAGATTTATCTTCGCAACATCCCTGTGAGGTAGGGCAGTGCTATTGTCCCCATTTTACAGATGGGGAACTGAAGGGCAGAGAGACTAAGGCTAGGTCCACACTACCCGCCTGATTCGGCGGGTAGAGATCGATCTTCTGCGTCTCATCTGGACGCGATAAATCGATCCCAGAAGCGCTCCCCCGTCGACTGCGGAACTCCTGCTCGCCGAGAGGAGGAAGCGCTGTCGACGGGGGAGCTTGCCTGCGCCGCGTGGACCTGCAGTAAGTAAACTTAGTTTGATCCAGGAAACGTCGACTTCAGCTACGCTATTCTTGTAGCTGAAGTTGCGTTTCCTAGATCGATCCCCCGCCCCAGTGTGGACCAAGCCTAAGTGACTTGCCCAAAGTCTTCCTGAACTGATCAGTAAAGCCTCTTTCCTCCTTCAAATCTCTCCTCAAATCCTACCTCTGACCAATCCTGTGGTTCCCAACCTGTGTGGGAAATCCTATGTTTTCAAAAGTGGCCTGTAATTCCAGGTGCCCTAATTAAAGATACCTAGAGTTATTGCCAAGTGTCACTGTTTTATCACAAAGGCAGCAGTAAGTGGTTGTATTCTTACAGCCCCAGCTGCAGGAGTACTGGGAATGTGTGAGAATCCGAACTTTCATGATTTAAAAGGTAAATGTCTAGCCCTTGTTGTGGTGAAAAACATGACCATGTGACCCAAGTGCACTCAAAAGGCTCAAAAACCAGTAGGCAAAGAAAAAGGAACCTAGACAGACAGATATAATGGCTTGATTTTTGCAGCAATACTGCACCAACCATGAGATTTTCATCCCTCTCTTTAAGCAGCCAGGTTATATAGAGCAGGCTGAATAATGGCAGAACTTAATGTAATGGCTGATGACCAAAGGCTACAAGGCTACCATCAGGAGGTGTGACAGTACGTATAACACATCGGTGGTGTACGTAGCTTGTAGACATTTGCTGTGTGCTGTACCTTTCAATTGAGAGAAGTTGCTCTCCCTGCCAGAAGAGCCAGATGCCATTTTGTGTAGTGATACAGCATGCCACATGGGAGAGACACACAAACACCATGCTCTCTTTTGGAGACCTTCCTTTTGTTCTTCCTTGTTTTGTTCTCCTCAATATAAAATAAAGGTCATTCTCACTGGAAAGGCATGGTTGCCCTGTTTATATGGAAAGACATCATAATAATTTCCTTGAGTTGGAGCAGGAGTCTTACAGGACTTATAAAAAGATCCAGAACAAACAGTAACAGAAAAACAAACATTAATATTATTCATCTCAGGTAATGCCAACATTCAATTTTCTAGTAAAAGAAATTAAAAAGCACCTTTATTAAACGTATTTCCTGCTTTGTTAATATTCCCCACTGCGATTTTTATTCTCTTCTCTTAAGTGATCACCTCTTTCTGAGCAGCAGTACAAAAAATTAACCTGCCCAATGAGGACACTTGCAGCATTTCCATATACCACAGCAAAATAAAATAGACGTTCATGTAGCAGGCTTGTATGACACATGCTAAAACATGTAATTCACTTGATCACCAATGCTAGAAACAAAGGCATTCCAAAAATTGCTTTTTCAAAAGCACAACGGTGCTACCGCACCACATCTAGAGAAACAGCTCTGTCATACTTTTTTTTAAAAAAAGCAAAGCAGTCATTTACCACCACATTACTTCATTGTCCATAGATGCATCTAAGAACCACTTCTTTAAGGGTATGTCTACACTACGAAATTAGGTCGAATTAATAGAAGCCGGTTTTATAGAAATTGGTTGTATACAGCCGATTGTGTGTGTCCCCACATAAAATGCTCTAAGTGCATTAGTTCGGCGGACCGCGTCCACAGTACCGAGGCTAGCGTCGGCTTCCGGCGCATTGCACTATGGGTAGCTATCCCACAGTTCCCGCAGTCTCCGCCGCCCATTGGAATTCTGGGTTGAGATCCCAATGCCCGGATGATGCAAAACAGTGCCGCGGGGGGTTCTGGGTACATGTCGTCAGGCCCCTCCCCCTCCGTCACAGCAACGGCAGACAATAGATTCGCGCCTTTTTACGTGGGTTACCTGTGCAGACAACATACCACGGCAAGCATGGAGCCCGCTCAGCTCAGCTCACCGTCACCATATGTCATCTAGGTGCCGGCAGACGTGGGACTGCATTGCTACACAGCAGCAGCAGCTAACTGCCTTTTGGCGGTAGACGGTGCAGCATGACTGGTAGCCTTCATTGGCAATCTGGGTGCTGGCAGCCGTGGGGCTGCATTGCACCAGCCCCCTTGCCTTTTGGCAGTAGATGGTTTATTACAACTGGTAACCATCCTCATCGGACAGCAGTGGCTGTCGATCATGGGCACCTGGGCAGACAATGATGGTTATCAGTCGTAGAATACTATTTTCTGCAAAGCACCCAGTTTTCTGCTAAGCACCCAGAAGAGGCCGAGGGCGATCTGGGTGCTGGCAGACATGGGGCTGGCAGCCGTGGGGCTGCATTGCACCAGCCCCCTTGCCTTGATGATGATGGTTATCAGATGTACTATGCGTAGGATGGGGCTACATTGCTACACAGCAACAACCCCTTGCCTTTTGGGCAGTAGATAGTATATTACGACTGGTATCCATCGTTGTCATACTGCAGTGGGTATCAGATGGTGCAATAGACCTGAAGGCTAACTGCCAAGCGCCCAGTATTTGCTGCCAAGCACCCAGAAAATGCCAAGGGCTATCAGTCATGCTGCACCGTCGTCTTAAGATGTAAAAAATAGATTTATTCTGTATTCATTTGCTTCCCCCCTCCCTCCTGCTAAACCCAGGCTTTTGAGTTCAATCTTTGGGGGGGGCCATTCTGTGTGACAGTTGTTTGTGTTTCTCCCTGATGCAAAGCCACCTTTCTTGATTTTAATTCCCTGTACCTGTACGCCATGTCGTCACTCGCCCCTCCCTCCCTCCCTCCCTCCTTCCCCTGGTCCGTCAGATACTACTTTCGCGCCTTTTTTCAGACCAGACGCCATAGCTAGCACTGGGATCATGGAGCCCGCTCAGATCACCGCGGCAATTATGAGCACTATGAACACCACGCGCATTGTCCTGGAGTATATGCAGAGCCAGGACATGCCAAAGCAAAATCAGGACCAGGCGAGGAGGAGGAGGAGGCGATTGCAGCGCGGCGACGAGAGTGATGAGGAAATGGACATGGACCTAGACCTCTCACAAGGCACAGGCCCCAGCAATGTGGAAATCATGGTGTTAATGGGGCAGGTTCATGCTGTGGAACGCCGATTCTGGGCCCGGGAAACAAGCACAGACTGGTGGGACCGCATCGTGCTGCAGGTGTGGGACGATTCCCAGTGGCTGCGAAACTTTCGCATGCGTAAGGGCACTTTCATGGAACTTTGTGACTTGCTTTCCCCTGCCCTGAAGCGCCAGAATACCAGGATGAGAGCAGCCCTCACAGTAGAGAAGCGAGTGGCGATAGCTCTGTGGAAGCTTGCAACGCCAGACAGCTACCGGTCAGTCGGGAATCAATTTGGAGTGGGCAAATCTACTGTGGGGGCTGCTGTGATCCAAGTTGCCAGGGCAATGAGAGACCTGGTGATATCAAGGGTAGTGACTCTGGGAAACGTGCAAGCCATAGTGGATGGCTTTGCTGCAATGGGATTCCCAAACTGTGGTGGGGCGATAGACGGAACCCATATCCCTATCTTGGCACCGGAGCACCAAGCCACCGAGTACATAAACCGCAAGGGGTACTTTTCAATGCTGCTGCAAGCCCTGGTGGATCACAAGGGACGTTTCACCGACATCAACGTGGGCTGGCCGGGAAGGGTACATGATGCTCGCGTCTTCAGGCAGTCTGCTCTGTTTAGAAAGCTGGAGGAAGGGACTTTCTTTCCGGACCAGAAAATAACCGTTGGGGATGTTGAAATACCTATCGTGATCCTTGGGGACCCAGCCTACCCCTTAATGCCATGGCTCATGAAGCCGTACACAGGCAGCCTGGACAGTAGTCAGGACCTGTTCAACTACAGGCTGAGCAAGTGCCGAATGGTGGTGGAATGTGCATTTGGGCGTTTAAAAGCGCGCTGGCGCAGCTTACTGACTCGCTCAGACCTTAGCGAAAAGAATATCCCCATTGTTATTGCTGCTTGCTGTGCGCTCCACAATATCTGTGAGAGTAAGGGGGAGACATTTATGGCGGGGTGGGAGGTTGAGGCAAATAGCCTGGCCCCTGATTACACGCAGCCAGACACCAGGGCAGTTAGAGCAGCACAGCATGGCGCTGTGCGCATCAGAGAAGCTTTGAAAACCAGTTTTGTGACTGGCCAGGCTACGGAGTGAAACTTCTGTTTGTTTCTCCTTGATGAACCCTCCGCCCCTCCCCCCCCACCCGGTTAACTCTACTTCCCTGTAAACCAACCACCCCACCCTCCCCTACCCTCCCCCCTTCAAGCACCAGTTGCAGAGGCAATAAAGTCATTGTTACTTCACATTCATGCATTCTTTATTAATTCATCACACAACTAGGGGGATAATTGGAAAGGTAGCCCGGGATGGGTGGGGGAGGAGGGAAGGAAAAGGACACACTCCAATTTAAAACTTTAAAACTTATTGCTATGGAAATCATCTAGGGTGGAGTGAGTGGGTGGCCGAAGGCCCCCCCACCGTGTTCTTGGGCGTCTGGGTGAGGAGGCAATGGGACTTGGGGAGGATGGCTTTTGGTTACACAGGGGCTGTAGCGGCGGTCTCTGCTCCTGCTGGCTTTCCTGCAGCTCAACCATACGCTGTAGCATTGGGGAGGAGGGCTGTTGGTTACACAGGGGCTGTAGTGGCGGTCTGTGCTCCTGCTGCCTTTCCTGCAGCTCAACCATACGCTGTAGCATATCAGTTTGATGCTCCAGCAGACGGAGCATGGACTCTTGCTTTCTGTGTGCAAGCTGACGCCACCTCTCATCTTCAGCCCGCAACTTCCTCTGTTCCTCCCGCGATTCAGCCCGCCACCTCTCCTCCTCAGCCCGCGATTCAGCCCGCCACCTCTCCTCTCGCTCATATTGGGCTTTTCGATAATCAGTCATTGACTGCCTCCACGCATTCTGCTGTGCTCTGTCAGCGTGGGAGGCAGTCTGTAGTTCTGTAAACATTTCGTCACATGTCCTTCGCTTACGTTTTCGAATATTCACTAGCCTCTGCGAAGGAGAGACATTTGCAGCTGGTGGATGAGAAGGGAGAGGTGGTTAAAAAAGATACATTTTAGAGAACAATGGGTACACTCTTTCATGTTACATTTTGCTGTTCACATTACACAGCAGATGTGCTTTCGTTACAAGGTCGCATTTTTCCTCTTATATGGAGGTCCTGCCTGTTTGGTGTGAGAGATCACTCACGCAGTGCCAGGTCACAGATTTCAGCTTGCAGGCAGCCATGGTAAGACACAGTCTTTTGGCTTTTTTAACCTTCTTAACATGTGGGGATGGTTTCAAAGAGTACTGCTATCATTAACCATACCAAGGACCCGTTGGGTTGGCCATTTAAAATGGGTTTGCAATGTAAAAGGAGGGGCTGCGGTTTCAGGGTTAACATGCAGCACAAACCCAACTAATTCCCCTCCCCCCCCCAATTCTCTGGGATGATCACTTCACCCCTCCCCCCACCGCGTGGCTAACAGCGGGGAATATTTCTGTTCAGCAGACCAGGAAGGGGCACCTCTGAATGTCCCCTTAATAAAATTGCCCCATTTCAACCAGGTGACCGTGAATGATATCACTCTCCTGAGGATAACAAAGAGCGATAAGGAATGGATGTTGTCTGCATGCCAGCAAACACTGGGACCATACGCTGCCATGCTTTGTTATGCAATGATTCCAGACTACGTGCTACTGGCCTGGCGTGGTAAAGTGTCCTACCATGGCGGACGGGATAAGGCAGCCCTCCCCAGAAACCTTTTGCAAAGGCTTTGGGAGTACATGAAGGAGAGCTTTCTGGAGATGTCCCTGGAGGATTTCCGCTCCATCCCCATACACGTTAACAGACTTTTCCAGTAGCTGTACTGGCCGCGATTGCCAGGGCAAATTAATCATTAAACACGCTTGCTTTTAAACCATGTGTAATATTTACAAAGGTACACTCACTGGAGGTCCCCTGTGTGCCCTCAGGGTCTTGGGTGAGTTCGGGGGTTACTGGTTCCAGGTCCAGGGTGATAAACATATCCTGGCTGTTGGGGAAACTGGTTTCTCCGCTTCCTTGCTGCTGTGAGCTATTTACATTATCTTCATGCTCATCTTCCTCGTCCCCAGAACCCGCTTCCCTGTGTCTTTCTCCAGTGAGGGACTCATAGCACACGGTTGGGGTAGTGGTGGCTGCACCCCCTAGAATGGCATGCAGCTCCGCGTAGAAGCGGCATGTTTGCGGCTCAGCCCCGGACCTTCCGTTTGCCTCTCTGGCTTTGTGGTAGGCTTGCCTTAGCTCCTTAATTTTCACGCGGCACTGCTGTGTGTCCCTGTTATGGCCTCTGTCCTTCATGGCCTTGGAGACCTTTTCTAATATTTTGCCATTTCGTTTACTGCTTCGGAGTTCGGCCAGCACTGATTCATCTCCCCATATGGCGATCAGATCCCGAACCTCCCGTTCTGTCCATGCTGGAGCTCTTTTGCGATCCTGGGACTCCATCACGGCTACCTGTGCTGATGAGCGACCTGTGCTCTCCACGCTGAGCAAACAGGAAATGAAATTCAAACGTTCGTGGGGCTTTTCCTGTCTACCTGGCCAGTGCATCTGAGTTGAGAGTGCTGTCCAGAGCGGTCACAATGAAGCACTGTGGGATAGCTCCCGGAGGCCAATAACGTCGAATTCCATCCACACACACCCAATTCCGACCCCCTAAGGCCGATTTTATCGCTAATCCCCTCGTCGGAGGTGATGTTAAGAAACCGGTTTAAAGGGCCCTTTAAGTCGAAAGAAAGGGCTTCGTAGTGTGAACGTGTCCAGGCTTAATTCGATTTAACGCGGCTAAAGTCGACCTAAACTCGTAGTGTAGACCAGGCCTAAGAGAAGCAGAATTAAAGCAGAATAATTGACCAGCTTGCATTTGCAGCAGGGAACGTAACATCAATCTGGTATTTTATTAATATGAAAATGGACCCGGCCTATTGTGACAATGAAGGCAATCGTTTTTGCAAAAAAGTGTCACCGAACGTGAGCAGAATTCAGGTGCTAGCTTGCAGCGCAAGCCCTTTAATCTCACACTGCCTGGATGGGAAGGTCCCCAGAGAGGTTAGGTGCCTGTAGCCTAATCAGAGTCATCTATGTGGATGGACTCTATTCTGTTAGAGCCTTGAACAAGGTCATTGTTCTGTGCCTGTAATGCATGAATGCTCTGCAGCCCCATCAGACTGCTCATTAGTATTCTATACATTACACGGGCTAAATTTGCCATTTCATTTACAATGCTTCTGTTTGCAATTTTTCCCCGCTATATCATAGGCCTCCTCAGAAAAACAGGTGCCATTGGTAAGATCTGACAGGCATTTAAACATATTTTGCAACATATTTACAGTAAAACAGCAGAAACTGCCTCTTATTAACCTATTAACTTTCCACCGAGCAGTTTATTCTATGTATGGAAAAAATGAAAGGTGAATTTGAAATTAACGCTGCAAAGAGACATGCAGGAGGATGGAACATCAGCAACAAAAACATGTTTAAAAAAGGCCATATCATGTCACATGCATAGATGGGAAAGAGCAGTTTTGGAGCCAGGCCCAGTTTTATACTCTGACTTGAGTGAATTAGTGCAGACATCCAGGTCATTAGGACTTTACTTTAGCTTATTCTATGGTCAGTTCATTAGGGCCCTGATTCAGCAAAGTACATAAACACCTGCTTAAAATGCATTCCTATTCAGAAAAGCACTTAAATCATTTGCTAAAAATTTTCCATTACTTCAGTGGGAGCAGGATCACTCTGCTAGGCCATAATTCAGCAAAGTACTTAAGTATGTGCTTAAATTTAAACACTCCTATTACTGTTCAGCAAAGCATTCTGCACATGGTTGCACTAAGGTTGCCAGGCGTCCGGGTTTTGACCTGAATGCCCGGTCGAAAAGGGATCCTGTCAGTTCTGGTCAGCACCACTGACCAGGCCGTTAAAAGTCCGGTCGGCGGCGCAGCAGGGCTAAGGCAGGCTTACCTCAGGCGGTAAGGCGCTTACCTCAGGCGGCTCCCAGTCAGCGGCGCAGCGGGGCTAAGGCAGACTCCCTGCCTGCCTTGGCTCCTCGCAGCTCCCCATAAGCGGCCGGCATGTCCGGCCCCTAGGCGCAGGGATGATCAGGGAAGCGCCACGTGCTGCCCATGCCCCCAGCGCCGGTTCTGCAGCTCCCATTGGCTGGGAACCATGGCAGACAGGGATCCTGCCTTAGCCCTGCTGTGCCGCCGACCAGGAGCTGCCTGAGGTAAGCACCACTGAGCCGGAGCCCCCTCCCGTACCCTAAGTCCCTCCCAGACCCCGCAGCCCAACCCCCTGCCCCAGGTCAGAACCCCATCCCACACCACAACCCCCTGCCCAGCCCTGAGCCCTCTCCCGCACCCAAATTCCCTCCCGGAGCCCACACCTCTAACCTCCTTCCACACTCCAACCTCCTACCCTAGACCTGAGCCCGCTCCCGCACTCCAACCCCTTGGCTCCAGCCCGGATCCTCCTCCTGCACCCCAAACCTCTCATCCCCAGACCCACCCCAGAGTTCACACCCCCAGCTGGAGCCCTCACCCCCTTCTGCACCCCAATCCCCTGCCCCATCCCGGAGCCCCCTTGCACACCCTGAATCCATCATTTCTGGCCCCACCCTGGTGCCCACACCCCCAGCTGGAGCCCTCACCCCCTCCCACACCCCAACCCCTCTACCCCAGCGAAAGCGAGTGAGGGTGGGGGACAGCGAGCGACGGATGGAGGGTACTGGAGTGAGGGGGTGTGGCCTCAGAAGGGGCGGGGCCTGGGCATGGGCAGGGCAAGGGTGTTTGGTTTTGTGCAATTAGAAACTTGGCAACCCTAGCTTGCACATGATTAAGTGCATTGCTGAATTGGGGTTTAGTGGATTGATCTTATTCCCACTGAAGTCCAGGGGAAAATTACAATTGATCTGAGTGGTACAAGATCAAGATGTAGGTGCTTATTATGTAGCTTATTGGCGATTTTATTGAGGCTTTTATTGACAACATTTAATTGCAATAGAACCACATCCATTTCGTTCGGGGTCCGATCCTGCAGACTGCTGTCAGACTGCATTGCTGTTCTTTGTCTTTTCTGGAGCAAAATTGAATCCATGGTCATATGGAAGTTATTAGAAGGCAATCTCTTATGTTCCTAGACTATTGTAATAACACAAAATATCTTTCCACACATCAGTTATGTTGGTGCTGTAATTACCCATTGGCTGGCTTGGTTTTAATAATAAACGTTTTTCTAGTGTTTTAAAAAAAAAATCAATGAAAACAAATTCTGATTCCACCACATAAAAAAAAAAAAAAAAAGAGAGAGCGAGAGTCTCAAAGCCTCTAAGCACTTCTTACACAGAACTCCATCAAAAACCATTCTATGTAAAATAAAGGCAACCCTGCTAAGAACACTTTCCCACCTAAATGATGTGGATTGTAACTGGCCTTTGGAGAAGCACACGTACATCAGCGCTTTCTCTGTACTGCTGAGCGCTGATTTCGTATCGTGCAGCATTTTCAAAATTACAGCTTTTCATATTATAGCATTAGAAATTTATGTAAAGTGACTGGATCATGTCTCCTACATGGACTGTATCGTGCCAAGTAGATTTGCCCACTTGTGGAAGTAGCAGGGGGTTCAGCCCCCAAAATGACTGGATCTTAAGGAAAGGATTCCTGCCTTGGCTCGTGCATCCTCGAAATTATACTTCCTGCAGTTTTCATGGAAGCCCTCCTCCTAGATTAGAACAGGGTATATCTCTACAGACTGAGGGTATGTCCAGACTCCACACTGCAAACAAAGGTGTGTTCTTAACTCAGATTAGCTAATTGGAGTTAAAATAGCAATGAAGACACTCTGATGGGGATCCACTCTCCACACTGGTGCCTTCTGCTGGCCGTTTTAGGGATTAGCTCCGCAGATCAGTACGCCCTCTCCTGATGGTGCCTCACCCACCGTCACATCTGCTCTCAGACCCATGTCACTCCAAGGACCCCAGGATCCTCTTCATGACACAGCCCTCTGGCCATGTCACAATCTGTGCTCCCCCCTTCTGGGGGCCCTGCAGACAACTGTCTGGTCACTTTCCCCAGTGATGAATGGGGGGGGGGGGATCCAGGCCTGCCCACTACTCCTGGTCCAGGGACCCTGTAGATGGCATCCATGTACTGTGTCCTCTCCAACCACTCAGTACATTTCCTTGGGCCACTTCCCCACAGCCCCAACACTTTCTTCGCCCTTACCTCACGGCCTCAGCATGCCAGTCCTAGCAGCCAGCCAGGAGCTCTCTCGCGCTCCCCTGTTCCTGCCCAGCATTGCTCTGTCCAGGGTGCTAGCTTCTATCCACCTGCAAGGCACCAGTTCTCTCTCCTTGGGCTCTGGGGAGCAACTGCCCCTGCTTTGCCCTGTGGCTCTTCTTATATGGGCTTGCTGATCCCGGATTGGCTGTTCCTCACAGCCTCTCTCCTGTTGGCTGCTTCCTTTGCAGCCTCCCTAAGGATTAATAGAGCCCCATCACAGACATAGCAACTTGGCTTTTAATTCGGGTTAGCACTCAACTTCAACCCCAGGCTCCTTTACAGGCCTTGACTCAAGTAGCTAACCCCAGCTAAAAGCCCAATTGTGTCTTCACTGCATTTTAACCCAAGTTGGTTATGTTAGTTAAGAACACATTTTTTCCAGTGCTTTATTCTGCTAAATGGAATAGTAAGATATGTTGTACTGAATCATTTTCTTTTGGGGTATGTCTACACTACGAGAGTAGTTCGATTTTAGTTAAATCGAATATGTGCAATCGATATTAGAAAGTCGAACGTGTGTGTCCACACTAAGGACAGTAATTCGACTTTGTCAGTCCACACTACCAGGGAAAGCGTCGACATTGGAAGCAGTGCACTGTGGGCAGCTATCCCACAGTTCCCGCAGTCCCCGCTGCCCATTGGAATTCTGGGTCGAGCCCCCAATGCCTTCTGGGTAAAAAAATGTGGCGAGGGTGCTTTTGGGTAACTGTCGTCATCCGTCAGTCACTACCGCCCTCCCTCCCTCCCTGAAAGTGCCGGCGGGAAATCAGTTCGCGCACTTTTAGATCAGTGACAGCGCGGACGCCACAGCACTGCGATCATGGATCCCGCTGCGACCATCGCTGCAGTTGTGGCCGTTCTCAACGCCTCGCAGCTTATCATACACCTTTCCCTGAGGCAGATGCAGAGAAATCAGGCGAGGAGGCTACGGCACCGCCGTGAGGGCCTGAAGTCGGAGAGTAGCACAGAGCTGTCAGAAACCACGAGCCCCAGCGCCCAGGACATCACGGTGGCAATGGGGCATGTGGATTTTGTTGAACGGCGATTCTGGGCCCGGGAAACAAGCACGGACTGGTGGGACCGCATAGTGCTTCAGGTCTGGGATGAATCCCAGTGGCTGCGAAACTTTCGCATGCGGAAGGGGACCTTCCTGGAACTTTGTGACTTGCTGTCCCCTGCCCTGAAGCGCAAGGACACCCGCATGCGAGCAGCCCTGACTGTCCAGAAGCGAGTGGCCATAGCCCTCTGGAAGCTTGCAACGCCGGACAGCTACCGGTCAGTCGCGAACCACTTTGGCGTGGGCAAATCTACCGTGGGGGTTGTTGTCCTGCAAGTAGCCAAGGCAATCGTCAAGGTACTGCTGTCAAAGGTAGTGACCCTGGGAAACGCGCAGGCCATCATAGATGGCTTCGCCGCGATGGGATTCCCAAACTGCGGTGGGGCTATAGATGGGACTCACATCCCTATCCTGGGACCGGGCCACCAGGCCAGCCAGTACATCAACCGAAAGGGCTACTTTTCAATGGTGCTGCAAGCACTGGTGGACCATCGGGGACGGTTTACAAACATCTACGTCGGATGGCCGGGCAAGGTTCATGACGCTCGCGTGTTCAAGAACTCTGGTCTGTTTAGACGGCTGCAGGAAGGTATTTACTTCCCGGACCACAAGATAACTGTTGGGGATGTGGAGATGCCTACAGTGATCCTCGGGGACCCAGCCTACCCGCTAATGCCCTGGCTCATGAAGCCCTATACTGGCGCCCTGGACACTGAAAAAGAACTCTTCAACTACCGGCTGAGCAAGTGCAGAATGGTGGTGGAGTGTGCTTTTGGCCGTCTCAAGGGGAGATGGAGAAGCTTACTGACTCGCTGTGATCTCAGCGAAACCAATATCCCCATCGTTATTGCAGCTTGCTGTGTGCTCCACAATCTATGTGAGAGCAAGGGGGAGACCTTTATGGCGGGGTGGGAGGTTGAGGCAAATAGCCTGGCTGCTGATTACGCCCAGCCAGACAGCCGGGCGATTAGAAGAGCCCAGCGGGACGCGCTGTGCATCCGGGAGGCTTTGAAAGCCAGTTTCAAGGCTGAGCAGGGTACCCAGTGACTTTTAAGTTTGTGGACACAGAAGCAGAACTTGCCCCCGTTTCTTTACCCAGTTGCCGTCGACTATCCTCTCCACTTACATACCCCCTTCACCCCCTTCCCAAAAAATAAAGTCTGTTCTGTTTTGTTAATGGACACCGTTGTCTTTATTACTGTTTTCGCGGGAATGTTTTAAACCTGGGACGCAGACTGTGGCGGGGGGCGGGTTTAGTGTTGTGATGCAAATGATGCTTCTAAACTCCAGGAATGACAGGCTCCGCGGTGGTGGACTGGTTGTTTCAACGGAGCCTGCCAGCCCTCCTGGCCGGGACTGCGTGTATGTGTCGGCTATGTGACTGTCTTGCAGGGGGAGGAGGGTTACAGATCCCCTGCTGCGCGGCTCTGTGATCCAGGGTAAGGACCGCTGCATAAGATCTGTAACTGCCCTCCCCCGCCACCAAGTCACAGAGCAACACCACCCCCCCCACCACACAGAACATGAAAACCACCTCCCAGACTGACCAGGATAACTAGTCACTGCACTGTATATGTGCCCTGCTGCTGCACCTGCCCCCTGCTAAAGGTGACTGTCCTGTCCAATGACCAAGTCCCTTCCCCCCCTTCAGACAGACTCCCCTCCAAAAGAAGAGGATGGAAACAGAAATGAACAGAAACGTATTCTTTATTAACAACCGCACATGGAACGGGGGGGTGAAACTTGGACGGGGTCTTGTGTGAGGCGGGTAGGAAAGGACTTTTCAAATTTTGGGGAATGAGAGCCTTCTAGTGGTAGAGCAGTCCGCAGGGGTGGAGTGAAATTTTTCACGGCCCCTTCCACCCCTCCGTGTTTGGACTTTGGGTGAGGGGGGTATGGGACTTGGTGGCGGGGCAGGGCAGTTACAGAGAGACTGCAGCGGGGCTCTCTCCTCCTGCCTCCGGTCCTGCAGAACATCCACAAGGCGGCGGAGCGTGTCCGTTTGCTCCCTCATTAGTCCAAGCAGCGTTTGAGTAGCCTGCCTGTCCTCCTGTCGCCACCTCTCCTCCCGTTCAATGTTTGCCCGGTGCATTTGGGACAAGTTCTCCCTCCACTGTGTCTGCTGGGCTGCCTGTGCTCGGGAGCATGCCATTAGTTCAGCAAACATGTCTTCCCGTGTCCTCTTCTTCCTCCTCCTAATGTGCGCTAGCCTCTGGGCAGATGTGGCTGTGGGAATTGGAAAAAGGGAGTGAATTCCTGAGACAGAGCAATGTATCTGTGAACAGAGAACATAGTCTTTCTCTGTGAACAAGACCATGCAGAGCACCTATCACACGCGCACTGAGGACAAGGTCGAATTTTCGGCCCTCGCCTACCGTGCCTGCGGTCTTGCTGTGGCGAGCTGAGGAGCAGGGCTGGACACCGGACTTTGTCTAGCTGGCAAACATGGTAAGCCGTAGACTTGTGGCCGCTTAAAACTTTAAGAGTGGCACTGGCCTCCTTTCACATAGAAAGCAATGCGAGTCTCTGCTGGCAGCAATCCTGCAAGCATGAACTCTGGCCCTGTCCCACCCCCTCGCGGCTGTAAACCGCGTGGCTGTAAACCGGCGGTTGCAGTTCTGTAAAGGGACGGGCAAGCAGTCCCAATACTAACTTTCCCCTACCTAATTCACAGCAGGGAGTCATGCCAGACATCACCCTCCTGAAGGTCTCGGAGAGCCAGAAGGAGAAGATGCTCCGGGACAGCCTGCAGAAACCGGGGCCATTTGCTGCGCTGCTCTGCAAGGCCATGATCCCGGAGTACCTGCTGGCGTTGTGGCAGGGAAACGTGTCCTACCACGGGGGGCCTAATAAGCTCTCCCTGCCCAGGAACCTGCTGATGAGGCTGGAAAAACACCTGCAGGAGGTGTATGAGGAGTTCTCCCCGGAGGATGTCGCCTCTATCCCCGGTTACATTGACCAGTTCTTGGCTTAGGTGCCCTTGGAGGGACAAATGACTGCAGGGTTTTGGGCACTATAATCATGAAGCGGACATTGTGCAATTTTTTGAAAATGGTTCGGACTATATATTGAGGCGCCCAAAGACAGACTAATCATGACACACTTTGCACTGATTCCCCTTTTGTTTGACTTTCCTGTTTACATGTTTTGAAGCACTTTACCCACTGTTAATATTTTCAATCTTCCTGTTTTGTTGCAAATAAATGTTTACATGTTTTAAAGCACTTTAGCTACTGTTAATATTTTAAATATGCCAGTTATGTTGTAAATAAATGTTTAGATATTTAAAACACTTACTGCTTGATCCTTCCCCTGAATCTGTGTCTGGGGTAACGGCGGGGGACGGTTGGTAGGGGATCTCTGTCAGGGTGATGAAGAGCTCCTGGCTGTCGGGGAAATCAGCGGTGCCAGCGCTGTCGACTGCCTCGTCCTCCTCATCTCCTTCTTCATCTTCCCCGTCCGCTAACATGTCGGAGGAACCGGCCGCGGACAATATCCCATCCTCAGAGTCCACGGTCAGGGGTGGGGTAGTGGTGGCGGCCGCACCTAGGATGGAATGCAGTGCCTCGTAGAAACGGGATGTGTGGGGCTGGGATCCAGAGCGTCCGTTTGCCTCTTTGGTCTTCTGGTAGCCTTGTCTCAGCTCCTTGATTTTCACGCGGCACTGCGTTGCATCCCGGCTGTAGCCTCTCTCTGCCATGGCTTTAGAGATCTTCTCATAGGTCTTTGCATTCCGTCTTTTGGAGCGCAGCTCGGAAAGCACGGACTCATCTCCTCACACAGCGATGAGATCCAAGACTTCCCGATCCGTCCATGCTGGGGCCCTCTTTCTATTGGATTGCACGGCCATCTCTGCTGGAGAGCTCTGCATCGTTGCCACTGCTGCCACTGCTGCTGAGCTCGCCACGGTGTCCAAACAGAAACTGCGCTTCAAACTGCCCAGACAGGAAAAGGAATTCAAATTTTCCCGGGGTGTGGCTGGTCAGAGCATCCGAGCTCGGACTGCTGTCCAGAGCGTCAACAGAGTGGTGCACTGTGGGATAGCTCCCGGAGCTATTAGCGTCGATTTCCATCCACACCTAGCCTAATTCGATATGGCCATTTCGAATTTAGCGCTACTCCTCTCGTTGGGGAGGATTACAGAAATCGATTTAAAGAGAGCTCTATGTCGAACTAAATGGCTTCCTGGTGTGGACGGGTGCAGGGTTAATTCGATATAACGGCGCTAAATTCGACATAAAAGCCTAGTGTAGACCAGGCCTTGGAGTCAAGAAAATAAGGCCTCTGATCATGCAACTGGATCTGTGAACCCACGCAGAGCCTCAATGACTTCACTGGGACTCTGCACGGGCATAATGGTCCAACCATATAGATCTGATCATTGGATTGGGGCCTGGAAGAGGTTTCTTCATGAGAGGACTTAACCCTCCGCCTCAAAAAACCTGACTATCCTGTTTGTGGCCCCTGTAATGCAGCTGTAGAACTAATGCATTCTCAATCCTGGGGCTCCACCAAGACTTGTTTTATGTGCTTGCACCACTGCATGGACAATAAATACAGTAGAACCTCAGAGTTATGAGCACCTTGGGAAGGGAGGTTGTTCATAACTCTGAAATGTTCATAACTCTGAACAAAACGTTAGGGTTGTTCTTTCAAAAGTTTACAACTGAACATTGACTTATACAGCTTTGAAACTTTACTATGCAGAAGAAAAATTTGCTGCTTTTAACCATCTTCATTTAAATTAAATAAGCCCTGGAACAGTTTCCTTACCTTGTCCAATCTTTTTTTTTAAAACCTTCCCCTTTATTTATTTATTTTTATCTCTGCTGCTGCCTGATTGCATGCTTCCGGTTACAAATGAGTGGTGTGATTGATTGGTCAGTTCGTAACTCTGGCGTTCATAACTCTGAGGTTCTACTGTAATTTAAAAGGAATATTTGTGCCAAATCCAAAGGAAATGTTTGTTATGCACCATTTAAGATAAAGGCTGTGACAGCGTTGACCTCTGAAGGAAGATTGATCCACAAACGCAAAGCTGGCCAATGCAAATTTTTCCTATTGTGCTTCTGCAAGCCACTGAGACCAGCACCTTGCACTATCCAGTCTTAGAGCCCCACTCTGTGAGGTGTGGAGAACCCTCATCTCCTATGTGTAAGTTAAGGATGATCACCACCACTCAGGGGGCATTCAACTTCCCAGAAGCTTGAGCCCATTGGCATCAAACTGGAATACAAAGGTCCTGATTCTGCTCTCTCATTTACCAGTGAGAATCAGGAGTAACTCCACTGAAGTGGACTTACACTACTGTAAAACTGATTTAAGTGAGATCAGAACTGGTATCAGAAGCCCAGCAAGAATCCATCTCAGCCTGATCTTTGGGTTTTCTTTTTTTGATGAGTCCTTCTTGTCTGAATCCTTTTCTTCCATGATGCATAGCCTCAGTTGTTTCACCATCTCAGGGGTCTAAATTCTTCTTGGCTCATATGTATAACAGCTATTAAGGCTAAAAGAGGAATAATTGCCCACAGTCTTATGCATCCTGCTTTCTTCTGCTATAATTACATGTCCTTCCTGTCCCAATACTTACACTTCATTAACATAGCAGGAGTGATGTTTATGAACTCTACAGAGTAGTTCTTGGGTTGTGTGCCTAACCCAAGAAATTCAGCAACGGTTATAAAAATAAGGACCCAAGGATGTGCCCATCTTTAACCACATGAGTAATCCCACTGATGTCAATAAGACTATGTACTTTGCTGGATTATGGGGTATATGTAAGTCGGCATACCGGGGCCACTGAAAAAGATATGCAACAAAATTCACACGTAGAACCTCATTCTAAATTCACATTTAGAAGTCAAAGGCAAAATTACTCTTAATTTTAACCAGAGGAAAATCAGGCCCTAAATTCATGTTGAGTACAGAATTAATAGGGTACAGTTCTAAAAAAAGATATAGAATCAGACTAAGGCAAGAAATTTACCTTTTAATAGAAATGTTAATAATGCACTTTATTTGAATTCTGTTTCTTTGAAGCAGCAGCTATTTAAAAGACTTAATTTTCCTACAGCCAATATCCAAAATTAAATAGCTTCTACATGTGTCAATAAAAAGGCATGTACTTCATTATTTGTCATCTATCTCCCAGTGATAAATTCAGTTCCTGTTTGGTAAATGCAATTATCCTTCCAGACATTCATATGAATTACTGATATACTGATTGATAAATGTACACAGCAGGCAAAGAAAATGGTGACGGAATGATATTTGCTAATGCAATATGCATATCCGTGAGAGTGGGAATAAATAAAGAAGGATTGGATCACTCTCTCTCTTCATTCGTAACATCCAGGATATAGATGGCAGAAATTTTTGCAGAACTAACAGGGCTCAGAACAAAATTAAATTCTGTTTGTCTTGCAAATATGAGCTGTAAATTACACTATATCCTATTCAGCAGTGTTTAATATCTGTCCTCTAATATGTACACTGTGCCATTTCAATTAAAATACTCAGTTCTAGGACTTGATTCAAAGCCCATAAAAAAATCAGTGGGGACTGGTTAAGGGTTTTGACAAGTTCTGGTTGTAATAAACTTGCCCTCTGGCTGATGACTTTCTACTGTTTTCCATAACAAATTTCAGACTCTTTTCAGCTGTTCCCTCCCTTACTCTGCACAGCTGGCACAACTATCACCCTCTTTGTTCTCTAGGAAGTCAAAAACATTATCTATGGGTAACCTTGGAGACTGCTCATGCAGCAAGAAAAATGGAGATCAGCTAGTTGTTTCATGCTTGGCGCAGTTATAAGCATGCATTTCTTGGTTAACGTTAGGCAGTCTGTCCAATTTGACTTTTGTTTCTCACTCAATCTTCATAACATAACAGTTGTTTTTAATTTACTAATAGTGTTCTGTTGAATCCTTCAAATGTCTTTTCATGGCAATGACAGGACAAAAGTCTGAGGACAAAGTCTCAAACAGATGATTGCCACATTCCTATGCCAGTCATGATAGATCTTTTCCAGGAGAATGGAAGACCAGACTCTCTCAATACAACAGCAGTTGCTAGGCCTAGTTTATTGGTTGTTGGATAGTCCTCTTTAAGTTTAGTGAACTGGTTTATTCTCACCTAAGTCCTTTTAAAAAGTCATAAGGCTTAGCAATGTCAGAGGAGTCACTAATGAACCCACAACAGTATCCCAGGAAACTTGTTTGCTTTTAAACCTCTTGAATGGTTTCTCTTCTCCTTTCTTCAAATTTTGAATGGTGGTCACATTTTGAGACCCAGCTCAATACCCTTAGCTTGTTATCAGCCTTCCTAGATATCAGATTACTCTTTTCATAGAAGATCAGGGTTAGAAGGGACCTCAGGAGGTCATCTAGTCCAACCCCCTGTTCAAAGCAGGGCTGATCCCCAGACAGATTTTTACCCCAGTTCCCTAAATGGCTCCCTTAAGGATTGAACTCACAACTCTAGGTTTAGCAGGCCAATGCTCTTTTAAAGATGTCACAATGACCAGGTTTTAATTTGACCCCACAGTCTCACAGAGTCTAAGATCAGAAGGGACCAGATGGTGTCATCTAACCTCCTGTATATCACAGAATTTTCACTCAGATACCCCTGTATTAAGCCCAAAGACTCTAATTAGATTGAACAATTTCAGTCATCAGGAGAATAAACTGTGAGCCACAAACAGAACTGGAGAGACTGAGGTGCCACCAATGCCCAAGGCCACAGCAATGGCAGAGGCTTGATATGGTGAGATATGCCCAGATGATCCTAGCAGATGATCCATGCCCCATGCTGCAGAGGAAGGCGAAAAAAACCCCAAGATCCCTGCCAGTCTGACCAGCAGGAAAATTCCCTCCTCACCCCAAATTTGGCGATCAGTTAGACCCTTCGCATGAGAGTAAGACATGAATCTAGAAAGAGGATTTTCTGTACCAATTCAGAGCACAGGTTCAGAGGCTTTCCTTACATCTTCCACACGTTGGCCAAATCCCTGGCAATGCACAAGATTTGGGCCGAATTATTTGCTGATGCAAACCAGAACAGTTCCATTGATTTCAGTGGAGCTGGTCTGGTTTATACAGGCAGCAAATTTGGTCCTTTGAGTCCCCAGGGTGTTACAAATGTGATTAACTTATGAGCATCCTCACTCATGAGCCACCGGTGATAAGCTTTACATTGATCACATACAGTAAATGATGAGTTTCCCCAAACTGTCTAGCATGTCTTGGATCTAGGCTACCCAGTGTGGTCTAGAACATTATGGTTTAATCTTCTGTAACCAAAACAGTCTCAATAGCCACTCCTCTTTCCATAGCACTGGTGAAGCATCCTGGGAACACTTTCTTCCAGTAAAGTATCAGAGGGGTAGACGTCTGATGAAGTGGGCATTCACCCACGGAAGCTTTTGCTCCAATACTTCTGTTAGTCTTAAAGGTGCCACAGGACCCTCTGTTGCTTCTTCCAGTAAGGATCTTGGATGTAGCTTTTGACTTCTCCACAGAAGGGGTCTAGGAATGGAGTGATCAGTTTGGTGAATAGGGGTGATACCTGTAAGTTTCATGTCCATCCACAAACTTGGGACACACTGTAAGTCCGACTTATCCTTAACAAAAGGAACACTCTTCTTGAAGCATTTTGCACACCTTTCCCTACTGATCCAATGTCACACAAGCTCATTCTTTCATGGGCCTACACAGCTGGGATGAAAGGCACTGGACAGCTGGTACATACACAGTGGTGATGAGATGGGGAAGGGCAGAGTGGAGTTTTGACCCAAAACAATGGGCGGATCTTTAGTCTTACAAAATTCAATGCCCACACAGCAGAGGAGGCCTCCATATTGTTTTTTAAATGCCTCCCTCTTTCAGGGTCTGACACTCAGCAAACCACAGAATGCTCCATATATCTACTTTGGAGTGGGGCTGGGGGAGAATGGTGGTTAGTTCAGTTCCAAGAGAACAAATGGTGATCTGTGTTAATTGCAGATTTATATAAATGAATTCTGAAGTGGGCAGTTGTATTGGGCCATTGAGGCTGTCAACTGATATGCGACATTGACAATGGCATAATGTTCCATAGAACTTCTTGAAACTAGCCATGTTTGCACAGGAAGGAAAGGTGCAAGGCAATTCATTTGGTCCAGTTCTGATCTCACTTTCTCCAGTGTGACTCCACTAGAGTGAATTTTCCCAAATTTTCACTTGTGTAACTTAGAACAGAACCAGGCCTGGTATCTTCTGCAGGAATGCTGTCTTCACACGGAAAAGCTACCAGTTCAATGCTTCCTACTGAATGCCACTCTGCTTTTAATTCATTGAGCTGTTATACAAAATGACTATATCTCCAATGATAAAGTTCCCCACCCTCACCAATGGAATAAAACAAAACAAACAGCAGCACAGTCATAGTTACTCTAATATGATTCCCAAGTCAAGATTTTGTTAATGTGGTCAGGAAACTTGACTCAACTTTGTGCATGTTTTTTAAGTAGCTCCAGCTTTCCATGTTTTCAAAAGAGAATTAGATTGGCGGAAAGGGGGAAAGAAGTGATGGTTGTCGGGGCAATTGATGAGAAACATAAGCATGACTTTCAAGGCATGTTAAGAAGTTACACTATTACTGTAAAATATTAAGTGTAAAAAGATCTTCCACCCAAGGAGTTTAAAGCACATTACGGACACTGAGGAATTATAGCTATATGGGGTTATTCCCATTTTACAGATGAAGAGAACACAGCACTGAGGGAGTAAGACCAGATTTTTCAAAAGTGTCCTTGGATGCTGGGTGCTTCCATTGCTTAAGTTGTTTAGGGCCTGATTTTTCAACACCCTCAATTCTAGTTGATGCCAATGAGAGCGATGGGTACTCAGCAACTCTGAAAATCAGGACTGAAGTGTTTCCAGTCGGGCACCCAAAAACTGAGTCATCCTAAAGCATATCCTTTGAATATTTTTGGATTAAGTAACCTGTCCCAAGTCCCACAGGATGTCTATGACAGAGCTGGGAATGAAGGCCCACTCGGCTGCCTTTGCATAGGTATAGCAAACTGTATGGAACTTGGCAGGAGGGAAGAGTTTGAAAAAGGTATCAGGAAGTCAGTTTGTGGTAGGGTTGCCAATCCTCCAGGATTGATCTGAAGTCTCCAGGAATTAAAGATTAATCTTTAATTAAAGATGATGCCATGCGATGAAGCCTCCAGGAATACATCCAAAGAAAATTGGCAACCCTAGTTTGTGTGCACATGGATAGAAACGCTAAAGTGCAGTAAGAACAGTTCTGTAAGCAGCTGCTTTACGAAAGAGCAAATTTGTTTCAATAGGAATGAAGTCATCTCATGTTACTACCCAGCACACAAGTCCATGAAACAGTACAAAAGGAAAGGAACAAACTCCTTCTGTAGAAGATTCACTAGGGGGCGTATTACAGGTACTGCTGGCTCCTGTGCAGTATTCCCTGCAGCCAGTAGGGAACATAGGGTCTATGGACCAATTACTGCACAATACGTTAGTAGGCTTTAGGAATCACAACTCTGTAGGGTGCATTGCTGTTCTGTGTAGACAAACCCTTATATCTATACAACTGGACCTAAGATCTGGGCAGTTCATGTAGGGGGCAGTTCTGACTCCCTTTAGGTCCCTACATGGACACTTAGTCCAAGTCACATATAGTAGTAGCCCATAGAGAGTCTAGTCCTCAGTCTCTCGGGGCAAAGACAGCTCTGTATTATATCCACCAGTTTGGTGAGTATTGTGCTAATCGCTGGATGTGGAAGATGTAGAGAAATAGCTGCTAAATGACTCATTTCCCATTAAGAATGAACTTTAGACTAATGTGGCCCCCATCTGAGCTGGGCTGTGCAATGAGCCAGTACTAATTGTGCCCTAAAGCGGGACACTCCTCCTGGCATTCACACTGTCCCGACTTTCCATCAGAGTTAGCTCCTGGTATGAGCTTTCTCTTTCCTCACTGTGGCCCCGGCCTTGCGCGTTGGCAGTAGTGTGAGTGCAACTTGGGTCAGACAGGGGCGCAGAGTGCAGAAAACAGGCATCTGCTTTCTTAAGCGACATCATAAAACTGTCCAGAAAATACAAGTTGAGTAGCAGGTCTTAGAACATAAGAACATAACGTAAGAACATAAGATTGGCCATTTCCCTGTGGGGGGAGGGATAGCTCAGTGGTTTGAGCACTGGGCTGCTAAAGCCAGGGTTGGGAGTTCAATCCTTGAGGGGGCCACTTAGGGAGCTGGGGCAAAATCAGTACTTGGTCCTGCTAGTGAAAGCAGGGGGCTGGACTCAATGACCTTTCAAGGTCCCTTTCAGTTCTAGGAGATAGGATATCTCCATTAATTTATTTACTGGGTTAGACCAAAGGTCCATCTAGCCCAGTATCCTGTCTGCCAACAGTGGCCAATGCCAGGTGCCCCAAAGGGAGTGAACCTAACAGGTAATGATCAAGTGATCTCTCTCCTGCCATCCATCTCCACCCTCTGACAAACTGAGTCAAGGGACACCATTCCTTACCCATCCTGGCTAATAGCCATGGACTTAACCTCCATGAATTTTATCCAGTTCTCTTTTAACAGCATGCTTAGCTCCAGCTTCCAGACGCTCTCCCAGCTCTTACCATCAACCCTCAATGGTGAGGGTCAGGACCGTTTTCCAGCAGAGATCTCAGCTCACAGCGTTCCTCGACGCTTGGTTGTTCCAAACAGACTAAAGGGCACCAGATCTGGGCTGGCTCTGAGCATTGCCGACAAGCACTGAAATACCTGCAAGACCATTTGAAATCAAAAATACTGGGCCCATCTTCGATTACAATTGGACCCCATTCCATCATCTGGTAGCATAAAAGAGGCCTTAAAGTAGACAGAAATCCTCCCTCCTCCTCCCCCCAAATATCCTGTGCAGGGGGTTTTCCCAGCCACCGCAGAACTAGTGTAATGGTTCTGCACAAACTCTGCTCCCATGTCCTGGCACAGAGGGCTGATTAGGGATGTGGCCAAAGAGCACTGTGCAATGGCTATTCTCTGATTGCCATGGCCCAGAGGAGGTACTAGGAAGCAGAGCATAAATTACAGCAGCCTTGAGACTGCTTTAACTTACACTAAGGTCAAGTTGGCCCTGGAATGGCCACCTCTTCTATCGTGAGGGCAGGAGTGAAGTAAAGGAGAATCAGGCCCTGTGAATTTAGAGTTTGCAAATAAGAAATTCTAAGCGGCTCAATTAAAGTTAACATAAAAAGGAAACCTATGCGTGGTATGAAGCACTTGGGTGAATAGCGGTGCTGAAAGAAGAGAACCATAACACACATTCTCTTAATCCAGATGTGCATTTCCTTCCCTGAGCAGTTATTATACCACTGATAATTAGTGCACCAGGCAAAGTTTTACTGCTAACCTGTGGAAAAAACGTAGAAGTGTTTTGACAAAATGTCAAATACAACCAGGACGCATAGGCCTGAAAACAATCCATAAGTTGTTTTAAAGAATATGATATTACAGACTAGCAGTTACTACGGGAATTTCTCTGCGGGACGAAAGGGAAACCAACTCCTGTCAAAGCCTAGGGAAATGGGGGAGGAAAGTATTCCGAGATGCATGCATGAAATGTAATATGGCACCGTGGGTCTACAAGAAATGTATTCCACAGTAGTGCCATGGCAATGGGAAAGCATCACTCCCTCTACAGTTAAAGATATCTCAGAAAAATACATTAGAGAATCCTTATTAGGTTAAGGCATTTATAAAAACCGTAGCCACTTTACCTTGATCTCCAGTTCTGGAATTGTACTCTAGTATTGCCAACCTCAAGCATTCAGAAAGCATGACTCAGGGCCCACAATCATGACATTGGCTTAAAATTCATGAGTGCTTTTAAAAACAAATAATATATTTTGGATCCTTTTTATTTGCCTTTTGGTGTTTGAGCCTTTAGAGTCCACTTTCTTTTCAAACTTTTCTCAATAACCACAAGGGTTTATCTTTTTTGAACGAAAGCTTGAGAGACTCATATAATCACTTGACTCCAGCAGCTGGGGCTTTCAGCAAAATGCCAATGAGCCCTATGATACATTTGCAAGAGTTGGAAACAATGGGAACTTCTTGGCCTGTGTGATAGCACAAATGCTAAGCAACAAACAAGGAAACCGAGACTGGTTAATAATTTTACTTCTGAAAAGCCTTTTGTATTCTGAATTCCTATTCCTAGGAATAGCAAAATAGAATAGGAGAGAGGGTGTAATAGCCTGATGCTCCATGGCCTTCACCTTGGGTAGTTATTTACCCTTGGGCAAAGCGTGTGCCAGACACCACCGTTCTGATTGGCTAGCGTTTTTCAGCCTCTGCACAGGTGTAAATTACAATACCAAGTGCCAGACAGTGGGCCTTGGTCTACATATGCCTATGTACTGCTGTCCTCTACCAGGCAGAATATTTCAGTCCTGTTTTAGTAAAGGTTCCCTATGCAAGCTTTTGTGCTAAAGGTCATGAGTTCTAGTCCTGAGATTGGCCGGACTGGAGCTGCCCCCCCAAATACAGAAGTCAAACTACGCCTCTGCAGGTAAGCTGCCCCAAAGGAACAAGTATACACAACGTGACTGGTACCACTCAGGATCAGCTCTTTTATAAACACCACTAATCAACTTGTAGTGAAAAGAAACAAAAAGTTTATTAACAAAGATAAAGATTCATGAGATCGTGAGCAACCACCACCACAGGTTACATATAAAACAAAAGATGTAACACGCTTCTTCGAGTCTAAACAACTTAAAATAGGCTAAAATCCTGGTCTAAAGTAGCTGGTCACCCAGAGCAATCTTCCAGCATCACCAACCCACAGAGGCAACACAACTGTTGATAGTGGGGAGGGGCCTGTGACTGCACCATGGTCATCTCTGGGTTCAGGAACCTTCCAGCCCCACCTTCCCGGGCCAGGGTAGCCAATCCCACCAGCGCCTGGCCAGCCCAGACAGGGGAGACTCACAGCAACAAAGTTTCTCCCCAGAGCTCCTGCGCCCTCGTGGACACCTCGGGGGGAGAGGCAAGGGCAATGCCCCTAACTCAGGCTGAGCAGAGGGAACCTGCTCCTGGCACTTTCCCCAGAGATCCCCGGCCCAGGGCCACCGCTGCCTCCCCAGCCGGGTTCTCGCAGAGGCGGTGCTGCACAGAGGCGGCACTCTGGAGCTTCCCTGGGAGACTGAGCAGAGCAAGCCCTGCAAAGACAGCTCGGCTCTTGCAGAAATCCAGGGAGGGGAAGATGGGGGGAGAATGTGACCCTGCATGCCCCCCCTCATCGCCTCTGCCAACCCACATGGCTGGGATCCAATGTCCATGGAGGCAAAATGCACCTTCAGTGATGGACAAGGGGTGCCGTTTTGCCTTCCCCTTATATCCCCAAAGTTCATGGTCTTTGCAGCTCAGAGTCAGGATAACCCCCTGTCATCCAGTCTCTGGTGTTTTGGCGCCAAGGTGTCTTCACATACTCCTGTGTGCACAGATCTGGCTTCCACTGTGTTGGCTCACAAGGCGTAATTTACATTTCAAGGGGTAGAAGTGTAAACATCTCTGATCTGGCAGGAAACCAGTTTTTCCACTTCTGCTGGGGAGTAACACCTTGGTATAACATATGTTCAGTACGTAGGCATAACTTTTAAAATCATCATCATACGTACATTTCACCAGCTTGATCCTGGCTTTCACTGAAGAGCTCAAACAATATTCTTTATAGATAAATATCACAACAGCAGCGTGTTAAGGGTAGTGAGCTTGTCAGGTCTAATAGGAATTACTGTTACAGAACAGTGAACCCTTTGCCAGCTGGCAGTGAGTTCTTAGGGTCACAGTAACCCTTTATATGAAGTGAGACTGCTGATGCTTTACCCGTGAAACTTAATTTAGGACAGAACCCAGTGACAGGGAACCAGCTTCTCCAGTTGCAGTCCTGTGATAGCTAATATAGAAGTTCAACGGCACTCCTCATTTTTGGGCTCATACGTTTTGCCAGAAGCCGAGCCCACTTCAGAGCTGACTCAACAGGATCTCTCTGAGCGTTTGCAAACTCCCCCAAATAATACATCTGGAGTCTGTGGTAATAGTTAAGCAGAAATCCCTGACAATGGGCCATATTCTAGCCTTGATCTGTGCACAAGCTCCCGTTGTTGTCAGTGGGAGTGCTGGAAATGGAAGAAGAACAGAACACAGGCCAAGAGCAGAAGGACACATGCCAGAACTGTGTGAGGGATGTAAAAGCTCGGGTACAGGCTGGGGGGTGAGATGCTGGCTCCACTGTAGTCAATAGGAGCTTTGCCATTGGTTTCATCTCTCTGTGGAAGCCATTAGATTTAATCTATTAACTTCAGAGTAAACAGCCCAAATAAGAGGCTCTGTTTGTGGGCAGTGGTGATGGTTGTGGGAGATTAATTCAAAGACTCCAGAGAGTCTGCAAAACAATTGTCCAGAGCAGCCCGGACATCTCTTCAGTTTTGATTTATAGCAACTCTGTGGCAAGTTACTGAGCTTCTCATTCATTACGGCACATTGGCCTCTCCCCTAATGCACAGATACTGTAACCCGGGATGTTTTCACATCCCACATAAAGAGTAGTAGAAGCTCCGTGCTTCAGCCAACCAAAAACCATCCTCCTTGGCGTCCATCCCACAAGCCCTGTAGTTAGCATGTTGTGCCGAGGTGTGCATCCGTCTGTGTTACCAGCACAGTTGGCTTGCCTCAGTCTTGTGCTGACACTTCAGTAAAACAAACTGGGCAAGGCCAAAGGCAGCCAAACAGAGGTCTGGCAAGAGTTCTGCAAAGCCAAACAGCTGAGCCATTAGATTCACTTGAACAAATCTGGGAAAAACCCACAAGATTAAACAGGAAGGAGCAGGACTCTTCTACTTCAGCCCTCTCCGCTCCATGACTAATGTCAGGAGGATCTCACTAATGAGGGGAAAGAAGAGATTATCCCACAGGAACAGTTTTGTATACGGCGTTACCTATTCAATCCATTAGACTTCCTGCTCTTGTCATTTTGATTTCTATAAAGAGGGCTTGTGTGTTGTTGCGATATTTTAAAGAAATGCTTTCACCGTTGACAAACCTGTCCACCTTCTGCTCTCAAGTGCAAGGTGCACCTCTGAGCCCTGCCTTCTCCATTCCTAAACTCAGAGCAGCATGTGCATTAGCCCCCTACCCCATCCAACTCGGCCAAACCCCTACACTGCACCCACACAATTCTCCCCCTGGGAAAAGGAGGAGCGAGAGAGACTGAGCCACACATTACAGATGTGCGTCATGGCACTTACAGCAGTACTGGCAGGTGCTCAGACCCCACGGTGATGAAGGGAGGAGAAGAATCCATCCAGAACAGAAGAAACCTCTGTCTTGTTAGGGCAATATTTTCAAGCCTCTGTGTTTGAAGTTTAGCTACCTAAATGTCAATTTAGGAGCCTGATAGAAGTGGCGTGCTTTCCCCACTAAATTCCATGGCAATTGTGGGCACTCAGAAAACCTAAAAATCAGGCTGGTTTTATTTAGGTGCCTACATGTGGATATGGGAGACTAATTTTAGGTACTTGGGTTTGAAAATTTGGGCCCAAGGTAAGGTAAGATGCGCAGTGAGAGACCTATGTATAGAGCCATTCAGCTACTCCTACAATTTTCTCAGTGAGGATTTCCAGGGTCTACAGAGTGGGGGTAAAATTATATTCCCAGGCTCATATGATACAATTAGACCTGGACACCACTGATCTGGAATGGGGCATCTGAGACAACTATGGCAATTTCCTGCTATATTGTTGGGAGATCTTCCTGTATTAAGTTTATGTATCATTGTGAGACAGGGATTTCCTCCCACCTTCCCTGGGGGACGGTGACTACATCTCCTCAGGAATGAAGAACAGTGGGGAGGTGATTAGCAAATTCTCTCAGGCTGTGACGCCTCCAGAGAGCTGCCACTGCCCGGAGAGGCTTGCATAGGCCAATTCAAACTGGATTCTCCAGAGACCAACAGACAAAGAAAGGACTTTGGGATAAATAGCCCGGTTTAAATTGACTCAGGGCCTTCTTTCTGATCCAGCAAATGGACAGGACCTTTTGTCCATCAGGGGTCCCCAATCCTTCCTGTGAAGGGTTAGAAGGACTTTTGCCTACTAAACCCCATAGAGATGGTGACCTCTGGTAGCATGCATATAGGAACTTACATGGTTTTTAGTATGTTTTCTCTGTAATGCTTTCACCTTAAGAATAAAATGTGCTTGCTTAGAAAGAGCTGTGTGGAAACCTATAACTGTGGGCAATTAGGCTGTTTATAGCCTTTGAAGGGGAAACAAAGCACAGACACTTGCCTGGTTAGGCAGTCTGGCTTGCTGGGAATTACACAGCCTAGGCAGGGAACTGTGCAGCCTGGAAAAACCCTGGTCAGGAGGGCAAGAGACACGAGTCTCCACCCAAGAGAGGTGACAGCGGAGGAGCTGGGAGCCTAGAGTGGGTGCCCTTGCTAGTCCACAGAGGGGGAATACAGGGGCCATGGCCCTGAACTGTGACAGCAACATTTACACGCTTAAAGCATGACAGCAGCTTTCATTTCACATTTCAATCTCTGAAAGTGCTGTGCTGTCCAGCAGCAAAGGGAAGATTTCTAGATCCGGAAGATCCATCTAGACTTGGGTTGGGAGAGCTCCTGAAAGGTGGCAGGATCCAGGCATAAAAGTAGAACACCACCCCACATTATACCACCAGAAAAACATGGAATGGGGGGTGGGGGAAGTATCAAGAACACGACAATGCTGACCCTAGCTGGAATAAACTTCCACTCTTAGCTGGAATCACTTTCGTTCTTCCGCGGCCACACACGTGCAGTCATTAGAGTGTATTTTGGCTGCGTGCGTTTTCTTCTTTTCCCACAGCTGTCAGCTAAACCGGAGATCCACAGGCAAAGCGGAGCACTCCACAGCATGATGTGGATTTCTGACATGCTCCAACGGGCTTTGGTTCCATAGAACAAGGAATGAATCACATTACAGAAAGATAGGAAGGTGTTTCATCTGTGCCAGATATAATGGTGCTCCAGCATTATTTGTTTTGGGTAAAGTTTTACCCGTCTCTTCTTCACAGCAGCATTCCAAGCGATGGAAATGAGAAGCACCCTGCCCCGCCATGAATTATCTGAGAAATATACAAGAATAAATCTAGGCTCATCTGTTAAAACATCATATTCTGGGAGAAGGAAAATGAGTGCATTTTTCCATTAGTTACCTTTCGAACACCATGCTTAACTAAATGCACTGGAAGAGAAATTGCCCATCCAATATGTGAGGAGCTTTGTGATATACCCCGATTTCACTGACGTATGTTGAGACCGATCTTCTAGAACAAAAATCAGATTCATGGACAAACCCGATTTTGCAGTAACACCTGTTTTCCAGCAGTGGTTCTCCATTGGTTTCAATGGAGTTACTCTTTCAAAGCAGTCTAAGTTAAATCAAAAATCAGGTCTGATTTTAAACTGTAAAGGCATGGAAATGCTAACTCAAATTCTTCAGCCATGGACACAAATACCTGCACAACTGGATACACAATGGACCAATTTGCCTACACAAGTGCCGGGGTGCATGAGATTTTTGCATATACACCTTGATCTCTTCTTTTTGAAACAAAGGTTTGCAAAAAGTGCTCCAGTATTGTTTACCTTAGTCAGGGAGATGACCAGTAAACCCTGTTGAGAGTTTAATACTCAAAATGAGGCACTTTGAATTTAAAAATAGACAAACTACAGTTAAATTTAGCCCAAGAGAGAAGGCTGGCCATTGCCAGAAAATTGACCATGTGTTTCTGAAGTGCAGATCTGACCAAAAAAATAACAAAACCAACAATGAAACAGACCAGATCCACATTTATGATAGAGATTAATTTGGCAGAATCAGGGCAGTCCAGATGGTGTGCAGAGAATCACTGAGGTTTTCAGTTTACGCTCTTTTTTTTTTTTTTTTAAATGCGGTAGGAAATAGCTTAGTTTTATCCCTCTCATGACCCACTAGATGTGGCTGACCAACATACCTTGTCCTGACCTTGATAAAGTAGAGTTTTTAACCATAATCCAGCTTGCTTTGTGACTTCATATAATACAACTACACAAGCACTATAAGGCTCGGAGTTTTAGATTTCTCTCAGAAGACTAGCATGCCTCTGCTGAAACACATTGTTAGAAATAAGCCCTTCCCAAGGAAGCTCATCTGATACCATCACCAGGTTTAAGGATATATCTACACAGCAAAAAAAGACCTTGCGGCAGCAAGTCTTAGAGCCTGGGTCAACTGGCTCAGGCCCACGCTGCGGGGCTAAAGGCAGTAGTGTAGACATTCAGGCTTGGGCTGGAGTCCAGACTCCGAGACTCTTCCCCCTTGAGGTTTCAGAGCCCAAGCCCAAATGTCTATACTGCTGTTTTTAGCCCCGCAGCACGAGTCTGAGGCTACGTCTACACTACGGGGGGGATCAATTTCAGATACGCAAATTCAGCTACGCGAATAGCGTAGCTGAATTCGACGTATCCGAGCCGACTTACCCCACTGCGAGGACGGCGGCAAATCGACCTCCGCGGCTCCCCCGTCGACGGCGCTTACTCCTACCTGGGCTGGTGGAGTACGCGGGTCGATTCGGGGATCGATGATCACGTCCCGACGAGACACGATAAATCGATCCCCGAGAGATCGATTTTCTACCGCCGATCCGGGCGGGTAGTGAAGACCAGCCCTGAGTCTTCACCAGGGCTCGGAGACTCGCTGCTGCGGGGTTTCGTTTGCCATGTGGCTGTACCCTGCGATAAGAAAACAAACCAGCCACGATTTTCAGAAGTCGTCAGTGATTTTGGGTGCCCACCCTGGCACATTTGAAAGGGGCCTGGTTTTCAAAAATGCTGCGCACCCAGCTCTGATAAATCAGGGCTTTTAAAGGTGTTTTTAAATTGAGAACCCAAATCACGTAGGGTGAATCTCCTCGCCTGGGTAGGGTGTGGGGCTCACGCCAACTCGCTAAAAATAGCTGTGTGGACATTGTGGCACTGGCAGCTAATCACCCAAACTCAAGTCCACCCGACCCCCGGGTCTGAGCTCACATGGCTAGCCCAAGCCTGCTCCCACACTCCCATGTCCACACTGCTATTTTGTGTGGACATGGCTAGCCCCACTAGCACAAGTATATCTACCTGGCTAGGAGGCTCGCTGCCAGCTGCAGTGTAAACATGCCCTTCGTTGCTTTCAAAAATCTTGGTTTCTTCTCCCAATACATTAACACCCAAATATCAAATCAAACTCTGCAGCCCAGTCAATTTTCCACTGATAACACGAAGAATCTTTTCAAGTTGCAAAAACAGGTCTATTTTATTTTTTTAATTATTTCTCATTGATCGCTCTAGTGTTCAGCTTATGATAACTCCCCTGTGTTGAGTTATGCATAATTCAGACTGCAGAAAGGGTACATCAGGCAGAGCCTATAGGCCAGATTCTGATTCCAGACACAAAATCAGTGCAACTCCATATACGTAATGTAGGTGTGTGTCACTCACGTGACATGATCCAAGGATTAAAAAAAAAATAATCCATTGACAGTTCCCCCAATCTCCCACTACACACACCAGAATCAAACACAAATCACCAGTGCTACTATAAGGAAGGCTTACCCTTTACAGGCTTAATTTTCAGAAGTGGCCTCTCATTTTGTGCCTGCAATCAACGATGACAGCAGATTATCCTGGATGCAATCGTAGAAGCCATTCTTGAAAATTCGCCCCCATCATTCTTCCGAATCCTTCAGAGAAGTGATTGACCTTGTAAATATACTGACAGTTCCTCTGTTTCTGAATGGACATGTTTCAAAGGAGAATCCATCAGCACAACTAACCCGTAATGCATAGATCACAATTCATTCTTAAAACAAAGCAGAGAGTATACAGCATTCGCTCTTTGGAACTCATGGCCACAGGAAGTCGCTGAGGCCAAGAAATAAGCAAGATTCAGAAAAGGACTGGACTGGTTTATGGATATCAGGAATATCCAGAGTATTCATGATTAATGGTGATCATTCTGGAAGGGATGTTAGCCATCATGCTTCAAGGTTTAAGCCAATCTCTAATTATTAGCGAGCAGGATGAGACCTAACTGGGGCATGGAGGAGCAAATGACCCCACATCTGGTAACTGCATGGTTCTTCCTCTTAAGTGTCTGGTTCTAGCCAGTGTCACACCGGACTAGATGGACCTTGAGTCTGATCAGGTCTGTCGATTCCTATGTTCGAGTATCATATTAGATTTTTTCCCAGGTGCAGAGGGGTTGTTTTGTGTGTTTCTAGCTCCAGCCCTTTTTCCAGCTCTTCTTCCCTCACAATGCACTATACAACCTCCCCAAGCCAAGCCATAAGATACCTACCCTCACCGCGTTCAGGTCCCTCTTGAAGCCCAGTTCTGCTGTGTTACGTACAATGAGTTGAGCTGCCTTGCCGATATCAACTGCCTGTTGTTGGTCTCTCTCCCCCTAACTCCATCTACTTGTCTGTCCGTCCTTAGGCTAGGAGAACGTCGGAGCAGGGAGCATCTTATTCTTCCTGATTGTTTGGAAAGCACCTACTACATCGACATCACTACCACCGATACTACTACTATTACTACTACTATTCGGACATTTAAAAAACTAAGTAATGATGTGTGTCAGCGAGGCTGACTCCAGGCACAATTAGGTATGGTTTCCTGTCCTTACTGATTAAGAAATCCACTTTACTCTATTTTTCAATTTCATTCGCTACAACTGCATGGTGTCCTAATTGGCACCTCGATCAACAAAAAAGGCGACAAAGGATGTAAGCAAAACATATGGCTTAACAATTCTGTCAGCTGAAGACAGACTTGTGTGGCCAGTATACCAAAGATGCTGCAAAAACATTGCCTTTTACTGGAAGCGTAAACTCAATAAACCCCCAGGAGAGCAATAAAAATGTAGTAGCCAGCAGATTTAACAAGGACATGCTCGATGCACAGTGTAATCTTATGTGCTCAATGCCCAGTGGATTTCACAGGAATTTGATATGGCAACATCAGATCTCAGTTTCTCAAAATGTCCTGACTGCTTATAAATTAAGGGTATGATTTGGGATAATTGCTTTTCATTTGTGTTGATGAAACCATACGTTATGTTTATTCTTAAGGAATTGTTTTACCCTTTTAACCTGCCTTTGGGACATAAGCTGCAATGATGGAGGGCTTTCCTCTGCAACAATGGCACAAACTCTACTTTTCCACTAAATCTTGGGGAAGTGTTCTAGCCCAGTGCGCTACACATGCTCAAAGCATCTATTGGATACTTTCTCAAACCTCTCTGAATGAATTTCTGCTGAAAGACTCTGCTTTTTCTCCATCCATTTCAATGGAAATGATGTCATTCGAAAGCCAGTGACCTGCCAATGTGCTATGAAGTATTGCTATGAAATAGTGTCCTGGGGCCTCAGCTATGTCTGACTGTAAAGCCCTCTTAATGACTCATTTCAGCCAACCCAATTGCAGTATGTAAATGAACTGGAGAGGACTAGGCAGTGATTGGCTGAGGTACCTTCGGTGTCACAAAATACCGCTACTTAAGAATGACCTGAGCAGTTGATAGGACAGCAGCTGAGCATGGACAAAGCAGTACAATGCAAAGAGGACAGGAGAGTGTGAAGAACAGTACCGGAGAGTAAAGAGGAGAACAGACAGGCCAAGGGGTACAGCAGCAACAAAGCAGGCAACAGGTAAGGATGGCTCTAATAGCAGTTGAAATGGGGGAAATGAAGAAGCACAAGATAGGTAGAGGAAGGGCTATGGTAAGGCATGGTTCCCATCTTGGATTGAGTTACCCGGGTATCTATATGATCATTATCCCCTGTGTGCGCCTGAATGAATTTTCTTTGAACTCAGACAGTTAGCCTCTGATCTGGATGCAGAAAAATCTCCACAACCTGTATGTATGCAAAGAGCTCTTGTTTTTCTAGCCAAGTCAACCAGTGTCCTTTGAATGCTAAGAAGTTCATCTTTCACTGTCCTCTTCTATCTTCTCATTCATTGGCCAACTTATTTCATTTCAACCAATGGGGCTGCATAATGCAAATTAATTGAGGGAGGAGTGACTTACATCTGGTGTCACAATGACACCGGTCAAAGAGATCAGCTATTCATAGCACAGAAAAAGGAAAGAGAGCTCTGCTCCTCAAATTCCCTCTAATGACTTGGGGGAGTGTGATAGAGGGAGAGGGGAGGAAAGGGGGGTGGTTGTAGAGGGTACAGTAATTAGATGATGTGGTGGTGGATGCTCCTGGAATGACCACAGGTAGGAGAGGATGTAATACCAGGAGTGATGTCAGAGACGGTGGTGCTCTTTGGTACCTGACGTGGCTGCTGGTAAATCAGATATTTGTGAGACACTAATTCATAGTCCAGCAGGTTGGTTATACATCACCCTTCACAGCTTCCCCCATCGGGTTTCTCTGCCCCCATTCCCACCATTCCTTGTAATCCTCCTTTTGTCTCCTTCTCCCATGCCTGATTTCATGCCATTTTCCTCTACACAGACACTTGCTCCTTATGCTTGGATCAGCCTCATCCTTCCTGTGAGCAAAGCTCCTTTCCTGTCCCTGCCTTCAAACCCACTTCTTTTGCTTGGCCTGCAAGCGGTGAAGTGTTCCCCAGCATGGTCTGCACCCACCTTCCTGTCTGATCTTTTTGATTGGAAGCTCTTCAGGACAGGGACCTTTTCAAAGACATTTGTTAAGGACTGTCTGTGTAATGTATCAGAGGGGTAGCCGTGTTAGTCTGGATCTATAAAAAGCAACAGAGAGTCCTGTTAGACTAAGGGCTGGTCTACACTGGGGGGGGGGAAATCAATCCAAGATACGCAACTTCAGCTACGCAAATAGCATAGCTTTCGTGAGTGAATACCCACTTCATCAGACGGATGTAATGGAAATTTCCAGAGGCAGGTATAAATATGCAGGCAAGGATCAGTCTGGAGATAACGAGGTTAGTTCAATCAGGGAGGGTGAGGTCCTCTTCTAGCAGTTGAGGTGTGAACACCAAGGGAGGAGAAACTGCTTTTGTAGTTGGCTAGCCATTCACAGTCTTTGTTTAATCCTGATCTGATGGTGTCAAATTTGCAAATGAACTGAAGCTCAGCAGTTTCTCTTTGGAGTCTGGTCCTGAAACTGGTCCTTTTTTGCTGTAAGATGGCTACTTTTACATCTGCTATTGTGTGGCCAGGGAGGTTGAAGTGTTCTCCTACAGGTTTTTGTATATTGCCATTCCTGATATCTGACATTTATCCTTTTACGTAGGGACTGTCCAGTTTGGCCAATGTACATAGCAGAGGGGCATTGCTGGCACATGATGGCATATATAACATTGGTGGACGTGCAGGTGAATGAACCGGTGATGTTGTAGCTGATCTGGTTAGGTCCTGTGATGGTGTTGCTGGTGTAGATATGTGGGCAGAGTTGGCATCGAGGTTTGTTGCATGGATTGGTTCCTGAGTTAGAGTTGTTATGGTGCGGTGTGTGGTTGCTGGTGAGAATATGCTTAAGGTTGGCGGGTTGTCTGTGGGCGAGGACTGGCCTGCCTCCCAAGGTCTGTGAAAGCGAGGGATCATTGTCCAGGATGGGTTGTAGATCACGGATGATTCGTTGGAGAGGTTTAAGCTGAGGACTGTAGGTGATGGCCAGTGGAGTTCTTTTGGTTTCTTTCTTGGGCTTGTCTTGTAGCAGGAGGCTTCTGGGTACATGTCTGGCTCTGTTGATTTGTTTCCTTATTTCTACGATATCCGCACAAGAAAATAAGGAAACATAGGTCATCAGTGGAATTTGAATCCAGGATGTGCAGCACCACAGCATAGACCTCTGCCACATGAGCTAAAGGAGTAACTCTGACTGCTGGTAGGTATGGTAGGCTATTATCCTCTAGTAGACATACCAGCCACTAGATCGATATGCAACCCACCATACCAGTGTTTTACACATGCATCAGTGCTGGAGATCAAGTGGGGAGCACACTTGGGGGTGGGGCGTGTCTCACTGCCATTTTGCAGGCACGATCCCTTGATGACTCAGGGCTAGGGAAGGAGTATTTGATCCATAGTTGGCTTCGGTCAAAGGGCATAATTCCTTCAGCCTCCAGGGAGGCTGCCTTTGCATTATCGTTAGGAGAAATATCACATTTGCAGCCATTAAGAAACAGTGCAAGGAAGGAAAGATGGTGAGCCTCAGCTGTATCCTCAAGACCCCTCTGCACCAGCCAGACATTGCAAGAAAAATCCACACTCTGGCTATGTGAACACTACAGCTTAAGTCAGTATAAGTTATGTTACTCAGGGATGTGAATAAGCCACCCCCGAGTGACATAAGTTACACCCACCTAAGCGCCGGTGTGGACAATGCTATGTTGGTGGAAGAGCTTCTCTCGCCAACACAGCGACTGCCACTCACAGGGGCTGGAGTAATTAAGTCGACGGGAGAGCGCTCTCCCATTGGTTTACAGCATCTGCCTTAGCAACGCCAGAGCAGCGTAGCTCTGCAGTGTAGCCCTAGCCTCTGATGCTCTTAGTCAGCTTAAGAGGTTGTACAGCCTTACTGCACTTGTTCCCAAACCACTCAGACTAAAGCAACCACTCAGTGCTTCCTGATAGCTAAGACCTGGAATACCCATACTAGCAAATTTTCCATTAGTCCTTCCCTGGATTCCAAAAGGATTATGGCCACAGCTAGGTTTCCGTCTGCAATTGCCATACACGTTCAAATAAGTTTCCTCTGTACTTTGGTATGTGCTGGTTTTTCCCCCCCTTCCCCGCCACTAGATTGCCTGACAGATTTATGTGCTTCTGCTCCACAATATGCTGCTGCATAGTGACGTTAGCCTTCATTCAGGCTTGTAAATAATTGAACAAATGATGCACCAGACACGCAGCTGAATCTCAGAATTCCCAAACCCTTGAAAATATACCTCCATAAACAGCATTAACGAGTAGCACACCAAAACACCTGCCCTTGATAATGGAAAAAAAGGACTAAGAGGGGGAAATAGTACATAACACTTCAGCGTGTCAGCATCTCACTACAATTATATGATCACAGTTAATGCTTTCATAATCGACTTGGTAACAATAGGAGGCCTTGCATTTGATCCAATCCACCTACTGTTAAAAGTGACCCCCTTTCAGAACTAGCAGTTAACACCGGGGCATCTAACCAGTGTGAGATCACTGAAATGTCGCTAGCCTTCATTTACAAAGAATACTCCTCGGCGCCGTGAGACGAACCACTGAACAATTAGTAGCTCTTAGAATAAGCAAGTTCTGTCCGTGACAGTGCCCAACACAATACAAGCTTCCACCATGTGACATTTCATAATAGGATTATAGGGCTCAGTTCTGTAAATCAGCATAGGGCCGGATTCAAAGCGCATAAAATTGCCATTTACTTCAATGGGTTTGCATCAAGTGCCATGTCCTAGAGCAGTGATTCTCAAACTATTGTACTGGTGACCCCTTTCACACAGCAAGCCTCCGAGTGCGACCCCCCTTATACATTAAAAACACTTTTTTATATATTTAACACCACTATAAATGCTGGAGGCAAAGCAGGGTTTGGGGTGGAGGCTGACAGCTCGCGACCCCCCATGTAATAACCTCGCAACCCCCTGAGGGATCCCGACCCCCCAGTTGAGAACCCCTGTCCTAGAGGTTCCGCCTATCACTAAAAGTTTAAGTTAGAGCTGGCCGAAGTTTTTCAACCAAAAATTCTGCTTGCTGAAAAATGGGGGTTGTATTGAAAACAAGGTTTTTTCCTCCCTACAGGGAAAAATGTCATTTTCAATAAACCTTTTCAAACAGGAAATTTCTAAACTAAATTCCACAAAACTTTTAGTTTTGCTTCAGACTGGCCCTTTTCATTTCAGTTTTGAAACATTGGGGGGGGGAGGGGAGAAGCAAAAAATAATTCCAGTTATGAGACAAAAATGAATGTGTTTCATTTCACAAGGTGCCTTCAAATATTTCATAGGACAAAAAAGTGTGTGTGTGTGTGTGGTGGGGGGAGGGGGGTCGACTACCTGTAAGTAGGATGCTTTCACCCCATGTGCCGGACTCTTCGGGGTGCACAGTGTCTCCAGAGAAGTGTTGAGTGCCCTCAACTCCCAGTGATTTCAGTGGGAGCCAAAGCTAGGAAAGGGGAGGCTGGAATCCTGAGCACCCCTGTAGTCACATCCTACACGTTACTGTAATAATCTTTGTCCAAAATATGCCTTGGGAGGTATCATTTGAAAACTAACAACTCACTGATCATTAATATCCTTGCATGTTGTGTGTACATGGTGTGTAATAAGAGTTATGGATATGTGCTGAAGTGACGACTAAAAGCTGTTTAAGCCAGGCATGTCTGGGGAGTTAGTAAATGGAATGAGTATTTGTTTCTCTAACCAGCTCAATCAACTGGAAGAGACAATGAAGGTATATTCACATATCAGGTAAACAAAACTAACAAGGGGATGGGGGAAAGGCAGCATGGCATCTATGCTCCGGCAGGAGAGAGAAACTTGGTCTGGGGGGGTTTACTTTTCAAAGAATACAATGAAAAGGTTTATTGGTCTATAAAGACTGGGGGCTGAACCTCAGGCGATAAGCAATTGAATCAACTGATTGTATACAATATTACTGTATTATAAAAGAGAGTGGGGTCTTTCTGAAAGCCTATGACACTGGTGATTAATATCATAAAATGTATTTATTAACACTATCAGGAATTACGGATAATCTTTGATTTTAGGCTTTACAGTCTATGTCCAAACAAAGGGAGAAACGGATCTCTCCTAGACAGGATGGAATGTCACAGCTACTTACCTGTGTCTCCTATGAAAATTAAGCATGGTGGAATCAAAACAATGGAAGACTCATTTACATATAGGCAGATTGGAAGCCCACAGGAAGCAAAAACCAGCATGATGTCATCCTGCCTCTTGAAACAAGGTCACTGAACTTTGGAAGATAAGCAAGGACAGAAGCCATCTTTGGCATCCATCACTAGACAGACACAAGAATCCAGAGCTCTTGCAAGCTGAGAAAGATGGGTGGGTCCTTCAACCAACGGGGGTTTGAGTTTCTGGAAACTGAGTAAATGAGAAACCTGCTTAGACAAAGATCTTTCTGAACCAAGGCTGTCTAGCATCCAGACACTCAGGGTGTGACCTGCATGTTTGTAGGCTCTCTGTGAGCATTCCAGGCTGGGAACTACAGCTGAAAAGCACTGTAATGCAACCGGGACTTCAGGACAAGTGGTGACAGCCCCTCAGTGGTCCGAATTGCACCCTGAACCCTGTGATAGAGGCCTGGAAATAAAAACGGTCAACTCAGCCAAACTTTTAAAACCCTCAGAAAAGTTTCCGGTTTGATTGGAGTTTGGGCTGAAGGTTTGGGTCAAACCTTATTTATTCCAAATGGTTTCACCTTTTCCTAACTCCCACTAGTTTCAATTTGGGCAAGAGTGCCTTCTGTAGGACCTCCATTCCAACCCGAGGAACCCAGCTCAGTAGGAGTTACTACCCCACTTTTGATACACCCCAGTCCCATTTTCATGAAGGCTTGGGCTGGATACATTTTAATGGCAGATCCCAAGGACATCCGTGTGTGTGAAAGAATATCAGCACTTACCCCCTTTTCCTTATCTACAATTTAGGAACCAGGTTCAGCAGCCTCCCAACCCCCTCCTATGTTAAGCAAGCAACCAGGCAACCCAGATCTAGGTTCTCTCTACACTGCACTTTTGTGGTTAAACCTTTTGTCAGTCGGGTGTGTGTCGGGGGGAGGGGGGGACGACACCCTGACTGACAAAAGTTTTAATGACAAAAAGTGCCAGTGGGGACAGTGCTTTGTCAGGAGGAGACGCTCTCTCACTCACAAAGCTACTGCCTCATGTTGGGGATGGTTTTATTTTGCCGTCAGGAGAGCTCTCTCCTGCCGGCAAAGAGCGGCGACACAACGTACTTTACAGTGGTACGGCTGTAGCGGCATGGCGGTGCTGCTGTAATGTATGCAGTGTACACATAGCCCTAGACACTCTATACACTCCAGCTGATTCTCTCTCTCACCTCTTTCTAGGTCTAGTAACTGCTCTAACTCGCTAGAAGCAAAAGGAGTGACCTGTGGCCCCCAACTGTCTTCTTGGTGCTGCTCTCAGCAGAAAACAACTGCAGAATTGGTCTGGTGGAAGATTAGCCTGTTCCATTATTTCTGAACGTCTTCGGTAACATGATTGGGTGTATTTTAGAGAGAACAACTCACTCGTTTTCCATTTCTCCGAGTGACTTTAATGTGAGCTTAGCTTAAAACAAGCCACCTAATAAAATGCCTGATGTGCCTGCTAAGTTACAGGGGCTAGGATAGAAATGCAGGGAATTGTTCCCCCTAGTATGCACCACTTCACCTACTTACACACATTGCTTTTTACTAGCTTATTTATGGCCTCTTCAGTGCAGCTATATGATAGATTGTATTCTCACTATTGGTCTCTTTCCCCACCAGGGCCCAAATTTTGTTTTATTGTGGTATCACGGAGTTAAAGTGACTCTGATTACAGAAGGGAGCTTGTAACACTGCCTATATTTAAGGTTGCCTAACTCTTTCCATTATAAAGACCCTATTTTCAGTTGCTTAGAATTTTTCCAAACTTTAACCATCGGGACTGAAATTTTCTATCCCAATTGTCTGTCTTGGGTTGAATTTTTTGGGAATGTTCCACTTATACTGATTCAGCCATTTGTGAGACTGAGGCAAGGGGAAAAAATAGGTGGAAAAATTCTTACAACCATACTAGCTTCTCCATGCTTAGGATCAGGGCTTGAAATTTGGGTGGGGGTATCACACTGTTGTCACGGATGTGTCTTGGCCAAAATGGGAGAAACTTGAAGGGGGTGGCAAAGTTTAAAAGCCTCTTTACATATGCTCAGGAGAGATTTGATAGTATTTAACTGCCAAATTCTCTTAAGATTCCATCTGCACTGAGTATGCCCCAACTCAAGGCAGTAGGGGCTCAAAGCAGGAATTTCCCAGCAATTGCTCCTCCTGCCCACTATGGTGCCAGGCACCAAATCTGAGGCCAGGGAGGTTGTCCCTCCTGTGCTCTCAATGCCTCCCTGCTAGTGCCCAGGCAGCAAGGAGGAGAAAGAGGAACAGCCCAAACTCAAATACAGAGAGATGAGAAATGTGGTGGGGGAGATGGTATATGAGTGCATATGCACAAGGGGGCCAAGTTAAGGTTAAATGCACAACCTTGATTCTGGCATTCCCTATGTTTTGAGTGCTTGACTTTGCAAACTTGACATTCTTTTAATGTAATTTAATGTACACATTGTTCAGTGTGCTACATGAGGCATATACACAACCTGCCACTCAGCTGTCTGTGAGTACTGCAATCGGGTGACCAGATTCATCCAGTACCCAGTCAGGTTTAACTTGGATATCTAGTACCCATTCAAACTTATTTCCTGCCCCTAAGATAACAGAGCAGCAGTAGGCACTGGAAGAACACAGTGAAGAGGCAGAGTTCCATAGTATGCTGGGCACTTTTATTTGGTGACCACTTACAATGAGCCCAAAGTCTCAACGGGGGCTGAAATCCAGCCCCCGAGCTTCTTATATCTGTTGAACAACAAAACACAAGAAGCCCCAGCATCTAAATAATCCCCAGGTTTAATGTACAGTTGTAGAAAGACATTCTGTTATTCCCTGCTGTCAAATGCTAACAATAATATCTGCACTGAGTTAGCAGCAGAATGAATGAGTTATTAAAACTCTGCCAGTGTGTAGCTAGAAATGGTTTATTTTGTTAATTAGGCATTAACTTATACTAGGTGGAAGCATCCCCATGATGGTGCTTTCTGCACTGTTGTGAAGACTGGTTGATCCTTCCACAGTTCCATTCCCTCCCTCCCTCGTTCTCCACCAAAGCTGCTCCAAAGAAGGGTTGGCAAGAGTACAGCTGTGTACACAAGTGCTCTACAGCACCACCAAGGCCACAAATATCCTAACAGGAGTTAGGAAACAGTAGAAACTCCTTAAGGCTCCATGCTACGTGTCAGGGTTCCCTCCCCACTCTGAACTCTGAGGTACAGATGTGGGGACCCGCATGAAAGACCCCGTAAGCTTATATTCCACCAGCTTAGGTTAAAACTTCCCCAAGGCACAAATTCCTGGGATGGTATCGCTGCCACCACCAAGTGAGTTAGACAAAGATTCAGGAAAAGGACCATTTGGAGTTCCTGTTTCCCCAAAATATCCCCCCAAGCCCCTTCACCCCCTTTCCTGGGGAGGCTTGAGAATAATATACCAACCAAATAGGTAACCAAGGTGAGCACAGACCAGACCCTTGGGTTTTAGGACACTAAAAACCCAATCAGATTCTTAAAAACAGAACTTTATTATAAAGAAAAAAAGTAAAAGAAGCACCTCTTAAAATCAAGATGGAAGGTAATTTTACAGGGTAATAAGATTTAAAACACAGAGGATTCCCCTTTAGGCAAAACTTTAAAGTTACAAAAAACCAGGAATAAACCTCCCTTTTAGCATAGGGAAAATTCACAAGCTAAAATAAAAGATAATCTAACGCATTTCCTTGCTATTACTTACTATTTCTGTAATATTCGATGTATCATTTCAGTAGGAGCTGGATTACTTGCTTGGTCTTAGAAAGAACACCACACAGAGCACAAAGCAAAAACCTTCCCCCACAGATTTGAAAGTATCTTCTCCCTTATTGGTCCTTTTGGTCAGGTGCCAACCAGGTTATTTGAGCTTCTTAACCCTTTACAGGTAAAGGAGGGATTTTATGCTACCCTTAGCTGTATGTTCATGACACTATGGAAGCACTGTGCTGCCGAAAGAAGGGGGCCAAGGGAAGGTCCACACAGGTAGCTCCTGGATCATAAAGGTAAGGATACCTCTTCCTCTCAAGCTCAATGGGCCTCTGAAAGCTCCCTTCAGGAGGAAATGCTGTGCAGGAACTCTGCATGGTTCCTCTGGGTTTCTCCCTAAAGTCTGAACCTAAGCCAGATTCTATTCCACTTTTTTGACTCCCTTGTTCATTGTTGTGTCGAACTGTGTAGGATTCAAATTGTACATGAGCATCCTCACTCAATCACCACTGTTCTTATAGGCCAAGTGCACTAGGTTGTGAATCTTAGAAGAACACTCATCCTATATATCTATTTCTACTTATAGCACTCAAAGCAGCTAGCGACAGAAACCCTCTCTCCCTCCCCCACCCCCCATGAGCTAACCTAGGCATACCTTCTAGATAAGGTATCTGAAGCGTTTTGAGATGTTTATTCCCTGGCCCAGCTGGATTTCATAGGACTATTTGCTTTGCAAATGCAAAATTATCTGATGTGAGGCTATTGGTCCCAGTGCCTCTCTTCCTTTTCTAGCAGCCAAACCAGAGAGAGATCAACCCTGATGCTGTAAGCAGCTACATTTAATCCTCAAATACTGTACTTCAATACATTGGCAGTGCAGTTACACGCCAACAGCAGACCAATGCAGCTGGCACTAGAGACTGGCTGCTGTTTTCAGGATACAAGGGCCCCTGTGTATTCAAGCCAAACATCTGCAACAAGCATAAAGTACAGCGGTAAGTAATGCGTTAGTAATGTGTTCCTAATACAACCCAACCAGATTGACTGGTGACAGCATAAGGAGTTCAGAAAAATACAATGTGAATTTTTAAAGAACACACCTAATTAAAGTGTATTTAAGTCACATTTATTAGCTCTTCTTCCACAGTGGAAATCAAATGAATAATACATACAGAATAAAATTTGCTTTCCTTCATTGCTTTCAATATTCAAAGAGCCAGATTCTGCGCTCAATTATAACTAGAGTCACACATGTTGACTTTACTAGGGTTGCAGCAATGTAGCAGAGGGGTTTAGTTCAATTTGCAGAATCTTAAACTGCTTTAAAAAAGCTGCTGTGGTAGATGTTCAAGAGAGTTAGCAATTTTCCAATGAAACATTATTAAGGACCCAAAAGCAAACTATCTACTGCATAGGAAAGATAGGAAGCATGGCAAGAGACCACCCTACCTTAACCAAGAGATCTTCAATGATATGAAACTCAAAAAAATTAATACTTAAGGAGCTGACTGAGGAGTTATCAGCCATTAACGATTATTAGCAGGTAACCAAAGCCCACAGGTAAGTCAAAAACATGGAGACCTGGGAGAAGGGTCGGAATCTGGGGGGAGCATGGGCTGTGATAGCAGAAATAAGGGAGAGACAAGACAGAACGGGGGGAGGGGGGGAAGAAATCAAATAAGTATTTTAGATGTCTGTATATTAATGCAAGAAGTATGGGGAATAAGCAGGAAGAACTCAAAATGCTAGTAAATAAACACAACAATGACATAGTTGGCATCATGGAGACTTGGTGGGATAATACGCATGATTGGAATATTGGTACAGAAGGGACCAGCTTGCTCAGGAAGGACAGGCAGGGAAAAAAGGGAGGAGGTGTTGCCTTATACATTAAAAATGTATACACTTGGACTGAGGTTGAGATGGAAACAAGAGACAGACTTGTTGAAAGTCTCTGGATAAGGATAAAAGGGGTAAAAAACAAGAGCGATATCATAGTAGGGGTCTACTACAGACCACCAAACCAGGAAGAAGAGGTGGATGAGGCTTTTTTTTAAAACAACTAACAAAATCATCCAAAGCACAGGACTTGGTGGTGATGGGGGACTTCAACTACCCAGACATCTGTTGGGAAAATAACACAGCAGCTGGGCACAGATTATCCAACAAGTTCTTGGAATGTATTGGAGACAAATTTTTTATTTCAGAAGGTGGAGAAAGCTACTAGGGGGGAGGCTGTTCTAGATTTGACTTTGACAAATAGGGAGGAACTGGTTGAGAATTTGAAAGTGGAAGGCAACTTGGGTGAAAGTGATCATGAAATAGTAGAGTTCATGATTCTAAGGAATGGTAGGAGAGAGAACGGTACAATAAAGACAATGCATTTCAAGAAGGCAGATTTAGCAAACTCAGGGAGTCGGTAGGTAAAATCCCATGGGAAGCAAGTCTAAGGGGAAAAACAATTGAAGACAGTTGCAGTTTTTCAAAGAGACATTATTAAGGGCACAAGAGCAAACTATCCCACTGCGTAGGAAAGATAGGAAGTATGGCAAGAGACCATCCTGGCTTAACCAGGAGATCTTCAATGATCTAAAACTCAAAAAAAAAAAAAAAAAAAAGTGGAA
>NW_020664540.1:9738660-9742967 GCF_002925995.2 Terrapene triunguis
AGAGTCCTACAAAAAGTGGAAACTCGGTCAAATTACAAAGGATGAATGTAAACAAATAACACAAGTATGTAGGGACAAAATTAGAAAGGCCGAGGCACAAAACGAGATCAAACTAGCTAGGGACATAAAGGGTAACAAGAAAACATTCTACAAATACATTAGGAGCAAGAGGAAGACCAAGGACAGAGTAGGCCAGTTACTCAATGGGGGGGGAAAGACAATAACAGAAAATGTGGAAATGGCAGAGGTACTTAATGACCTCTTTGTTTTGGTTTTCATCAAGAAGGTTGGTGGCGATTGGACATCTAACATGGTGAATGCCAGTGAAAATGAGGTAGTATCAGAGTCTAAAATAGGGAAAGAACAAGTCAAAAATTACTTAGACAAGTTAGGTGTCTTCAAATCACCAGGGCCTGATGAAATGCATCCTAGAATACTCAAGGAACTGACTGAAGAGATATCTGAGCCATTAGCAATTATCTTTGAAAAGTCATGGAAGACAGGAGACATTCCAGAAGACTGGAACAGAGCAAATATAGTGCCCATCTGTAAAAAGGGAAATAAGGACAACCCGGGGAATTACAGACCAGTAGGCTTAACTTCTGTACCCGGAAAGATAATGCAGCAAATAATTAAGAAATCAATTTGCAAACACCTAGAAGATAATGAGGTGATAAGGAACAGTCTTCATGGATTTGTCAAGAACAAATCGTGTCAAACCAACCTGATAGCTTTCTTTGACAGGGTAACAAGCCTTGTGGATGGGGGAAAAACGGTAGATGTGGTGTATCTTGACTTTAGCAATGTTTTTGATACTGTCTCACATGACTTTCTCATAAGACAAACTAGGGAAATACAACCTAGATGGAGCTACTATAAGGTGGGTGCATAACTGGTTGGAAAATTGTTCCCAGAGAGTAGTTATCAGTGGTTCACAGTCATGCTGGAAGGGCATAACAAGTGGGGTCCCGCAGGGATCGGTTCTGGGTCTAGTTCTGTTCAATATCTTCATCAATGATTTAGATAATGGCATAGAGAGTACACTTATAAAAAGTCTGCGGATGATACCACACTGGGAGGGGTTGCCAGTGCTTTGGAGAATAGGATTAAAATTCAAAATGACCTGGACAAACTGGAGAAATGGTCCGATGAAAATAGGATGAAATTCAATAAGGACAAATGCAAAGTACTCCACTTAGGACAGAACAATCAGTTACACACATACAAAATGGGAAATGATTGCCTAGGAAGAAGAACTGCGGAAAGGGATCTGGAGGGCATAGTGGATCACAAGCTAAATATGAGTCAACAGTGTAACACTGTTGCAAAAAACAAACAATCATCATCCTGGGATGTATTAGCAGGCGTGTTGTAAGCAAGATACAAGAAGTAATTTCTGTTCTACTCCATGCTCCATGCTCCATGCTGGAGTTCTGTGTCGAGTTCTGGGCACCACATTTCAGAAAAGAAGTAGACAAAATTGAGAAAGTTCAGAGAAGAGCAACAAAAATGATTAAAGGTCTAGAAAACATGACCTATGAGGAAAGATTGAAAAAACTGGGTTTGTTTAGTCTGGAGAAGAGAAGACTGAAGGGGACACGATAACAGTTTTCCAGTACATAAAACGTTGTTACAAGGAGGAGAGAAATTTTTTTTTCTTGTTAACCTCTGAGGATAGGACAAGAAGCAAAGGGCTTAAATTGAAGCAAGTGCTGTTTAGGTTGGACATTAGGAAAAGCTTCCTAACTGTCAGGATGGTTAAGCACTGGAATAAATTGCCTAGGGAGGTTGTGGAATCTCCATCATTGGAGGGTTTTTTTTAAGAGCAGGTTAGACAAACACCTGTCAGTGATGGTCTAATACTTAGTCCTGCCATGAGTGCAGGGGACTGGACTAGATGACCTCTCAAGGTCCCTTCCCGTCCTATGATTCTATGTGAGTATCAGGAGAAGTGGTACAGATTATATTCACCCCACTGATGAAGCAGGCATATCTACTGTTTGTTATTTAGGTTTGCCACTGAAGCATCATACTGGATTCCCAGCTGCTTTTGATGTTCAGATGGTTCTTGGCAACCATCTCTCTTATTGTCATTGCATTTGCTGAGAAGTCTGAACTGATCTCTTTTGGATGTGGACCTCACCACAATTACTTGGGTGTTGGTCACCTTGAGGTCAGGCAAATCTAACACACCTTAAAACCATTTGGAAACTATAACTGAAGCAGAAGTGCCCACCTGTTAAGTACTCATTTCCCACAGCGAGTCCACAATCTGCAGTGCTTACATGTTAATATCCCAGTGACTCTAAGGTGTTGGTTTTGACCTATAAAGCCCTAAATGCATTAGTTCTGGCTACCTTAGAGACTACAACAGTTGTGGTGGGCTGAGGCTCAAGCTAATAGGCCCCTAGTTTCTGACTATAAATCGACACTGCAGCTGGCTGTGCCCGTCCCAATGGCAGTGTGGACATCCCTTAGTGAGGAGTCCTTGATTCCGATACTCATGTTCAACCTATTCATCTGCATTTGGCAACCTAACAGACTCATTACACAGCTTACCATTTTCCCTGGTTTCTTCAGGAGCAGAGGCTGGCAGGTGTGGAGGGAGCGGAAGAGCGGAGGAGAGTTTTGGGGTGGATAGAACAGGATCAGTTTGTGTAGGTGGCAGGGGGAGATCTTCGTCTGGTGATTGCACAGTCCCCAGGCCTCTGAATGGGCATTTCGTACATTTAAATAAGTACAATGACGCAACACTTGTGATGGTGGACACCTCACACACATACCTTCGAGGTCAGAACACATTTTGCTTGGAACTTTGGCATTAGCACTGAGGTTCTCTCATATATTTTTTTTAAACTCACCCATATGATCTCCAGTTGTCAGTTGGACCATGATGAACAGAAGATATTTCCTTCACATCTCACCCAAAGGATGGCATGTCTGACAGTGCAAAATGCTTCCACCATTGCCTGTAGGGGTCAGCGTTGTTATCACAGTGCTAACGTACAGTTTGCACAATACCCCACCCCCCAAAATCAGCACACATGTTCCAATAGAGAAATGATGAAAAAGATCCACTTCAGCACCCCACCTTTCTTCACCTAGCCCATTTGATCAAGGCTAGCCTGCTGTGATCTGCTTTGAAGTAAAGGGCCTCTGTTGATTGACCTATTGGCAATCTGCAGGGATAACCCCTTCCTCAGAACCATGCTCTCTCCATAGGTGTTGGAACTAAGGGTGCTGGGGGGATGCAGCAGCACCCCGACGTAAAATGGTTTCCACCATATCCAGGGTTTACAGTTTGGTTCAACGGCTCTCAGCACCCGCACTATACAAATTGTTCCAGTACCCCGTCTCCCTCTCTCTCTCTCTCTTCCTAACATGGCCTTCCCCACTATCAAATGCTAGGTAGCAGCTTGGTGGGAAATGCTGCAGCTGGGTACTTTTGTCACTTCATAAGCAGAAGTGATGTACAAAAAAAGATTTATTTAGTCCTGGATAGCAAATGGACACAGTCTTAGCACCTCTGAACCCTTTCATCTTCCAATAAGTTATCAACAAGGCTTTTGTGGAGCAAAGTTCTCAGCTTTCTTGTTTTGTTTACTTCAGTATCTCAGTGCCAGGGCCGGCTCTAGGTTTTTTGCCGCCCCAAGCAAAAAAATTTTTGGCTGCCCCCCGTCCCAGCCCTGGGCTCCTCGCCCCCCCCCCCCTGCCACCCCAGTCCTGGGCTCTCCCACACACACACCCTGCTGCCCCAGCTCTGGGTTCCCCCTACCCCTCCACCATTGCCCCCCACACACACACACACACACCCCTCCTGCCGCCCCAGCCCTGGGCTCACCCCCCCTCACCTGCACTCTCCTTCCGCCGCAGCCCTGGGTCACTGGTAACTCGCTCCCATGGCAGGTCATTCAGCAGGAATTTTAGATGTGCACAGAACACAGACAGGATTGGTTCCCATATGGTTACAGAACTGCAGTAAAGTGGAACAATTTTCAGCTTGTGTGATTGGAGGATATCTGGATGCATATTATAAGACTGTCCTACATAAATGAGGAAAAGTTGAGGTGCCTTTATTATTCTTTTGTTCCACTCTTTCTTTCTATGGGGAATTTGCCAATGCAATATCACTGTCTTCCTTTTAAACAAACAAACAAACAAAAGGCAATGGCTGTTGAAAATAACAATTCCAGTCCTAATAACCACTGAGAAGCATTTCTTGCTCAATGTTATCCTACTTTTTCTACAGCAAGTTACAGTGGATCAGTATATTTGATTTGGGAGAAATGAAGTAACAGCTGCCCAAA
>NW_020664540.1:9747967-9752474 GCF_002925995.2 Terrapene triunguis
TCCTACAAAAAGTGGAAACTCGGTCAAATTACAAAGGATGAATATAAACAAATAACACAAGTATGTAGGGACAAAATTAGAAAGGCCGAGGCACAAAATGAGATCAAACTAGCTAGGGACATAAAGGGTAACAAGAAAACATTCTACAAATACATTAGGAGCAAGAGGAAGACCAAGGACAGAGTAGGCCAGTTACTCAATGAGGGGGGAAAGACAATAACAGAAAATGTGGAAATGGCAGAGGTACTTAATGACCTCTTTGTTTTGGTTTTCATCAAGAAGGTTGGTGGCGATTGGACATCTAACATGGTGAATGCCAGTGAAAATGAGGTAGTATCAGAGTCTAAAATAGGGAAAGAACAAGTCAAAAATTACTTAGACAAGTTAGGTGTCTTCAAATCACCAGGGCCTGATGAAATGCATCCTAGAATACTCAAGGAACTGACTGAGGAGATATCTGAGCCATTAGCAATTATCTTTGAAAAGTCATGGAAGACAGGAGACATTCCAGAAGACTGGAACAGAGCAAATATAGTGCCCATCTGTAAAAAGGGAAATAAGGACAACCCGGGGAATTACAGACCAGTAGGCTTAACTTCTGTACCCGGAAAGATAATGCAGCAAATAATTAAGAAATCAATTTGCAAACACCTAGAAGATAATGAGGTGATAAGGAACAGTCTTCATGGATTTGTCAAGAACAAATCGTGTCAAACCAACCTGATAGCTTTCTTTGACAGGGTAACAAGCCTTGTGGATGGGGGAAAAACGGTAGATGTGGTGTATCTTGACTTTAGCAATGTTTTTGATACTGTCTCACATGACTTTCTCATAAGACAAACTAGGGAAATACAACCTAGATGGAGCTACTATAAGGTGGGTGCATAACTGGTTGGAAAATTGTTCCCAGAGAGTAGTTATCAGTGGTTCACAGTCATGCTGGAAGGACATAACAAGTGGGGTCCCGCAGGGATCGGTTCTGGGTCCAGTTCTGTTCAATATCTTCATGAATGATTTAGATAATGGCATAGAGAATACACTTATAAAAAGTCTGCGGACGATACCACACTGGGAGGGGCTGCAAGTGCTTTGGAGAATAGGATTAAAATTCAAAATGATCTGGACAAACTGGAGAAATGGTCCGATGAAAATAGGATGAAATTCAATAAGGACAAATGCAAAGTACTCCACTTAGGACAGAACAATCAGTTACACACATACAAAATGGGAAATGATTGCCTAGGAAGAAGAACTGCGGAAAGGGATCTGGAGGGCATAGTGGATCACAAGCTAAATATGAGTCAACAGTGTAACACTGTTGCAAAAAACAAACAATCATCATCCTGGGATGTATTAGCAGGCGTGTTGTAAGCAAGATACAAGAAGTAATTTCTGTTCTACTCCATGCTGATTAGGCCTCAACTGGAGTTCTGTGTCGAGTTCTGGGCACCACATTTCAGAAAAGAAGTAGACAAAATTGAGAGAGTCCAGAGAAGACCATCAAAAATGATTAAAGGTCAAGAAAACATGACCTATGAGGAAAGATTGAAAAAACTGGGTTTGTTTAGTCTGGAGAAGAGAAGACTGAAGGGGACACGATAACAGTTTTCCAGTACATAAAACGTTGTTACAAGGAGGAGAGAAATTTTTTTTTCTTGTTAACCTCTGAGGATAGGAGAAGAAGCAAAGGGCTTAAATTGAAGCAAGTGCTGTTTAGGCTGGACATTAGGAAAAGCTTCCTAACTGTCAGGATGGTTAAGCACTGGAATAAATTGCCTAGGGAGGTTGTGGAATCTCCATCATTGGAGGGTTTTTTTAAGAGCAGGTTAGACAAACACCTGCCAGTGATGGTCTAATACTTAGTCCTGCCATGAGTGCAGGGGACTGGACTAGATGACCTCTCAAGGGCCCTTCCCGTCCTATGATTCTATGTGAGTATCAGGAGAAGTGGTACAGATTATATTCACCCCACTGATGAAGCAGGCATATCTACTGTTTGTTATTTAGGTTTGCCACTGAAGCATCATACTGGATTCCCAGCTGCTTTTGATGTTCAGATGGTTCTTGGCAACCATCTCTCTTATTGTCATTGCATTTGCTGAGAAGTCTGAACTGATCTCTTTTGGATGTGGACCTCACCACAATTACTTGGGTATTGGTCACCTTGAGGTCAGGCAAATCTAACACACCTTAAAACCATTTGGAAACTATAACTGAAGCAGAAGTGCCCACCTGTTAAGTACTCATTTCCCACAGCGAGTCCACAATCTGCAGTGCTTACATGTTAATATCCCAGTGACTCTAAGGTGTTGGTTTTGACCTATAAAGCCCTAAATGCATTAGTTCTGGCTACCTTAGAGACTACAACAGTTGTGGTGGGCTGAGGCTCAAGCTAATAGGCCCCTAGTTTCTGACTATAAATCGACACTGCAGCTGGCTGTGCCCGTCCCAATGGCAGTGTGGACATCCCTTAGTGAGGAGTCCTTGATTCCGATACTCATGTTCAACCTATTCATCTGCATTTGGCAACCTAACAGACTCATTACACAGCTTACCATTTTCCCTGGTTTCTTCAGGAGCAGAGGCTGGCAGGTGTGGAGGGAGCGGAAGAGCGGAGGAGAGTTTTGGGGTGGATAGAACAGGATCAGTTTTTGTAGGTGGCAGGGGGAGATCTTCGTCTGGTGATTGCACAGTCCCCAGGCCTCTGAATGGGCATTTCGTACATTTAAATAAGTACAATGACGCAACACTTGTGATGGTGGACACCTCACACACACACACCTTCGAGGTCAGAACACATTTTGCTTGGAACTTTGGCATTAGCACTGAGGTTCTCTCTTTTTTTTTTTTTAAACTCACCCATATGATCTCCAGTTGTCAGTTGGACCACGATGAACAGAAGATATTTCCTTCACATCTCACCCAAAGGATGGCATGTCTGACAGTGCAAAATGCTTCCACCATTGCCTGTAGGGGTCAGCGTTGTTATCACAGTGCTAACGTACAGTTTGCACAATACCCCACCCCCCAAAATCAGCACACATGTTCCAATAGAGAAATGATGAAAAAGATCCACTTCAGCACCCCACCTTTCTTCACCTAGCCCATTTGATCAAGGCTAGCCTGCTGTGATCTGCTTTGAAGTAAAGGGCCTCTGTTGATTGACCTATTGGCAATCTGCAGGGATAACCCCTTCCTCAGAACCAAGCTCTCTCCATAGGTGTTGGAACTAAGGGTGCTGGGGGGATGCAGCAGCACCCCGACGTAAAATGGTTTCCACCATATCCAGGGTTTACAGTTTGGTTCAACGGCTCTCAGCACCCGCACTATACAAATTGTTCCAGTACCCCATCTCTCTCTCTCTCTCTCTCTCTTCCTAACATGGCCTTCCCCGCTATCAAATGCTAGGTAGCAGCTTGATGGGAAATGCTGCAGCTGGGTGCTTTTGTCACTTCATAAGCAGAAGTGATGTACAAAAAAAGATTTATTTAGTCCTGGATAGCAAATGGACACAGTCTTAGCACCTCTGAACCCTTTCATCTTCCAATAAGTTATCAACAAGGCTTTTGTGGAGCAAAGTTCTCAGCTTTCTTGTTTTGTTTACTTCAGTATCTCAGTGACAGGGCCGGCTCTAGGTTTTTTGCCGCCCCAAGCAAAAAAAATTTTTGGCTGCCCCCCGTCCCAGCCCTGGGCTCCTCGCCACACCCCCCTGCCGTCCCAGCCCTGGGCTCTCCCCCACCACCCGCACCCCCCTGCTGCCCCAGCCCTGGGCTCTCACCTCCCCCACCCGCACCCCCCTGCCACCCCAGTCCTGGGCTCTCCCACACACACACCCTGCTGCCCCAGCTCTGGGTTCCCCCTACCCCTCCACCATTGCCCCCCCCCCCCCCACCTGCACCCTCCTTCCGCCGCAGCCCTGGGTCACTGGTAACTCGCTCCCATGGCAGGTCATTCAGCAGGAATTTTAGATGTGCACAGAACACAGACAGGATTGGTTCCCATATGGTTACAGAACTGCAGTAAAGTGGAACAATTTTCAGCTTGTGTGATTGGAGGATATCTGGATGCATATTATAAGACTGTCCTACATAAATGAGGAAAAGTTGAGGTGCCTTTATTATTCTTTTGTTCCACTCTTTCTTTCTATGGGGAATTTGCCAATGCAGTATCACTGTCTTCCTTTTAAACAAAAACAAACAAACAAACAAAAGGCAATGGCTGTTGAAAATAGCAATTCCAGTCCTAATAACCACTGAGAAGCATTTCTTGCTCAATGTTATCCTACTTTTTCTACAGCAAGTTACAGTGGATCAGTATATTTGATTTGGGAGAAATGAAGTAACAGCTGCCCAAACTGAGCTTGAGCACTCCTGAATTTTGAGGTGTTCAAATCTGGAAGGCAGGTGCTGGGGGGGGGAGCCTGTGGCTCTGCAGGGGAGCACGGCAGCATGTATGCAGCAGCGTGTCTGGCACTGCATGAAGCCAGACACACTGGTCTGAGTGGCAC
>NW_020664540.1:9752574-9806017 GCF_002925995.2 Terrapene triunguis
GGGACAGGGAGCAGGGGGGGTTGGATGGGGCGGAGGTTCGGGGGGGCAGTCAGGGGCAGGGAGAAGGGGGGTTAGATGGGTCAGGGGTTTGGGGGGGCAGTTAGGGGACAGGCAGCAGTTGGATAGGCATGGGAGTCCCGGGGTTTGGTCAGGGGACAGGTAGAGGGTGGGGTCCTAGAGGGGAAGTTGGGGGGGGTCTCAGGAAGGGGGAAGTTGGGTACAAGGACCAGTGGGGCTTAGATAGGGGGTGGGGTCCTGGGGGGCAGTTGGGGCAGGGGTCCCGGGAGGGGGTGATCAGGGGACAGGGAGCAAGGGGGTTGGATGGGTTGGGGTTTCTGTGGGGGGCAGTCGGAGGGAGTGGATGGGGGCAGGGTGGAGCTACCCTCCCTCCCCGTGGAGTGTCCTATTTTTTGAATGTTAAAATATGGAATCCCTACTCACAGTGCAGCTCTCCATTCACAGCAGGCTACAGCATGAGGTCTCAGCTTCCTCACTCCCTCCCCCTTTCCTGTTGGTAGTGGCCAAGGGAATGCTGGGAAATGTAGTTCTTTCCCTGCTCCAGGGCTGGCTCTATAGGCAGGGAGCTAACCCAGGAACTACAGCTCCCAGGGCCCCCTGTTGGTTCTCAGCTCCCATGCGGGATCCCTGCTGCCCCTGCAAATGGGCTGCCCCAAGCACGTGCTTGCTTTACTGGTGCCTAGAGCCGCCCCTGCTCAGTGCTTCCCCATCTACCAGACAATGTTGATTTTTTTAAAACGTGAGTTGATCTAGAAGTTGGGACTCCAGTATTCTCAACATCAGACCACACCTTGTTTATTAGGTCTTTGCAGGTTACATTCTTTCATTACAAAATGGTGACTCTAGAAAAGTAAAGTAAATAGAAGAGATGATGCAAAGACTTAAACAAGTGTCACCTTGCTACTTTCAAGCACCTCTCTGCCACCCCTTCTCTCAATGGAAGACACAGGGAGTAGCAAGAGCCTCTGTGACTAAAGGTTTCTATTGTTGTCAGCAGGGATGCAGCTGTAATAGTCTAATTGTTGCTATCCAAATGCAATGCAGATGCGTGTGAAGCATTTGGACTGCTGATTGCTTTTACTCAGGACAGAGTCCTTGGCCAACTGTTAGATTCATAGCAGGAATAGAACAATCATTTCTGATCACTACAAGGCACTGTCACAAACACTAACTCTAGTTTCCTGCTTCATTTTGGAAGCCATTCCATGCAACTTTACTCATCAGCTGTTGACATTTATAGTATATATATCAGTGGGAGAGTTCAAAACTCATTTGCTATCTTTCTATTCTTGCTCCATACACTCAGCGAGACTTGTCTCCCTCCTCCCCATTCCCTGTGTTACTAAAACACTCATGCCAAATATATTCACTGTACTCCAATAAAATTTGCATCGATCATGTTAGGTGGGGCCAGGAATACTTAATCTTTGGAAAAGCCAACATACACTGAATAATGGAGACAATCAAATGCTTTCCAGCTTGGAGGCATGTAGAATTCTCTGCAAGACCTCATTAAATCCTAAATATCAAATAAATGAATCATATATGGAAACAATATGAAGAAAACCTGTTCTGTATTCTTAGACAACTTAAGTGAAACCAGACCTGGCCTTGGACTTCCTTTGTGGCCCAGGTGGAAGCTTCTTGTCCTAAGAAAGTAATGAGAGGGTACAAAGGGCTTTCTTCAGCCCTGCAACCCCTGTTCAGGATCACAACAGCCTTCCCAGTTTGAAAGCTTTCCTCCTCTTGTTATACAGCTTATGGAAAGGAAGCAGAGGTTGTTATTGCTACAGCTTTTTGATAATGTTAAGCTGTTTAGGTTGGATCCAAAGCCTGACTTTGTCGAAAGCCATATGGTGCTTAAACAATGTTGTTGCCTTGTGATTCCATGGGACGGAACATAGCCAAATTCTACAATATCTGTAAAATTACCAAAGCTGTGAATTTAATGAAGAAAGAAGAGATTAAAGAAGTTCTGGTTTTGCTGGCAAAGACACAACTGAATGTGGGAATGCTCAGGGGCGTAGGAGTCTGTCTGTAATAAGTTACAGGAACAAATTCAGGTACAGGTTTAACTGTCAACCTCAAGGAATGAGAGCACTCAAGGATATGAAGACTCCATGACCCTTACCATACACCTACAACCAATTCTGTAGGATCCTTGTTATGATAAATCACCTTTCGCATCTCCTTTCCTAGTGATCCTATAACATTTACATTTCCCATCTTTGCACTGTTGTACACCACTCTATAAACCAAGGACCAGATCTTTAGTTGGTGTAGCTCCATCAAAGTCCAGAAAGCTATGCCAGCTTGCACCAGTGAGGATCTAACCCCAGGAGTTCACCTAGGTGCCACCTTCCATCCCAAAGGTGGCTACATTTCAATGGTACTGTATGTACTTTGTCAAGAACCTTGGGATCCTTCAGGATGAATGGTGCTATATAAAGGTAAAATAATGTTATTAAATATAAAATAAAAATATGCACCAGTAGCCTGGAATCATTCCCCATAAGTGCAGATGGGGGGAAAATCAATCCAGTCTTCCTGCAAGTTAATGAGAAACATGGAAGTTATTTTCCCCTGATGTGCCCAGAATCATATATTACATTTATTGCCACATCAAGGACTTGAAAAAAAAACCCCTCTTTAAATGCATTTTAAAAATTCTCTTTTCATTTTATTCTATTCATCTTAATGGAAGGCAAAGCTGCTGGAGTGTGCAGTGCACTGCAGGAAAAGTTCTGTTCCAGAACTGGGGACTGGGTTGCCAAATGCTTGGTCTTCCATTGCTGTAGCAGCCTTAGTTTGATCGCAGGGCACAGGGACTCTTAGGCCCCGATCCTACAATGGGATCTACATGAGTGGATCCTGTCCCCAACCCTGAGTCCCACTAGTGCCAGCGTGTAGCCCAAGAAATGGCCGAGTGACATTTACACAGTGGGTATGCCCACACTGCAGCTGTGATCATGCTTCCCAGCCCAAGTAGACGGACATGCGCTAGCTCTGCTCGAACTAGTGCACTCAGTAGCGGTGTAGCCCAGCAGCAGCTCAGGGTAGCCACCCGAGTACGTACCCAGGGAGTCCGGGAGGGTTTGGGGGGGTTGTACTCACGTAGCTAGCCTGAGCTGCCACTTGTACCACCTCCAAGGCACAGTGGTCTTTTTAGTGCACTCGCTTGAGCAGAGCTAGCCCATGGCCCTATACCTGCACGGGGAAGCATGATCACAGCTGCAACAGAGATACCCTCAATAGCCAAGGCAGTGCCTCAAAGGGATATTTTCTCTCCTGCTGGCTGGGCTCAGATGCCAGCCTAGGTTCACCCCAGCTGGTGCAGGGAATTGAAAGTTGCACCCACCCCGCTTCCAGCTAGGCCAGCTGCATCTCAGGGATTTACCCACAAAAAGGTCAGGCTGTGTTTGCACCACTGCCCTCCCTGGGAGGTCATGACTGGGGCAACCAGCTTTAGTTTCTGCCATGGGTGCTATACAAACGCCACTGGCAGAACCTGCAGCCAGCATCTGCGGAGTCAGTGCAATGCCTTGGACATCTGCCCTCCTCAGCTAGTGCTTTATAGGTTCTACTGTTCACACACAAGGGCCGCTGTAAGCTCCCCTCTGGTGGTCTTTCAGCCACCAGCAGCCTTGGGCCCTGACTGATACAAGCAGACGCTCCTGGAATACAGGGATGAATGGGGCCTGCCAGGGGATTCTCAGGTGAAGATGAGATGGACTGGAGAGAAGCGGGAGTAGAAAAGCTGGCTCAGGATAACAATGTGAACGAACCTTCACTACCCTTCCTCAGCCGGCCTAAAAGAGGAAGTGGGAAGAAGCCGTACACCAATGCCTGCGGCAGGGCCGGCTCTAGGATTTTTGCCGCCCAAAGCAAAAACAATTTTGGCCGCCCCCACCCCCGTTTTTTAATTACCCCCACCTCCGGCCCCGCCTCAACTCCGCCCCTTCCCCAAATCCCCAGCCCTGCCTCCTCCCCCCAGGCTCTCAAGCCTGGGAGGGAGAGCAGCGGCGCGCGAACTGTTTTTTGCAACTGTTTCGCGCGCCGCGGCCGCTCGGGATCTCCCCCTCCCTCCCAGGTTTGAGAGCCTGGGAGGGAGGGGGAGACTCCGAGTGGCCGCGGCGCGAGTAGCGGCGCGCGAGCGGCAGCGGAGGTGAGCTAGGGCGGCCGGGGCACATTTTTAGGGGCGGCATTCTGGTGCCGGCCATGCCGCCCCTAAAAATGTGCCGCCCCAAGCACCAGCTTGTTTTGCTGGTGCCTAGAGCCGGCCCTGGCCTGCGGCACCATCTCCAGACAAGCCCAACGTCTAAACAGCTGTTAGAGAATCACAGCCAGGAGTCAGGGACTTGGGTGTGCCCACGTTTAAATAAAGAAAAAGGATATGTCTACTAGCACAACAGATGGAGGACAAGGGAGAACCATGACTGGCATCCCAACACCAGAACCCATCAAAGCAAGCATTCATATCCTTTAGAAAGTACCTGAAAAACACAAGGCAAGGTCTTCCGGTCTTTATGTGTAAAGCAGTGTAGCCCCATTGAAGTCAATGCAGCTATGCTGATTTATAGCAACTGTGGGTATGGCTCACTGTCTTTTACAAAAGATAAATTGTGCAGTCACAAATCTAACATTGCAAACAGAAATCTGGAGCGCCTCTCCCCAAATACAGAGAAATGATATTTCAAAGTGTTTGAGATTAGAAAGAAATACAAATATTCCCCCTGTAGCGTTAGGCTTCCGAGTCAAGGTGCGGAAATAAGCATTCTTTCCCAAGTAGAGCGAACATGATATTTTGAAGTTTGAGAAAGGTGATTTCCTCCGGGGTATTTGCAATCTGTCTTCTAGGTCCTGTTCTCAGATATGTCATGGTGTCAGACAGCAATAGCAGAGCAGATCCGGAATGGCGCCAATGTTTATGCTCCAGAGAGGAGCATTAGGCTTGCAAAAGAAAAAATTGGGAACATTCTTAAATCCAAGGGACCAGCTCCATCAACTATGCTAATTTACACCAGCTGAGAATCTAGCCCAATATTTGGAAATCTGGCACAGATTTCAAACAGTTCCTTTGGCTGCCATTCTAAGAAAACATGGGTAACATTTTTGAAAGCACATAAGGATACGTTTACACAGAAAAAAAAAAAAAAACCCACAGCAGCGAGTCTGAGAGCCCAGGTCAACTGATTCGGGCTCGTGCTACAAGGTTTTAAAATAGCAGTGTGGATGTTCAGGCTCATGCTAGAATCATAGAATATCAGGGTTAGAAGGGACCTCAGGAGGTCATCTAGTCCAACCCCCTGCTCAAAGCAGGACCAATCCCCAACTAAATCATCCAATTTTTTTGCCCTAGATCCCTAAATGGCCCCCTCAACCCTGGGTTTAGCAGGCCAATGCTCAAACCACTGAGCTATCCCTCCCCAATAGGTTTCAGAACCCATGCTCTGAAACCCAGAGAGGCGGGCAGAAATGACCTGTGCCTGCTGATAGTGTGTGTGGGGGGGGGGGGAGCAAAGTGAGGGCAGCAGACTTCATCAGTGTTACTGAGCATGTTCAGTCTGTGTGAGCATACTCAGTGCAAGCCAAGCAGCAACTCTGGGGGGGCGTGTGATCCCATATGCCCCCCCACACACACATCACTTCAGGGCAGAGGGTCTCAGAGTCCCAGCACCTGCCAAAGTGCCTACACTGCTATTTTTAGCCCCATAGCATGAGGCCCATATGCCCAAGTCAAGTGACCCAGGTTCTGAGACTAACTGCCGCAGGTTTGGGGTGTTTTGGGTTTTTATTGTTGTTGTTTTTTTGCTGTGTAAACATACATTCAGTGATTTAAGGAATCTAAATCCCATTTTCCAAATACACTTAGGCGCCTAAGTGTCTACATCACTTTTGAACATGGGACTTAGGTTCTTTTTGGCAGTTTTACTTCCAGTCTCCCTCATGGGTGGGTAAAAGTCTCCCCCACAACCCCTGCTGTAACACTCGAACAAGTCTTTCCCCATGTAAATCCTCCATCTCAAGAACTGATGAGGAATAGATTCTCAGAGCAACATTTTCTAACCCAAAACCGTGCCCCAAAACACAGAGGAGCGTGGAAGTGGACTAAGGCAGGTCTGTTGCTGGCAAGATGTCTCTGGAAACATACTCAGACCCGCTGTCCAAGTCCCCAGCCTCACGATACAAACAAGTGACATTCCATTGGCTGGTAACAGATTCATAGATTCCAAGGCCAGAAGGGACTAGTGTGATCAACTAGTGTAACCTCCTGTATAACACACACCATAGAACTTCCCCAAAATAATTCCTAAAGCAGATCTTTTAGAAAAAAACATCCCATCTTGATTTTTAAAAATTGCCAGTGATGAGGAATCCACCACCACCCTTGGAAAATTGTTCCGATAGTTAATTACCCTCACTGTTGAACACCACCTTAAGTTTTGCCTAGGATTGTCCATACTGGCTCATTTTCACAGACAGCTTGGTTGGGCTGCAATCTGGATTTGTGGGGGAGCTGTTCTTTTTCACCCCAAGAATTAAGGTACAGGAATTCTACAAAAACCTACTAAATGAATTCAGGTTTCTCCCCACCCACACAGTAGCCATCTGACCTGCCCAAGGACAAACACATACAGTGACTCCCTTGTAGCTCACTAGGAGTCTATTTTACAAAATAAATTTGTTGTTAACCTGCTAAGCTAATTAAAACCTGGTTGGAACATAGAATGATGCTGTCATTCTGGGTTGGTCAGTCTTTCCATTCTAAACTCCTCCCTGTGTCAAATGAACCAAAACTTGGTCATAAAAACATGACACGAGACTAAAACCTCAAAAGATAAAGCAAAATAACCTAGAGCTGAGGCCTTAATTTGAGTTGGGGGCAGGGGAAAGGTTTGGGGGGGAGATTTTGGAAGATGCAAATGAGAATCCCTTCGAAGATCTCCTGCTTGAGTCTTAACTAATTGCTCATCTGGCTTAAAATGGAGATATTTTGTTGTCTAATTTTGCATAATATGGTTGAATTGCTTTTGAGATAGCAGAACAAACAAACAAACAAAAAGAAAGAAAGAAAAATAAATGAGGTTAATATGTCAGCCACTACAGGAACAGAAAATCCGTACTCTTTTTGCATGTGAAATTCAATGGGCTAAATTCATCCATGGTATGACTCCACATCTGTGGGCAACCAAATTAACATAATGGCTCCTTGTGCTAATTGCCTCAGTGCAGCCCATCAGGCAAAAATTAGCCTAGTAAAGCATATATAATCCACATTCAAATGTATTCAGACAACCAAACAAAAAAAGTCAAAATATGTATTTATTCCATAGAGACTGGAATGACTCATCTGAACAACAACTTTTCCCATCCACAGTTAAGGAATATCTTTTTCCTTAACTATAAGAAGAAAGTCAATACAAAAAATAAAATAAATAAATAAATGTGCTTAGAGAACATGATGAGTTGAATGCAAAGCCACCAAAGCTGTCAGAAATCAGGGCTGAAATCCTAGCCCCATTGAGGTCAATGACCATACTGCCATTTACTTCAATAGGGCCAAGATTTCAGTCTAGGTCTCAAGACAGCCTGTTCTTATCCCTCGTCTGTTTTTCAACATTCCTAAGCCCTAATTTTACTCATAATGGATATCGGTGAACAGCAAATGTTGAGTCCGTACAAATGTCTTATGATTGAACTAATTTATAAAAGATTAGTTTATCCAACCAGGGAAGAGACCTAATACCATTTGATTTAAGCGATAAGTTAATGCTAAATAGTGAATTGCAAATACTAGATCACCTGAATGCTTATTACAAACAGTCATATCATCTTAAATACTAGTGACCCTACAATTTCTAACAGTGAACAACTGCATCAAATAAGTGATTGGTTTGACAACCAGCACACAGGAAAAATACCTGAATAAAAATTGTTCCCACACAAATAGTTTAACCAACTCTAAACCAAAGCCAGAAACTCATATCGGTCTCCAGATGGTTAGCCTATGTCCAGTCAAGAAAAAAAAAAAAGCATTGTGTTAAAAAACATGACGACTTAACATTTTCAGACATGACTGTTCCGGTCTACACTACATGCTAATTCATGTTAAACATTGCATTCATTAGAATGTTAGTTAATATTGTCTGGCAATGCTTTTTCCTCAGTGCAGATTCCTGTAGGAGGTTAGAAAGTTCAGAATGGAGCTGAAAATTCTACTCACTATCCAGCCACACTCTAGGTTCTGCATAATTCTCAGTCGGCCTATGTAACCCCAACAGACCCTAATTGTCAGCAGGCGGGATGGAACCTGGGACCTCTGAAGCTTAGTGCATGAGACTCTACTGCATGATCTAAAAGCCATGTGGGCCCATAATGAGACTGCTGCAGCCTTATTAACCTCCAAGTGGCCTCAGTGCCACTAGAAGGGACAGAGCACCACACCCAGGAGGCGTGTGGGTTACACCTACATCTCTGCTTCCATTTCTTCCTACTTCTACTTCCATCCCTCCTTACTCCCTTTGTATCCTTCTCCCTCTCTAGCCTTGGTGCTCTCTTCCTCCCTGCCCCTTACACCTGGCACTCTCCCTTGCCCCTCATTCCCAACGCAACCATCCTCTTGCAGTCACCTCCCTCTGTGAAACTCATTTCTCCTGCAGGCCCCGGTACCATCGTTACCCCACCTAGTAAAAGATGTTGCCATGGCTCTGTTACAATAAAAAAACAAAAAAGAAACGCGCACCTTGCAACACTCAGATTTGAGGCGTTTCAAGTGTGCAGTGTTGGACTCTACTATGTCAGCTCCATGGGGCCAGAGCCTGTGCCTGCCTGCGCGTTTTGTGCAAGGCAGAAAGCTCGAGGTTCATCATAAACATCATAATCCAGCATCCCCACCACTCCCACTGCAGCCAAAGCGTGGCCCATCCTGGGGGTGGGGGAGGGTTGCCCCTCAACAGGTTTTTGAAGCACTCGCCTTTCTTTGTGGTGGAAAAGCTTTTTTCGGCCTAGGCTTTCAATTATTTTAAAGCAGCCTCATGGACTTCCTCCTTGTGAGAAACTCAGCCCGAGGGTGGCCACCACTAATTTTAATAAGTTGATCTCTAGCAACAGAGATCCTGTTTTTCCGGGGGGGGGGGGGAAGAGAGGAAGAAGGAGTTACTACATAACCAAGGCTTTTCCTAGAAGAAACAGAAGATAAGTGGAGTCTGCAGATAGGGTTGCCAACTTTCTAATAGCACAAAACTGAACACCCTTATCCCAGCCCCTGCCCTGAGGCCCTGCCCTGCTCCTTCTCTGAGGCCCCCGTCCCCTGCTCACTCCATCTCCCCGCCTCCATCATTAGCTCTCGCACACCCTCTCACTCACTCATTTTCACTGGGCTGGAGCAGGGGATGAGGGCTCCAGCCGCGGGTGCAGGCGTGGGCTCCGGGCTGGGGCCGAGAGGTACAGAGTGTGTGTGGGGGTGAGGGCTCCGGTTGGGGGTGCAGGCTCTGGAGTGGGGCCAGGGATGAGGAGTTAGTGATGCAGGAGGGAACTCTGGGTTGGGACCGATGAGTTCGGAGTGTGGGAGGGGGCTCAGAGCTCAGGGGGTTAGGGCGTGGGAGGGGGTGAGGGGTGCAGGCTCCAGGTGGCTTACCTCAGGCGGCTCCCAGGAAGCAGTGACATGTCCCTGTGGCTCCACACACTGCCCCTGCCCGCAGGTGCCACTCCCACAGCTCCCATTGGCCCCAGTTCCCAGTCAATGGGAGCTGCAGAGCTGGTGCTCGGGGCAGGGGCAGTGCACGGAGCCCCCGTAGCCATCCCTACACCTAGGAGCCAGAGGGACATGCCGGCCACTTCCCAGGAGCTGCACAGAGCCAGGTAGGGAGCCTGCCAGCCCCGTGCCAACTGGACTTTTAACGGCCTGGTGAGCGGTGCTGACCAGAGCCGCCAGGATCCCTTTTCTACCGGGTTTTCTGGTAAAAAACCAGACACCTGACAACCCTATCTGCAGGGCCTGTCTGTAAGGGATGTTTGTAGAGTCACACACTGGCTTGCCATGCACTAAAGTGCTGTGTGGCCACTGCTGCAGTGCACTAAAAGTGTAATGGTGTACTTTGATGTACCCTTCCTGGAGTGCGCTTAGATTAACACCATGGCTTGCCACACACTAATGTCCCGTGTAGACAAGCCCTTACATTGTTAGCAATATCTTGAGTCCAACCAGATCTGGAATGTGTTGTTCTAGGCACTGTACAAACATATAGTAAATGGCACATTATAATGCTCACATAATAGAATCATAGAATATCAGGGTTGGAAGGGACCTCAGGAGATCATCTAGTCCAACCCCCTGCTCAAAGCAGGACCAATTCCCAACTAAATCATCCCAGCCAGGGCTTTGTCAAGCCTGACCTTAAAAACCTCTAAGGAAGGAGATTCCACCACCTCCCTAGGTAACCCATTCCAGTGCTTCACCATCCTCCTAGTGAAAAAGGTTTTCCTAATATCCAACCTAAACCTCCCCAACTGCAATTTGAGACCATTACTCCTTGTTCTGTCATCAGGTACCACTGAGAACAGTCTAGATCCATCCTCTTTGGAACCCCCTTTCAGGTAGTTGAAAGCAGCTATCAAATCCCCCCTCATTCTTCTCTTCTGCAGACTAAACAATCCCAGTTCCCTCAGCCTCTCCTCATAAGTCATGTGCTCCAGCCCCCTAATCATTTTTGTTGCCCTCCGCTGGACTCTTTCCAATTTTTCCACATCCTTCTTGGAGTGTGGGGCCCAAAACTGGACACAGTACTCCAGAGGAGGCCTCACCAATGTCGAATAGAGGGGAACGATCACGTCCCTTGATCTGCTGGCAATGCCCCTACTTATACAGCCCAGAATGCCGTTAGCCTTCTTGGCAACAAGGGCACACTGTTGACTCATATCCAGCTTCTCGTCCACTGTAACCCCTAGGTCCTTTTCTGCAGAACTGCTGCCTAGCCATTCAGTCCCTAGTCTGTAACAGTGCATGGGATTCTTCCGTCCCAAGTGCAGGACTCTGCACTTGTCCTTGTTGAACCTCATCAGGTTTCTTTTGGCCCAATCCTCTAATTTGTCTAGGTCCCTCTGTATCCTGTCCCTACCCTCCAGCGTATCTACCCCTCCTCCCAGTTTAGTGTCATCTGCAAACTTGCTGAGAGTGCAGTCCACGCCATCCTCCAGATCATTAATGAAGATATTGAACAAAACAGGGCCCAGGACCGACCCCTGGGGCACTCCACTTGAAACCGGCTGCCAACTAGACATGGAGCCGTTGATCACTACCCGTTGAGCCCGACGATCTAGCCAGCTTTCTATCCACCTGATAGTCCAATCATCCAGCCCATACTTCTTTAACTTGATGGCAAGAATACTGTGGGAGACCATATCAAAAGCTTTGCTAAAGTCAAGGAATAACACATCCACTGCTTTCCCCTCATCCACAGACCCAGTTATCTCCTCATAGAAGGCAATTAGGTTAGTCAGGCATGACTTGCCCTTGGTGAATCCATGCTGACTGTTCCTGATCACTTTCCTCTCCTCTAAGTGCTTCAGAATTGATTCCTTGAGGACCTGCTCCATGATTTTTCCAGGGACTGAGGTGAGGCTGACTGGCCTGTAGTTCCCCAGATCCTCCTTCTTCCCTTTTTTAAAGATGGGCACTACATTAGCCTTTTTCCAGTCATCCGGGACCTCCCCTGATCGCCATGAGTTTTCAAAGATAATGGCCAATGGCTCTGCAATCACATCCGCCAACTCTTTTAGCACCTTCGGATGCAGCGCATCCGGCACCATGGACTTGTGCTCGTCCAGTTTTTCTAAATAGTCCCGAACCACTTCTTTCTCCACAGAGGGCTGGTCACCTTCTCCCCATACTGTGTTACCCAGTGCAGCAGTCTGGGAGCTGACCTTGTTAGTGAAGACAGAGGCAAAAAAATCATTGAGTACATTAGCTTTTTCCACATCCTCTGTTACTAGGTTGCCTCCCTCATTCAGTAAGGGCCCCACACTTTCCTTGACTTTCTTCTTGTTGCTAACATACCTGAAGAAACCCTTCTTGTTACTCTTAACATCTCTTGCTAGCTGCAACTCCAAGTGTGATTTGGCCTTCCTGATTTCACTCCTGCATGCCTGAGCAATATTTTTATACTCCTCCCTGGTCATTTGCCCAATCTTCCACTTCTTGTAAGCTTCTATGATTCTATGAAAGACACAACATTTCAGGTTCCTGTGGACATCCCAAAGCACCGGAGCTCCATTTTCCCAGCTGCAATCCACAACGTCATCCTGACACATTACATATAAATCCTTTCCTTCCATCTCTCAGTTCTATACGGTGATTCTCATCTCCCATGTGTACACAGTGCAGGGTGTGTGGGGCATGCTGCAATGTATTGAGGATGGAATGTACTCCTTCAGCACTTTTAAACACTGTAGCTTTATTAAGAGTGCCTGAAAATGTATTTGCCATTCCAGACTGCAGACAGATGTGCTTTAATACAACATCCTGATGTTTTCCCTTCCCTCCTCATGACCCCTGGATGTCCAGGGAGGGCTCTCACTTTTCCTCATGCTGCCAGCTCCCGGAGAAACTCCCCCCACCCCGCAACCTCTCAGCACTAGATACCTGAAATCAGGCTGGTATTAGACTAGCATGGCTTTTTGACATCTCTTGCTCCACTGACAAGTTTTATACCATTAATTCTTCCCCGTCTCCCCAAATAAGCTCCACTGAAAGCCAACCCCAAGAGAACGCTCAGTGCCAGAGATGTATTGCAGCAAGTCCCACCGCAGCCAGCCGCTCTGAAGCAGCTGAAGTCCCAAACCTCACTCAAAGGACTGGGAGGGGTTCCTTCTGAATGAGTCTCCCCAATCCTGTAATGCTTCCATAGGTAGCTACGGGCCATAAAGATGGCTTTAAAAGGCACATTTATCCCTCCCTACCAGGGCCGGCTCTGGCTTTTTTGCCGCCCCAGGCAAAAAAGCCTCCCGCTGCCCGCCCCCCGCGGGGAGCGTGACAGGGGAGGGCGCCGAGCCCGGCCGCGGCACGCTATCCCCAACCGGCCGGAGCACCAGGGGAAGGGTGGCGAGCCCGCCGCGGCCCCGCTCTCCCCGACCGGCCGGAGCGCCGGGAGGAGGGCGGAGAGCCCGGCCGGGGCTCCGCTCTCCCCGGCGGCCGGAGCACCGGGAGGAGGGTGGAGAGCCCGGCCGGGGCTCCGCTCTCCCCGGCGGCCGGAGCGCCGGGGGGAGGGTGGCGAGCCCGCCGCGGCTCCGCTGGCGGCCGGAGCGCCGGGAGGAGGGCGGAGAGCCCGGCCGGGGCCCCGCTCTCCCCGACCGGCCGGAGCGCCGGGGGGGAGGGCGGCGAGCCCAGCCGGGGCCCCGCTCTCCCGACCGGCCAGAGCGCCGGGGGGAGGGCGGCGAGCCCAGCCGGGGCCCCGCTCTCCCCGGCCAGAGCGCCGGGGGAGGGCAGCGAGCCCGCCGGGGCTCCGCTCTCGGGCCGGAGCGCCGCGCCGCCCCCCCTCCAGGTGCCGCCCCAAGCACATGCTTGGTGGGCTGGTGCCTGGAGCCGGCCCTGCTCCCTACCATCCACCCATGCTTACCAAGTTCAAATTTCCTAATATCACCACATGCAGTTACATTTCTGGAAAAGGATTTTGTCCTTTTCCAAGTTGGAAAGTGAACGTGGAGTGTATCATCTAGACTGTTACCTACTGTATCATGTGTCAGACTACATGGGGACAGGAGCGGCACCAGGGTTTTTGCCGCCGTAGGCGGCAGCGCTCCTCCTCTGAGCATTCAGTGGGCCTTGGGTCTTTGGCAGCGGGGGTCCTTCCGCTCCGTGTCTTCGGGGCACTTCGGCGGCGGGTCCCAGAGCGAGTGAAGGACCCGCCGCCGAATTTCCGCCAAATATCCGTAGCGGAAGGACCCCCCGCTGCTGAATTTCTGCCGAGGGCGGCAAAATGCTGCCCCCCAATTCCTGCCGCCCTAGGCGACCGCCTAGGGTCGCCTAGTGGAAGCGCCGGCCCTGCCTGGGGAATGTCTGTTCTAAACCTCTTTTGAGCTAATATCAAGTAGTAGACAACTAACTGATCGTTAGAAACTAACTGAAGGTTAGAAACTAGAGGAAGGTGGCAAGGGGGGGGTATCATCTTGCATAAAAGGTGTAAGTTGAGGGCGAGACACCACACATAGGTTGTCCAAAGTCAACGGTGCCCTAGTCTTGTAACTAGCTCCACACGGGCAAGACCCCTGTGTGGAGCAGAGCTGTGCAGCTGACTGAATTCATCCCCCTCCCCATTTTTTGGTTTGCCCAGTAAACTGGAAAAAAAAAACACGTCATTTAGGATCAACCAAAAGCAAAGGGGTTTGGTTTTTCTTGGCAAAACAAAAACAAAAATCACTGGGGAAAAAAAATAGTGTTGGGTCAAACATTTAATTCAATTTCAAGCATTTTAATCACTTTATTAAATGCAAAGGAAATTTGGAAGTGCCATTCATAGAACTGGAGGTAGATCATTCTTTACTGTTGGTTTATTGCTGCTGCCCTTCATTTCGCCAGGATAACACTAAGATATGATCAGTTTATAATGCAAACTCTTAATTCAGGATCTGACTGCAATACCCTTACTTGTGCTGAGTAATACTTTACTCCTTGAGTAGTCCCATTAAGATCAATGGGAATTCTCAGGTGGTAAGGTACTAACTATTCATCTTAAATAAGGATATTGCAATCTGGCCCTAGAAGAGCCAATGCTGACCTTGGAAATGTAGTCATCTCATTATACATCTCATACAGAATAGTATTAGTATGTCAACGTTATAGCTGACTTTATGCGATATTGCATGCAATGATATCCCCAGCCACCCGGTGCTCAGACGACAAATATTGAAATAAGCACCTCAGAACAGCCCGATTCAATCGAGGTGACATACATTCCAGTGTGGAAGATCCATAGACGATCCTTACACCATTTAAACTTGATCCAGCTCCCATTTAAGTCAACAGAAGTCTTTCCATTAGCTTCTCTGGAGCTAGGTGAGGACCAAGGTGAATTTCATCCTAAAGGACTGTTTTATTAAACTAAGGGAATTGTCTTCTCCCTAAGCCCTCTTAACTGGAGTCATGCACAAATTCAGGGTCAGAATCAGGCCCTTCCATTTTTAAAGTTTCCCTAACTTTCCACTGTATAACATCAATTTTTGACAAGAAACGTTTCTATTGCCAATGGCAACAGCTTTAAATGATCAGCGGGGCTGTCCCAAGCCTGATAAGGATCCACTCTTATTCGGAAAAATTGTTGATTTTACACCCCCTCTTTCTTAGTTTCTAAATTGGGAGCTTCATAAATCTTGTGACACTGAGTTTTTGGTTAACAGCCTATTTTGGAACAGTGGTGACAGCTGACACTAGTGCAGAAGCCAAAAGGGAAACCTAGACATGTCTGCCAAAGGAGAATGGATGTTAAAATATATATATATATCCAGCCATAACAACTATGGAAACAAAAATAGCAAATACATTTTTATTATGAAAATAATTCATAATTAGTGTTGTTCTGGATATCTCCAAGGAGGACCAACTTAAGCAATAATTCAGGGCTCTGAGAACACACAGAGAATGCTTTGGCTGCAGCAGATCAGAAGGGTGATGAGTCACAAGAGGAACAGTTCCTAACGAAATGGTCCACAGGATGAAAAAAAGTGTTTGAAAGCTACTGTTCCATTAACGTCTCTGCTCTGTGTAACCAGTTAGAGTATGATTACTTCTTGTGCCATGCTAAGCTTCTTTCCACATGTCCCACAATGGGGCTATGAAGATGTTTGGAAAGGATTTGTACAAGACTCAAATTCTCCTAAACCACCATCGGTAACTGGGGGATTTAAATCAGATGTAAACTCCCAGATCATTTCTTCACACAATGCACTGTCAACCTGTGGAACTCATTGCCAAGGAACATTGTGAAGGCCAAAAGTATAACTGGGTTAAAAAAAAAAAAAAAAAGAAGGGAGATACATTCATGGAAGATGGCGAATAGGTCTACCAATGGCTAAGATGGTCAGGGATGCAACCTTATGCTCTGGCTGTCCCTAAATCTCCAACTGCCAGAAGCTAGGACTGGATGACAGTGGATGGATCACTCGATAATTGACCTGTTCATTCCCTCTGAAGCGCGTAAAACCGACCACTGTCGGAAGACAGGACATTGGGCTAGATGGATCATTGGTCTGACCCAATACGGTCATTCTTATGTTCTTATCATGAATACTTTTGATGGTGGTGTAAAGGGGGATGGGGTAGGGGGAAACTTGAATTAAACCAGTCACAATCACGTCTTCATATCTCAATGGGAAGCTTCTGATATCCTTTCCGTGCAGTTTATCCAGCAAAGTATTTAGTTGCCTGGCATGGACGTAAAGATCTTAACTATCATGCTATATGTAAACGGTGTTTGTGAGCATATAGTGAGGATTAGCGAACAGCTGATCTTTAACACAGATAATGTAATGCGTGTGGCATGTTTACAAGAAAGAAACCACTAAAATCTGTGGCATGCTCAGAAAAAGGTCAGTCAGTCCTAGAACAGTGCAGAGATAGCTTTCCAGTTTCAGTCTGGGTGTGTAGGAACGAAAAGCTCCCTTTCTCTCCCTGTGCCAAAGGCAGAATGAAATGCTATACAAGTGACTGCCTCAAACACAGTGATAATATTGAATACCCTCTGGCAGCACATTGCAGAGGCTTTCAACTCCAAACCAAGCACTACAACGCTGCTGCTTTACTTGTGAAATTATTTATCATGGTTTGGTTATAGAGTCTTTTATCGGCATCATATTGGCTAATAGCGGCCTGGAGTTCTTGTGTTCCCGGACTTGACAGATTCCACATTTATGAGGTTGGAAGCTTGACTCCTGGAAGAAATTTGCAGACTGGAGCCAAGCTGTCTGGCTGACCTATATTTATGCAATAAGACATGACTGGGGGAGCATGTCATGCTGGGACGTCACTGTGCCTTGTGTACCCTGGTAGGCATGAGGCTGGAGGCAAAGTGTCGGTGGAGTCACAGCATGACTCTGTCACATGGTGCTGGGATTGCGACGCAGGCTACACAAATCTAAGTTTTTTAGATATGAAAAGTTGAAAAACATTGTTTTTTTTCTATAGGAAACAAACAAACAAACAATATATTCTTGTGCCAGGTAGTACCACCATGTATACTGAGAGCAACAGAACTATTCTAAAAATACACGAGTTTTTCTAGCCTAGATACATTTGCTCTGGGCAGCAACCACCAACTTGTAGAGCTAGAAGCATCGAGGAGCTCCTAGACAAGCCTCATGAGAGTGGGGTGGGACTAACCAATAAGTATTTGTTCTGATGATATACCTCCTCTCAGTTATGATTTATTGATTGAGCATATGGTCACATAGTAGCTTGCTGGAGGAGCTGCGTGGTGGATCTTTCTCCAGAACCTGTTTGAACTTGCTCTCTACATCTTAAGAGAAGTTTCCCCTCTTTCCCTTGATTCTGCTGTTGAACAGATCTCTGATCTCTCTCTAAAGGAGGGTTATTAACCTAAGGTTTTTCCTAGCTCTCCTATTTGTACCCTGGACAGTTGAACCTTGAAATCTGCTGGGGGCAGTACACTGAGTCAACAAGATGGCTGTCAGTAGCGTCAATAGGAGCAACACACCGTGCTCTCACTCAGATTCTTACACTTGTTCTCTTTGGTGGTAGTTTTCCTTAATGTAAGATAAAGTTATCCAGGCTAAAAGTACATGGTTTGCTCATGGTACATGGAAAAATACATAGTTAGAAAATGTGAAACACCAGAGGATGCCTGTGTTCTGATTGGACAATAGCCTTTGTAAGCTGAGATGAGTTAATGGTTTTGGTGAGATCGTGACATAAAATAAAGGTATTCAATATACTGCTATGGCTGTTGGCCAATCAGCATGCTGGAATTTCTAGTCTTGTGCTGCAATAACCTGGGCGATTAATATCCATTAGATATAAAAAGACAAGCATGAATAAGGCCAGATAATGCATTGTTGTTAGGCTTGTTTTTTTTTTAAAGCGTGGAACAGAGAAGTAGCAGCAAAGACAGTTTTCTAAAATCAAAATGAAATTTAACAGAGGGATAGATGAAAAAGGTTTAGTTGCAGAAAGCGCTTGCCAATTGTTGAAAGTCTTAGCTTGCAGGCACCAGTTAAGTGCTAAACATATTAAGATAATCTCTTATTTCAAACTAAATCTTTAAAAGAAAAACCAAGAGTCTGAATCACTTTGGGGGTGGGGGGAGATTTCTAGGCAGCAGCTGGCAGAGACTAGATTTCCTCAACATTGAAACAGCAACAAACAGGCTCCCAGTATAGAAATGCCCAGCCCAGCCCATCTGATATGCTTTGTTTTACACAAACCTCTTTTCCACCTTCCTACGTTGCTCTGTCGCCTGTCCCCATTCTCGCACGCACGCACACACACACACATACACACACACACAGAGCTCTATGTAAGCAGGTAATCGCCACAGCAGCTCACTGCTTTAATGCGTTGGCCTTATTCTTTGCTAAATCCACAGCTAATGCCCTACTTTTATCATCAATATGAACATAGAACACACCTTTCTCTGCCTTTCTTACAACCCAGATGGCCAGAATGTGAAATCACAGCACACGTAAATAATAAAGAAAAAAAAATCTTGGAAATCAAGATATCGGAAGTGAATTTACATTATTCACGTTCCAACAAAAATACATAAATAAGTTCCACATCTGTCAGTCAAACAGTGACTTCATTCAATAGCACAGCACCTGGGCATGCCTCCCTTCCACTGAAAGGAAACAAGGTATTTCACGCTAATTCTCAAGCTTTCTGTCAGCTCAATAGTGTATGAGATCACTCAGATAACTTTATCCTTCCCATAGGACTTTGCCTTCATTGGAAGACTTTCAAACAAGGTGCAATGGCCTTCGCTTGACATGGGGGGAGACAGCAGGTTTACTAAGCAGTCAGTGTGTTTGCCTGGTACACACCTTTACTAGCTAAGTCTGGACTCCCAGCCAATAGGCCACTGGACAGGAATGCAGGAGTGGCCAGTGTTACCTCTTCTGTGCAGATGAATGTTTGTGCCTTCCCAGGAGAAAAGGTCAGAGTCCACAGTTCATTGTGCATCTAGATAGACTGTACTAAAGGGACTGGAGGGGGGTTCATAGTGTCTGGAAATTAGATGTCTAGGATTGTGATGGAGTGTGCTGCCCACACTGGCCCCGCAAGAGCTGAACTGGGCCAGGTGGGCCCAATCAGCAGATTAGGCTGAAAACAGGGGGAGCTTTAGGCTGAAGCCAGCTAATTAAAGAAGATGCTCACTTGTGCAGGAACAGGCACAAGTAGGGTTATATAAAACCCTATATAAGTAGGGTTACCATATTTCAAGTTCCCAAGGGAAGGACACTGCCAGGCAGAGGGGGAAGGGGTATACCGTTTCTTTCTACTTTGAATATCTAACATTTATAAACAAGTGTAATGGTCTAAAAAAATAAATGTAAATGTATCTTTTTACATGCAGTCAGTCCTGTCTTACTGTGCTTCTTCCTGTTGTGCCCATGCATATTTCTCTGTAGAGAGTGTATCTTTCTCAGCAGTGATTGATTGCTCATTAAGGAGCTCTGAAAATCTTTGCAAGATGCATGCCCTAAGTTGTACTGTACAAGCAGGATCCCTTCCAGCTACTCAACAGTCAATGCCATACCACCCTTACTTCTGCACTGCTGCTGGCAGCAGCGCTGCCTTCAGAGCTGGACAGCGAGCCAGCAGCCACTGCTCTCTGGCCACCCAGCTCTGAAGGCAGCGCCACCACCACCAGCAGCGCAGAAGTAAGAGTGGAAACCAGTAAAAACGCATGCTGCTGTTAGGGCACACCGGAAATTGCAGTTCTACCAGAATCAATGCTAGAAAAAGAACGAGCAAGGAAAAAATCACGGACATTTATTCATATTTCAAAAACTGACCCAAATGGAGATCAGAGGACCAAAAGAGAGGTCATGTCCAGGAAAACCCGGATGTACGGTAACCCTATATATAAGACAGGAAGATGGCAACAGAAGGGGCTGCTGGGAAAGGCTCCAGTTGCTCCTTGGGAAGAGGGAGGAGTGTTTTGGGGACGGCAGAGACAAGTTGCCTAAAGTTACTTTCTGGGAGGAGGGAGTGAAGAGACTGGCAAACTCTAAGGAGTGGGGAAGGCCATGAGGTATGGAAGAGCCTGAGGGAAATGCAGCAAGGTGCAGGGAATGAACCTTGACTGCTGACTAGAGTGTCCCTGAGCTGGAAGCTGGGGTAGAGGATGGGCCTGGCTTCCCCTGCCAGCTGCTGCAGGAGTGGCACCGTGAGGCAGTGAAGCAGAAGACTGCCTGATGCTGCTGGCGAGCAGGAACCTTGATCCACTCCCACCACGGAAGGGGAAACCACAATAGTGACCTGGCTGGAAGGCTGCATCACAAAGAGGACAGCTGTGGCTCCTGTGAGCAAGAGAGAAGCTACAGAGGAGAAACTAATTCCAGCTGGAAGGGGTGTTGGCTTGACCAAGCTAATCCCCCAGTACTACCAGGAGGTGGCACCATCCAGTGGTAAGCAGAGCAACCCCTCACAAGGATGATATGTCTTATTTATTATGTTTATAGTTGTCACTTGTAGGAGTCCCAGTTATGGGCCAGGCACTGTTTGTGCTAGGCGCTGTACAAACACATAACAAAAAGACAATACCCATCTCAAAGAACTTACAATCTATTATTTATCTTACTGAAGTATAAAACAAGAGACAATAGATGGACACTGATAGACACAGGGGTGGGCATACAAGGAAACAACGAGACAATATTGTCAATGATCAGCAGTGGTTTGAGCACATCAACAGCCTAACCAGAGTCAAGTTTTTGTTTGGTTGGTTGGTTTTTCAGTAGGCATCACAGCAATGGAAAGTTTTGAAGGAGGACAATGAATTAGTTGTGTGTGTTTTGGAAGCCCCTCCCAAGCATGAAGGGCAGCATGGAGAGAATACAAAGGAGCGTGTTTCAAAAGGTAACAAATGGGAGATGGATAGTCAACTAACTGCAGATTGTAACCTATTTGGGGCAGGACCTGTCTTTTCATTATGTATGCATAGCACACTGGGACCCTGAACAGGGCCTCTAAGCACTCCTACACCACCACTAAACTCCCACCTAACTGAAATAGTGTATCATCTCATTTTTTTATTGTCAGGAAGTAAAACCTTCACACAACACCCACTTCAGAAGATGTGACCAGCGCTCTTCAGAAAATCTTTCTAGCGTGTGGTTAGCTATTGCATTTGATATTCTACATTAGAGAACACCTACCAAATCACATTCTCCGGGGTCACAGATATACCCGAGATTACCTTACTAGTATCATATTTTCATGAATAAGTTTATAAAACCTTGGCATCACTACCCATTTCACTATGTCAGCCTGTGTGTGTGTGGATCTAGGCATTAGTGCAGCATGTTTGCTAACTTTCCAGGGAACGTTTACTTCTGATTCTCATGGTCTTAAGTTCAGGCTCTCTTTTCACTGGAGACAGCACTAGAATGAAGATAAGAAGCAGTTTACACTTGTTCTATAAAAATCCTTTTGGGGGGAAAAAATGGATAGCCCCTCTCTTTGTAGGATTAAACCTTTAATAATTGAATAACCTTCTTAAGGAGGCTATCGCCTACACTCTCCTTGATCTGCTCTCTCCTCCCCATAATGACGGATATATTAGCAGTTATGCTGCCGTGTCAGCCTGTGAGCTACAGAAATAAACCGGGGGTGCCGGGGGGGGGGGGGAGAGTAAGATTCTGCAGCGAGAGATAAAAGCAAAAGGTAATGGCCCCAACTTATCTCAGACTTACCCCACAGAACTCCATTAACATACTCCCAATTCATACTGGCGACAGTGACTGGAGAGGCAAATCTAATTCCTTTACACCATTGTGGCCTTAAAGTGTGACTAAGTTATATCTACACCATCTTTAAGGCTCTTTTACACTGCCAGAAAAATCTTAAAGAGGCCTTGATTGTCAACAAGAATAAGGGCTCCAATGTCTCCTCCAGTCATAAGGGGAACCTAGGTTGTTTTCCCCACCTGCTGACGCAGGCCTCGCTTCCTTCCACCATTAATTTTGGTTTTATATTTGCAGGATGTGTTTTTAATTAATACCAATCCTCCTTTGTGTGTGTGTTTCAACACCTGGGAATTACTCTCTGCCAGCAGGATCATAGATTGCTGTAGAGAAAGGAGTTTTGTATCTTTAAACAATCTGGGAGCCTTCAAAAGTATTTACCAACACCGGCTAAAATGAGACAAAAGGTTCTATAATTAATCTGGAAAGTTATGGTTTTGCTACACCACTGGGTACTGTGAATCATAGAATATCAGGGTTGGAAAGGACCTCAGGAGATATCTAGTCCAACCCCCTGCTCAAAGGGGGACCAATCCCCAACTAAATCCCCAAATGGCCCCTCTAGGATTGAACTCACGATCCTAGGTTTAGCAGGCCAATGCTCAAACCACTGAGCTATCCCTCCCCTAGAGAGTTTTGGGCTAGCAAATTGAGAACTAGACTGGAAGTCAGAATTGCTGGCGGCTTCTCCTGACTCAGCCTGTGAACTTGAGCAAATTGCTTAGCTTTTCTGTGCCTCCATTTCACCAGTGAAATTGGGGCTGAGAATACAGATGCACCTCTATAAAAATATATGGGCAGGTTCTCATTTTGACGTGAGCTTGCCTCATGACTCTGGATTACAACACATGGACACATCAGCTGGGTATATGACTATGGCCTCTTTAAATATTTTCATTTGTATCATGGGTAACCTTCAAAGGTCCCACTCCAGATCAGGAGCCCACTGCACAAACACAGAGGAAGACATGGTCCCAGCCCCAGGGCCGGCTCTAGGCACCAGCAAAACAAGCTGGTGCTTGGAGCGGCACATTTTTAGGGGCGGCATGGCCGGCGCCAGAATGCCGCCCCTAAAAATGTGCCCCGGCCGCCCTAGCTCACCTCCGCTGCTGCTGCCGCTCGCGCACCACGGCACGCGAAACAGCTGGTTCGTGCGCCGCTGCTCGCCCTCCCTCCCAGGCTCTCAAACCCGGGAGGGAGGGGGAGACTCCGAGTGGCCGCGGCACGGGCGCCGCTTCTCCCCCTCCCTCCCTCCCAGGCTTGAGAGCCTGGGGGGAGGAGGCAGGGCTGGGGATTTGGGGAAGGGGCGGAGTTGAGGCGGGGCCGGGGCTGGGGTAATTAAAAAACGGGGGGGGGGGGGCAAAATTGTTTTTGCTTTGGGCGGCAAAAATCCTAGAGCCGGCCCTGCCCAGCCCTAGAGCTTACAGTCTCATTTCTTAAGACTGTCCTTTGACTATTAGCAAGGGAGAAAGACAGTCCAGGTTCCCCCTCCCCTCCACCCACTACCAGAAGTCAATACACATGAAGACTGGAATGAGTTTACAAGACTGTCCTTTGCAACAACATGGGGCCCCCTGTGGGAGTCTATGGCAGCTGGCCTGCTAGTGAAGAATTAGCAGGGAAGGATACAATGCTGTGGATGCAAAAACAGCCTTTTAATCTGAATGCTTTATGAAACAATAGCATGGGAGAACTAGGGGCCTCCTAGAAGCTTAGCATTCGATCAGGGCATGCAATCCATCAGAGACACCTTGAGAGGGCTGGGAGGGCCCCATTTACTACCACATAACATCAAAAGCACTGAACACATCCCTTCCCTCATACTTTCCTCACCCACAGAGGGCATTTCTGGTTCCCTTTCACATCAATGAGATGGTTAAGGGACTAGCCAAAATATCATAACATGCTCTGGAAAGCCTACTGTATTAGATCCACAGAGATACCAAAGTCTTGAATCTAGAATGATTGGCTCCTTAGAAACCCTGTCAGCCCACCCTCGCTTTTGGCTCTGCATTTTGTGCAGCAGCAACACAGCTGAAGCTCCAAATACCGTGCAACCTAGCAGGGGCACTAGTAGCAGCTCAGCCCTCACGTGTGGCACTATCATCAAAGCGACCCAGGACAACACTGACTTAAAGGAAATACAAAACCACCAAACAAACAGCCGGCTTTTAGTACCTTTAGCATCTGCTCCCCAGCATTTCCACGCATCTCTCTGCAGCTGCAGCACAGGGTACTAGTACTTAATTGAGCCCCAGGCTGAGTCCTTTCCCCCAATCAGTAACCCTAATTAAGTTCACAAGCCTACCTATAGCTTCATGGATGGGAAACAAGCAGGATGAGGAGGGAATTAATTCCCTGTATGCTGGTTTAGTTGTAGGTCTCTGCTCCCCCTATAGGGGAAGCTATGTAGGACTGTCTGGTCTGGCTAGGAACAGCTGTGTGGAAAGCTGAGTCGGGACTCCTCCGGCATGGGAGAAAGGCCAATATCAGTGAGAGCCTCTGGCACAGAGTGGGGCCCTATTTCTGCCCCCATCCATAGCTGCTACATTCTGTGCAGCTCCCTGTGTGATGTTATGCAAAATAGTTAATGTGCTCCCATTACGTAGGTGCAAAAAAATTGCACATGGAGTTTGTAGTCAGCACAGCCTCACTCAGGCAGCGGCTGGTGTAGGAACGGAAGCTGCACAGAAAGTGGCAGGGGTGCTGAGATAAGTGGGTCCTGGAAGGTATCTTGTGGGGGGCAGGTTTCTGGGTTGTGGCTGGGTAGGGAGAGGGTCAAGATTGAGGGGAAAGATGTGGCCAGTATTGAGCCCCCCTCCTCTTCTGTCCCTCCCACTGCTGACACCACTGCTGGCAACTCTTGTCTACTGGGACCCAGCAGGGGGCGCAGTGAGAAGGGCGGCAAAGTGGCTGCCGAGCTGCCAGCATAGCATAAGTGCCACAGCAGCCCCCTGGTGGCCAGGAAGACCCACCGCAGGTCTCCATTCATGTAGGGCAGCTGATGGGGTGAATGAGTGTCACATGAAATGCTGGAGACCCCTTTTTCCCTTTCAGACTTCCTCACGCTTGACTCTGGTTCTGTCCCCCACTAGTTGCTATGGGCTGCAGTTCTCCTCCAATAACCTTCTGTCTGGAAGCTGGACCTGGCTCAAAATGCTTATTTTTCAGAATTTTACGACACTGGAATGTCTCCCCTCTCGAATGATGATCAGCAAATGCTGCTTCTGAATGGGAGAGTGCAGCAGGGGGCAGAGGTGGCTTGGCAGCCTCAGGACAAAAACCTTGGCTGAAAATTATAACACAATGAATTTGGGGGGGGGGGACAATCGAAGGGAGAAATGGAACAGCATAAGACAGGCGAAAGGAGTGGGAAAGGAAGAGATGAGAAGGGGAATAAAAGGTTTGGGGCAGATGAGAAAAGAAAACAGAACTTAGAGAAAGAGAAACTACATCTATTAAGAGGTGACTTGATCATGGTTAATAAAGTCTAGATCCTCAAAGGTATTTAGGCACCTAATTCCTTCAATTCAATGGGAGTTAGGTGCCTAGCTACCTTTGAGGATCTGGTACCTAAGTACCTTAATTGGGAGAAAATTCTGGGTAGGAAATGGCTCTTTAATTTAGTGTAGAAATATACAGAAGAACCATTGGCTGGAAGTTAAAGCCAGCCACAGTTGAATTAGAAATAAGACACACATTTTTAGCAGTGAGGGTGATTAACCAGTGGAACAAACTGCCAAGGAAAGTGATGGATTCTCTATCTCTTGACGACTTCAGATCAAGACCGGTTGCCTTTCTGGAAGACACGCTTGGGTCAAACACTAGCTATTGGGCTCCATACAGCACCAACTGGGTGAAATGTAATGGCCTGTGATCAGAGGTGGAAGTAAGCTGGTATGGTCCGGTACGGTGTACCAGCAAGAGCCAGTACGCCGTGCCGGACCGCACCGGCTTCCGCGGTGGGGATTTAAAGGCCTCGGGGCTCCCTGCCGCTGTGGGGAGCCCAGAGCACTTTAAATCCCCCCTGCAGCTTCAGCAGCCGGGCTGGGGCCGGGATTTAAAGGGCTCAGAGCTCCCGCGGCTGCGGGGAGCCCCGAGCCCTTTAAATCCCCCCCGCAGCTCGGTGCCCGGGCTGGGGCCAGGATTTAAAGGGCTTGGAACTCTCTGCCGCTGCGGGGAGCTCCGGGCCCTTTAAATCCCCCCCCCACATCTCCAGCTGCCGGAGCTGCGGGGGGGGGGGATTTAAAGGGCCTGGAGCTCCGTGGGGGCCGGAGCCCTGGGCCCTTTAATTTGCCCCTGAGCCCCAGGGGCTCCCAGCCACCTCTGCAGCTGGGAGCCCCGGGTTGATTTAAAGGCCCTGGGGCTCCCAGCCACAGCCGGTGCCCCAGGGCCTTTAAATCTCGAGAGACCCCGCCTCTTCCGGTTGAGGCCCCGCCTCTTCCGGATGAGGCCACGCCCCCTCAGGACTCCGGCAGTACCGGTAAATCCTGTAAGTTACTTTCACCCCTGCCTGTGATACACAGGAAATTAGACTAGATGGTTTAATGGACCCTTCTGGCCTTAAAATCTACGAACAAGATGAACAAAGGAAGAAGAGAGAATACAGCCCATGACATTAAGTTGTGAGACATGCCTCTCAAATGGGGCCATCTGATTGGCCATTTTTGACACCATGGCGACAACCCTCATAGTAGCCTAACAAGCAAATGGGACAGATGCCCAGGTGAGTCATGACCACCGTTTTTAAAAGCACTTTGCATATAGGGTTCACTCACACAATCTGTCTTGCTTCATCCCTCCTCATCCACTACATGAAAGCAGAGACAAGCAAGGGGGTGACAGAAATTCCTTATAATATTTACCCCCCTCAGTCTCCACGTCTCTGCCATGGGTTTTTTTTGCTGATTTCAGCAAGCAGTTGTGTGGTCTGTGCAAGGGGGTGCAGCCTGCCAACACTTTTCTCTTTTCAGCTGGTTTAATTATTCTCTCGTAATAACTCGCCCCTTTTTCTATGGAGAACAGATGATCAACATGAATTGCCTGGAGACTCGGAGCTGTTGTGTGCATTGACGGAACGTTTTCCAACCTCCTTTTATCAAGCTGAGGCGTGTGAGCTCACCATGCTTTTTCTGGAACCTCCATGTCAATAATGAAGGAATTGCCAATACAAATATGAAACTAAAATGTCTTCCACGATGGGCACATTTGTCAATATGTTGGTGAAATTGAAACACAGGCGGGCAGCTCCAACAGCTGCATTGAGCTTTGGCTCTACCACGCAGCTCCCCAGCGATACAACACACCATTTGATGAATTCCACACTCATTTCTTCATTTCCAGTTTATGAAAAGATGGATTAAAAATTTGACACAATAGTAGCCGCAGGCATTATTTTCCAGCAACATCATCCCTGAAAGCTTTTGGAATCGTCTCTAAGTCAGGACGCAATTCAAATCAAGTTCAAATCAGCGTTGTTTAGAAAACTGACATCCACTATTAGCAGAGTGTTTCTTTAGAAGAGATTACTTGTGTCCATCATTTAATCAGTGTCACCACACATCATTACTAACGATAGAAATACTCTATAGAATGACGACATAGTGGGAGAAAGGACCCACGCTGGCATTATTTGAAATCTGAGTGAAGGGCCTAACAAGAAAGCTAAATTATATGTTTGCTCTTCAGTTATACTTTGAAATCAACTTGAGAGGCAGATTCTACACAGAGCTCAGCAAGAAAACCATTTCCTTTACATTGCATGACCTGGATTGGAGCTGGACTTCTGTGCAAATATGTACAAAAGATGGGATGCCTTTCAAAAAAAATATGTTCCAGATCAATGACAAGTTGTTGGATTTGATGCAGGAATCACTAGATGAAATTCTATGGCCTGTGTCATACAGGAGGTCAGACTACATGATCATAACAGTCCCTTCTGGCCTTCAAATCGATTCCGTCTATGTATGAGAACATAAGCTGGGCCTGAACGTTCCCCAGTGTGTTGACCATATAAAGTTTTGGTATCAGTTATACTATGATGACCAATTACATTTCAAGAGACTCCTTGCTAAGGGCAGGAGTTGAAATTAATATAATTCTTGGAATGAGCTAGCAGATAAATTCATTTGTGAACCAATGTTGCAAATCTATAACAAGAGAAATCAGTAAACGTCAGCCTAAGTAAGAACTCCCTGTGCTGATTCTATTGCTTCGCTTGGTAGGCATTCATGGTATTGTAAGAAAAGTTTGCCAAATTTTGGTGCAAGTGAAAATGTGGAATAGCATCACTCCTGAAGAGAAGTTGTGCTGATGGAATAGGCAGAGTGGTTGGAATAAATCTGGTGTCCCTTGAGCCTTCATGTGCTGCTTCTAACTTATTGTCTAGCTATGTCCCTGCTTCACAACAAAGTAGTGGACAGCCAATAAAATGGCTAGTCAAGCAGCTGTAGCCTCCGGTATACAACTAGCCAGTAAAGGTAGACATCATTTGACTATCTTGGGTCCTTTCTCCCAAACAATACTGTACTTCACAGTAGCATTTTTCCTATTTCCGAGATGTCTCTCTATTTAGCTGTGTCGCCATTGCATAAATTCTTCACTTACACTTAATGCCAGATTCGATCTGGACGGACCACAACAGGGTTGCAACAGGTATAAATCAGGTGCACATTTGACCCTTCATCTTGTCAGGCCTAGATCTGTACACAAGTATGTGATGGAAGGCATAGGGATTGTGGAACAGTTTGTTAGTTTCGGAAATGTTCACCCACCATGAAGTTCGTTAAGGTTTGATATGGGAATCACAGCAAATCTTCTTTAGCTATCTATAGTACTCACAGAGCCCCACATTATTGTGGTATCTGAGTGACTTACGATCTTTACTACATATTTATCCGCACATTTTATGGCTGGCAAACTGTGGCAGAGAGAGAGACTAAGGGTGGAATGTTCAAACGTGCCTAAGTGACTTAGGAGCCTGAGTTCCATTTGAAAATGATGTAGGGCCAAATTTTAAAGGTATATAGGCACCTAGTGGGTTTTTTAAAGCATCTAGGTGCCTAACTGCCATTGGTTTCAGTGGGAGTTAGGTGCCAGGGCATTTTTGTGCGTCTCACCGGGCACCTATCTGCATCTTTAGGATCTTTAAAAATCTGGCCCTTAAACACTTAGAAGCATACGTCTCATTGAAAGTCAATGGGATTTAGGCTCCAAAGGCCCAGATCTGAAAGGTATAGGAGCTAGACACCTAAATACCTTTGACGATCTGAGCCTTAAGTGCCACTTTTGAAATGGAACTTGGGCTCCTAAGTCACTTAGGCACATTTGAAAATGTTACCTTAAGTGACTTACCCAAGTTCACATGGGGATCTGTGGCCAAAGGGAGACCTGAACCCAGGTCCAAGACTAGTGCCCTAACCACTGGGCCACCCTTCCTCCAGTTAGAGGGTAGAATAACCACTGGGATGTGTATGTTATTCTAATCTTGCTAGATTTCCAGTCAAATATTTGCAATTTGCCTTCTCTTCCCCACCCAGCTCTCACCACCCCTGGGAGAAAAGAGCCTAAAATAAGTGGTTGTGTGTCTTGTGCAGATCTACTCTGCGATGGAGTATGGATTGCTCCAAAGGAGATTGTAAGGCAATGCACAGGAATTGTTGGATTGTAGTTTGTTGGTGTACATGAAAATGGACTGAACACTTCAATAGTCTACTCAATAGGGCATCAACAGTCGATCAGCATGGCCTTGATCAATTTCCCAAGAAACACATCAAAGAGGATCTCGACCTCCCACCATCAGTTGAAGAAATCATGAAAGCCATCAAACAATTAAACTCTGGCAAAGCGTGCAGAAAGGATTGGTATTCCAGCAGAATTTTACAAAGTAGAAGGACCAAAGGTTATTGAAGTGTTTCATGACATCTTGAGTAGCATTTGGAAGGAAGAAGAAATGCCACAAGACTTCAAAGATGCTATTATTGTATCACTGTTCAAAAATAAAGGCAGCAAAGCTGACTGCGGAAACTACAGAGGCAATTCCTCTGCACAGCAGGGAAAATACTAGCTCGCATTTCAGACTCACTGCAAACATATGTGAGGAGAATCTGCCAGAAGCGCAGAGTGGTTTCAGACCAGGTCATAGTACTATGGACATGATCTTTGTCATAAGGCAGCTCCAGGAAAAATCTTTAGAGCAGAGCATGAACTTGTATGCAGTTTTCATTCACTTGACCAAAGCTTTTGATACAATCAACAGAGAGGGTCTATGGGCATAAACTGGGCTGCCAAAGAAGGCTCATACAAACCATCCATCTGTTCCACGACCACATGACAGTACAAGTGCTCTCCAGTGGTGACTCTTCTGACACATTGGAAATCTCCAATCGAGTGAAGCAAGACAGCATACTTGCTCCAGTGCTGTTCAACTTATTCTTTGCCTGTGTCCTCATCCATTCCATAAAGGACTTGGATCAGGTGAGATACATCCACTACCGACTCAATGGCTCCCTCTTTGATCTTCGAAGACTCAATGCTAAGACCGAGATGGTGGAGAGAATTCTCGTCGAGGCACTTTTTGCAGATGACTGCGCCTTGAAGGCCCATAGACATGATGACCTGAAGATCATCATTGATAGATTTTCTGAAGCATCCCACCTCTTTGGCCTTATCATCAGTCTTGGTAAGACAGAGGTCTTGTTCCAACCTGCACCTCATTCCAATGCCCCAGCGCCAGCCATCTTCATCCAAGCAACACAGCTGAAAAATGTCGATCAGTTCAAGTATTTGGGCAGTACCATCTCTAGTGCTGGTTCCCTTGATAAGGAAATTGCCTCCAGAATTAGTAAAGCCAGCCAGGCACTGGGTCGACTCCGAACAAAGTCCTTAACCAACACAACATTTGTCTGTCCACCAAATTGAAGATCTACAGTGCAGTGGTTCTAACATCTCTCCTGTATGGATCTGAGACATGGACTTTTTATAAACAGCACATTCAACAGCTTCAGCAATTTCACATGTGCTCCCTCCGCTCAATAATGAGCATTCGCTGGCAGGACACAGTGACCAATATTAAAGTCTGTGAGAGGGCAAACACAACCAGCATTGAGGAAACGCTACTGAGAGCACAACTTAGATGGACTGGATATGTCATCACAATGGAAGACCACCGCCTCCCAAAATAGATTTTGTAAGGAGAGCTGAGTCAGGGCAAAAGAAAGAAGAGTTGTCCATATAAGCGCTTCAAAGGTAACCTGAAGAGCAGTCTCCAGTGGGCTGGCATCAATCTCAAAGAACTTTAGTAAATGGTTCAGAATAGGACTCACTGATGGTCCCTTACAAGATCAGCATGTAACAGGTTTGAGCAGGATCAATGAAATCATCTCCACATTGCACATGAAAGGCACCACAGAGGTGCATCATCAAACATCAGAGATACGGACTTCCCATGCCCTCAGTGCGACCGACTCTGTGCATCAGGGTTCAGACTTCGGAGTCATATATGTAGCCATAGATGAGAATTGCGACAACATAGTCATCATTGTCAGCAATGGACTACCAACAACAAGAGTACATGAAAAATGTGCACTGTGGCCAGCCACTGAAAGACAAGGGCACTGGTTATAATGTGGCCACGACGACGAAGGACACTTTCAATGTAACCCTAGCATTGTATGTACTGTACCCACATGACCACATCCAGGAGAAGGATATAACTTCAGAGCAGTTTCAGACAAGGTTTTGAACGTACTTTAATTTCCTTAGGAACCAGGAAGGAGGCTCAGTATATCAACCTAGGTATTCATCTGGCCCCCGTTATTGGGGTAGCTTAACTCCTTTCCCATGTTACCTTCTGCCCTTCCTGCTCCCTTTATGGATATTTTCATCATTAACAAAAATCAAAGCATTTGCTCTAGTTTCCTTTGGAGCCTGGGTTCTTACTCCTGCATTTCTTCGACGGCTGATCTGGGTTATTTCCCTAAAACAGTTCCAGAAATGGACAATGACTGGGTTTGCTGAGCAGCTCCGCAGTTCCTGTGCCTGACTCAGGGAATATTTGGGCACATACATAGCAAGTGAATATAGTTCCAGGGCCAGTCCCCCTTAAGTACTCCCACCATGGTAAAATTGTTTTTTATTTTCTAACTTCTTTCTTTAAAAAGAAAACTCTTTTATAGCTGACTGATCAGTCCCTTATCAGTCCTGATCCAGCAAGCTGATCCTCACGGATGGCCCCTTGGATAGACACAGGTGTTTATTCATGAGGGAGCAGCTTTCAGGACCAAGGTCTTAGCTATGAAGTGGAGGCAACACATATATAGTTTGTGGCTCATAAGGGGATGCTGGCTTTACAAACGGCTAGAATGGTTTTCAGAATGGGGTCTAGGACTTTTTCATCCATAGCTGTCAACACAAATATGAAATGGAAGAAAGAACAAGAAATCTTGATCACTGAAAAACGAACATTCTCAGTGATGATATGTGGACATACTGCTAACATAAGCTGAAGTTCATAGGCCAGAAGTCTGCTGATTTTAATTAACAGATTCACTCTCTGCATTATGGATTTGATCCAGCTGCCATGGAAGACAATTGGGCCTCTTTTCTTTATCATCTGGCAGGTTGGATCAGGCCGTATGCTCTGATGAGAACATCAGTGGGAGTTCTGTTGTGGAGGGTGGGCATCTCATTCTCAGCCTCTCTTGGTCTAAAAAAATGCAAAAATTTTACGGAATTAGGATTAAAAAAAAAATCTAAATGCAGCTCACTTAGGACCTGGCTTGAATTAAACTAGTGTCCCAGAGAAAAGAGTCCAATCCTATAGCTGCCAAGAATCAGCTCTGTCAAGTAATCAGCTCGTGATTGCTGTTGGCAGCTGCGTTGCGTGACTGTCACCCCATCCAAATAAATACCACCAATGAGGCTCTTAGGAGCATAGTGGGAGGAACAATCCTGTACTAATACAAAGGGAAGGACTAGATGCCCTAGGAGACCTTTTCTATGCGTAGTTTCCAAGTCTATGCCTTGAGTTAATTACAATTTTTATAGACAGTCCCAGGAATGGGCTTGGGTTACTGGATTTATGTCTCAGCTCACACTCGGTTTTAGTTTTATGGGAAGGTGACTTTGGTGGCTGTGAAAGTAAAGGGCTGATAGCAATGACTAGTGCCATGGACATGATGAGCAGGCCCAGCACCAGCATCCCAGTGCATTGAAATCCTCCCCTGCAACAGCCCTGCTGGTCCAATGCATGGTATCTTCTCAGCAGAGACTGTTGGTCCTAGTGAATTATGGCAAACTGCGTCTTCATTTAGTGATGCGGACAGACTTATGCTTAACTCCAGAACAACTCTGCCCCATTCACTTTTGCTCTTCAAGTCTCCAGCAGGCAAAATCTGGTGCATTAATCCACTCCGTCATCTTATTTATTCTGATGTAGACACGTATCTTTTAAGAGCATCTATCCTGGGCTCTAAATACCCCTGACAGCTTTTAATACAATAAAGATATAACTCCAGCAGGCAACCGAACCCCAGAACATTAAAACACACCGAAACTGGCCAACAGCGTTGAAATGTCTCATTTTCCACCTCATCAAACCCATCCAATGCAGACCACCACAAAACCCTAAACACAAAGGTCAACAATTACAGGCTATTTCTGGCCAATGCAGGGGAGTGAGTTGCAAGTGTTCTGTGCCCATAGGTTTCAGTTCTGACCTGCAACAACCATTCTTTTCTACAGATGCTTTTCTACAGATCTTTTCTACAGATGCATAAACTCGAGCATGTGCCAAGCAGAGCTGCATCATTTGGGAGTGTTATGATGTGAGCAAATGTTTACTATAAATATGACACTAAATAATTGGCTTTGATAGTGACTTAAATCCTGTATGGCCCAGTTTGGCCAAATACTGATCTAATATTGATATTGGTATAAACCCAATGCTGTAAACCTAAAGTAACTCCACTGGCTTCAATAAGATCACAATCTCACCCACACTACATTGGCAAGGCATGTTAAATTCAAGCTTATCCCAAAAAAGTACAATGCTATTGCAATCAGAAACCATGAGTTAATGCTTCCAGTTCATTTTCCATATGTTATAGTTTGGTACATATCATCTCGCAAGATAGGGAAAACATTACATGCTGATATGGACATTGGTTGTAAACATCTAGAACATTACAGTTAGCCAACATTAATCTTACCATTTAAGGGAACCTGTGTCTGCTATAGGGAACTCAGAATTTACTCTGATGCATGGATAGGGTTGACAGGCATCTGGTTTTCAACTGGAACACCTGGTCAAAAAGGGACCCTGGTGGCTCCGGTCAGCACTGCCGTTAAAAGTCCGGTCAGTGGCGCAGCAGGGGCCCAGGGCTAAGGCAGGCTCCTTGCCTGCCCTAGCTCCATGTAGCTCCCGGAAGTGGCTGTCAGGTCATTGCAGCCCCTAGGCGCATGGGCGGCCAGGGAGGCTTCACGCACTGTCCCCGCCCCTAGTGCCGGCTCGTCAGCTCCCATTGGCCGGGAACCGTGACCAATGGGAGCTGCAGGGGCAGCACCTGTGGTTGCGAACGCAGTGTGCGGAGTCTCCCTGGCCGCCAATGTGCCTAGGGGCTGCAGGGACCTAGCAGCCACTTCCTGGGAGCCGCAGTATGTGCCACCGGGATCCCACACCCTGAACCCTCTCCCGCACCCCAACCCCCTGCCCCAGCTTGGAGTCCCCTCCTGCACCCAAACTCCTGCACCCCACATCCCCCCAACACCCTGCCCCAGCCATGAGCCCCCTCTTGAACCCCAAACCCCTCATTCTCAGCCCCACCCCAGAGCCCGCACCCCCAGCCAGAGCCCTCACCTCAACCCCCTGTCCCAGCCCGGTGAAAGTGAATGAGGGTGGGGGAGAGCGAGTGACGGAGGGAGGGGGGATGGAGCGAGTGGGGGCAGGGCCTCAGGGAAGAGGCGAGGCAGGGGGCGGGATGGGGTGTTCAGTTTTGTGCAATTAGAAAGTTGGCACCCTACCCAAGTACTGTAATTCAGAAATCACCTGTAACCATCCAACCCAGCAGTCACCAACTTGTCAGAAACCTGGTATATTTTCTATTTAAGGGACAATAATGTAGAGGATTGCTACAGAGCCAAGACCTTTCCAAAGAGAGAGCCCACTGGATCCTTGTGGAAAAAGAGAAACTCCATCAGCAAGTTCACTTTATTTAAGTCTGTTTTGCTTTGGTTTTTTGGCACTCAACTACCGTTTTTGTTCCACTAGTTCTTTTCAGCTTGCAGGACTCATGACATCATCATCTTTACATGCTCACTACACTGAGACTTTGTTTCCACAGAACCTTAAATCTAGGCAGGTCATTTTTCAGAAGATGATGCCCTGACATGATTTGGTATTGGTGAAATTTCCAATCACAGCTAAGTTTCTGCTGAGTTTCCCCCCGACTTGAAGGATTTGTAGCAATCTTTTTCCATTTTGGTCCACTTCAGCATATCTGTATAGATACTTGATACAGTAGGAGGCAAATTGACTTTACGTTCCACCCTGACCCAAATTTCTAATATTTTTCCTAATAATCCGCTCCTCAAATTAAATAAAAGCACTCGGAATATGTTAGCCAGAGCTTAATGCCTTCAGTTTCTTTAGGGATTGTTTTAGCTGTTTATTCCTTGTTTAAGTGGTGGCAGATGACAGAACAAGAAGCAATGGTCTCAAGTTGCAGTGGGGAAGGTCTAGGTTGGATATTAGGAAACACTATTTCACTAGGAGGGTGGTGAAGCACTGGAATGGGTTCCCTAGGGAGGTGGTGGAATCTCCATCCTTAGAGCTTTTTAAGGTCAGGCTTGACAAAGCCCTGGCTGGGATGATTTAGTTGGGGTTGGTCCTGCTTTGAGCAGGGAGTTGGACTAGATGACCTCCTGAGGCCTCTTCCAACCCTGATAGTCTATGATTCTAAGCGCTGCTATGCAGCCATGTCGCTCTGAAGCCTGAATTCAGAACAAGAAGTGTAGGCCAACCATCAGGCCACCAGCTACAAAGGGCCAGAAGCCCCTCTGATTTCCTACGCAGTGTGTTTTTATCTGCCTTTTCTTGTAATGGCAACTATACTAATAAATTCTTTCGACACGCCTTTGGATTTTGTGTTGTTCCAGAAGCGGTCCGTTATCGTGGAGCATTGAGATGGCACGTGAAATAAAAAGGTGAAGTGGTTTCCCTGGCAACAGTAACCATGTATAAATGATCAGCAGTCCCTCTGTATCCTGCGCTATGCTTGCCAGTGCACATACCTCTGCATGGATTATAGTCATGGCAATGAGGAATTCATTGTATAACGAATGCCCTCTGCTAGGCAGCATATGTTCAATCGATTCAGCTTCTGCTGAATATTTTTAGGTACAGCAGAACCCTAATTTTAGCCAGGGCCAGATTAAGCCATAGGTACAATGAGCTTGTGCCTAGGCCCTACTTCCTGGAATCACGCAACGTGGGCAGAATCTTCGTTTTCATTTTTTTAAAAAAAGAATAGGTTTCTAGCCCACGAGTGCACAGAAAAGCTTGAACATGTGACCTGAGTGTAAGTGATACAGCAGTGTCTGCCTGAGTCTGCAGACAGCCTGAAACAATAGCTCCGAGACATGTCAAGAGCCCCATTCATCTCAATAGGGTGTTAACGCCAAGAGCCATTGCTTTGAGGGGCCCCCACCAATAACAACCCAGTAGGACTGTGTGTGGCAGGAGAAGAGGGAAGTGGGCTGAGCCCACCTACCCCAGTAGATACCCCAGCAGTCAGATGTAAGTGTTCCAGAACCCCCTTCCCCCTGCTCCCATCCCTACTTCTAGAGTAGGTGGAGAGGGGGGGAGGAAAACCCTGTTGCTCCCCGGTGGAGGAAGGGGTCTTGCTACCCTTCTTGGGGGTTATAGGAAAGTCCCTTGTGGATGCTTCTCAGTTCCTCCTCTGATTATGGTCGCTCGCTGCTTGTGGTACTTCTTCCCGGGGGATGCCAGCACGTTCTGTATCCTCTGTCACTGTCTTCTGCTGCTTTTAGCCTTCCTTGTTTTCTCTTTCCCACCTCAGGCACCCAGTTTAATGCTTACTTACATGTCCCAACCACCTAAGCCTTCTTTCTTTTATGATATTTAACGTGTCCTTCTGTGTCAGCTCCCTTCTGTCTTGCATGTGTTGTTTTCAGGGGCGGCTCTATGTATTTTGCCGCCCCAAGCACGGCAGGCAGGCGGCTTTCGGTGGCGCGCCTGTGGGAGGTCCGCTGGTAACGCGGATTCGGCGGCATGCCTGCGGGAGGTCCGTCGGTCCCGCGGCTTCGGCGTACCTGCTGCCGAATTGCCACCGAAGCCGCAGGACCGGCGGACCTCCCGCAGGCATGCTGCCGAAAGCCACCTGAGAGCCGCACTCACAGCGACCAGCAGGCCACCCCAGGCACGCGCTTGGTGTGCCGGTGCCTGGAGCCACCCCTGGTTGTTTCGTCTTCCCAGGAAATGTGTAGTGTTTTCCTCAGCCCTCTGTGATGGGCAGCCTCCAACCTCTTTTTGTTAGCCACTCTCTGCTCCATACAGAAATGTGCTAAGTACCATCACACTGTTTAACTTGGCCTTTAACTTGGTGTGGAAACCGTGAGACCAAGACTTTAAATATCCAATTGTAACCCTAGGTCAATTTGTTGTGGTCCTTAGGGTGGGGAGAGAGGAGGAGAGGCATTTTATAATGGAAGAACAGACATCACCTTAAGTCTAATCCCATGGAAATTCTGGGCACTATCTGACAGTCGGTTATTCTGTTGAAAGGCTGTCTCATCAGAGTGGTTCAAGGAAATTCTCATCACTGTTTGAGGAATAATGTTGGTCTCAAAAGGAAGAGTGTTACCAGTTATGCAGCTCAAGACATCGGTTCCTATAATGCAGCTCTTGCCTAATTTCTCTGCTTTAGCTGATTTAGCGGGAATGAGAAAGTTACTCTTTCACCCACGTAAAAACGATGTTCTTGTTATTCCAAGAGACCCAGAGGAAACAGCACTCCCAGCACAGGAAGTTTAGGGGAGAGGTTTCCAGACACCAGACTTGAACACCCCTAGTGGAGACCTCTGCAACCAGTGGGCCGGATTTTGCATGAGAGGCACAGGCCTGCTACGGGGATGGCACAAAGCTGCATTGCCCCCAGGGTGACCTCCAGGAGGTATTATATTTCAAGCTGGCCTGGCACAGCACCTCTGGGAGCTCCCAGGAGCGCACGGCTGCTGCATCAGCCCTTAGTAGGGTGCAGCTTGCACTAGGCTCTGCAGCTGGTGGGGCAGCTGGACAGGGCCATGGCTTTGTTTTTCCCCTCCCCTACTGGATGTCTAGCAGCCTGGGAGGCACTCGGAGGGAGCAGCCCCTGCATTCAGGAGAGCTCAGGTCTGCAAATCCCTACCGTGCCGGGTATGAGCGATGCACACTGATGAAAGACCTTATAAACTAACAGCTTCCAGATTTTTGACCTCAAGCTTTTACCCTTGGGAAACAGCTCACAAATCAGATCCTTCTTACTGGAATTAGCTGCGGCGGCCATGGGCTAGAGCTGACGTATGCACTGCTGTGCCCAAAACACTCCCCCGAAGCACACTCAGCCTACTGACTAGTATCAGTATTATTTGCTAAGTGCTCACAATGTCCCGTCCTCTCTGCTCATTGCATAGCCCTGCTCCGACTGATGCTCACACTACTCCAGCCTTTGCTGTCTTACCCTACCCCCAAGATGGCACCAGGTGATCCCCCGCTCCTTACTCAACATGGGGGAACAGAAAGGCCCCAGTCCCCCAGGGGATGGTCACTTCTGGGTCACTCAGAGAGGTACTATCACCGCACATAGCTGCCACTAGCCCACACAGAGGAGCTCAGATCCCCATAGCCAAGGGGGCATGGCCAGCAGGAGAGGGAAAAGCGCTGAGAGACCAGCAGCTTAGGAAAGATCAAGCCTTGTGTTTGTTAAACCTGTATTTTGTGCCACATTTGACCTCGGCCTTAAAGTTATCAAGGGCGACAAACAGGCTTTTCCCTTAGGGCGGCCCCTGTGCTGGGGAGGGATTGATAAATTCATCAAAGCTGGAAGACATTAGAAAATTGTATCTTGTACCATTGACGTTCATTGATTTCCAGTGCGTTGACCATTCCAGCATCTTGGCGCTGGCCACTTTGCAGGGCTGCATGAAAACGTCACTGGGCAGCCCTGGTTAAAATCATGCCTTAACAGACCAAACGATAGCATCCCTGTATTACTCCGTCCGGAGAGCCTGTTTAGTGGGAGTGACATGTAGGAGAGGAGGCCTAGTCCAGTGGTTAGGTACTAGTCTAGGATTTGGGGAATGATCAGGTTTGATTCCTTGCTATGCTACAGAATCCCTGTGTGACCTCGGGCAAGAGGCTTAGGCCTAGAGCCTCAAAAGTGTTTTGGTGCCTAACTCCCAATTTTTTTGGTGCCTAACTCCCATTGTTTCAATAGGAGTTTGCAGTGGTGTGGGAACAAGTTGTATAGTTGGGGTGCTGAGAGCCCTGGAACCAAACTGTGAACCGTGTATATGATGAAAATCACTCGAAGCCAGGGGGTGCAGCAGCACCCCTAGTTCCAGCACCTATGGGAGTTTGGTGCCTACGTATCTTTGAGAATCTGGGCCTTAGTCTCCTCTGTGCCTGTGCCTCTGTTCCCCACCTGCAAAATGGGTATAATAGCCAGGGCCGGCTCCAGGGTTTTGGCCACCTCAAGCAGCCAAAAAAAAAAAAAGCCGCGATCACGATCGCCGGCGGCAATTCGGCGGAAGGTCCTTTGCTCCAAGCGGGAGTGAGGGACCGTCCGCCGAATTGCCACCGAATAGCTGGACGTGCCGCCCCTCTCCGGAGCGGCCGCCCCAAGCACCTGCTTGCCAGGCTGGTGCCTGGAGCCGGCCCTGATAATAGCACTTCCCTTCCTCACAGGAGCGCAGTAAGGATAAATACAGTAGAGACTGTGAGGTGCTCAGATACTGTGATAATGGGGGGGGGGGGAAGAAGGGCATATAAGTACAGAGAAGTGCCAGAATGTGCATCAAAGTCAACATACAGGATCAAGCCTTGAGAGACAGCGTTTTAAAAGCTCAGTATACGCTAGATACCGAGTCACACAGGGAGCGGCGCCCTCCTGGAAACCTGGCCCCAAGTGTCTTATTAAGAACCATACCATGGAAAATGCTTTATGGCAAATCCATATAACCAATGGTCTTTCGCTTCCTTTCTTTCTCAGCTTGCTCACAAAATTGCTTCACCAACTAGCATTCCAGCAGACGCTGACGAGGTCTTGGCAAGCCAAATGTCCCTGACGCCGCGTGAAACCAATGCCAGGCGTACGATGGCAGGAGAGGCACCTGGGCGGCCTCTCCCGGCTTCTCAGCTGAAATGTACCACAGCGGCTTTTGCACATGGGATGGGAGTTGCTCAGGGCAGGCGTGAGAGGAGACTGTGCTCGCGTCTTGTGAGGAAAGCTCTGAGAAATAAGCACACGGTCCTGCTAAGAGGCAAAGTCCTCTAGTGCTTATTTGATTAGCTAGAGCTTAGTGCTCTGTCAGCCAAGAAAAAGAGTAGAGGGGATTTTCTCTGCATTTGTGGCGGGGGGATGTATTTAGAAATGGGCAGGAAGTTGGGGGGGGGGAGTCTCAATTTTATTTTTCTTTGATTTTGGACAGATCACCGCCCCTCCCCCACCTGCCCATGGATGGAGAAAGGGCAAAAGGGAAAGGGAGATGGGGGGAGGGAATCATCCCAGTCCTTCTCGCAAAGAGAGAGAGACAGGGGCAGGCCAGGCCCAGAGCTCTCAGAGCCCCCAACATTTCCCACAAAAATGCGGGTCCGTTGTTCAGAACCTGAAATAATTATCCCCAAAATGACTGCTTGGCGGGAGGCCAAAGATTGCTTCATCAGCATTTAGCAGCGCTGCCACAGCATGTGGGAAGGAGGAGGGCTGGGCGGGGGGGGGAAGAAAGAAGGAGAGCTGTGAGAAGGCAAGACGTTTTTCTTCATTGCCCTCTGATGCCCCGCCTCCAGCCCATCCGAGGCATTGTAAAGCCACCAGCCTGTGACACGCCACAGATGGCTCAGGAGAAGCCCACAGACCCAGCCTACGCACATGTGTCTCATTTTGCATTCAGCCACTAGCCAGCTGCAGCATTTCGAAAGCGAAGGGGCGGGAGAGGGTGAGTCCATTAATCCTACTCCACAGCAGAAGGCTTGACCTAGCGCTTCCTCGTCCCCTCCTGACACTGACTCACTGTCTGCTGTTCCCCTCACAACTGGGTGGGAGATGGTTTTTGGCAAAAACACACACGCCCAGCACTCCGCAGAACAAGCACGTGTTCCTTAGGCCTGCTTGGTCCTTTACCAGTGTGCAGCAGAGGAGGCTGAATGAGCGAGCCCTTTGTGCTGTGCAAGGGAATCAGTGGTTTCACACATTGTCAGTCGTCTCTGTCCCCAGGCTGATTTTCAGGGCTTAGGCAGTTACAGATCGCAATAACAGACACGGTCAGAGCACGGGCCCTCAAACCCAGGTTTGGCTGGTTGCACGAGCATCGGCAGTTTAGCACAGGAATGGCTACAGGCTCCACTATGCCTGAGAGTGTTTTCTTGTCACGACCCAAGTTTAAGGAGGCTGTGCGCTTGAGTGGTTACAGCAGCAGTCTGGGCGCTAGGAGGATTCTTGGTTCCAGCAGAAGATCTTCCAGGGGTGTTACCTTGGCTTCACAAAGGAGCCATTGTGCTTCTTTATGCCACAATGAAACCCAGATGGAAAAAGGAGGCCCAGGCTGAAAAACATGCGGCATCAGATCTGAGCTTTCCAGAGTAAACCTATGTCACCTCCTAAGTGGGGAGCTGAGCAGTGAACTCGGGGAGGTACTGCACCGTGTACGCTAAGATGTGGGACAACTTGCATCAATAAGGGTTAAAGGGTACATTGCAATATAGTGAAAGGAAACCCCAATCCAAGCAGAGGCTGCTACCTTTAAGATCATGTCCTCCTATAGGATACACTTGGGCCATCCTGATGCAATTTACCAGTAGGAAGACACTGCATAAGGCCTGAAATCTATTTTGATATGCTCTGCTCTCCTGAAAGCCCAGCTTGCAGAAGTCAGGAGAGTCGCATCAAAGGGAGTGTCCAGTGAACGCTGAGAGAGGTATCAACCTCCTCTGTGTTACAGGGGCACAGGCTTGAGTATTTGTCCATCTGCCACTCACCCATGGCCCTCACCACACCCCTCTCCTGCAATCATAGCATCACTCCGCCTCCTTCTTCCTCCTCCCTTCCCCCCACTGGTAGAATTCCCCCCTCCTGGTTAGCCTTACCCCCCTATAGTACCCACCAGCTCTACCTACCCTTCCCCTCCAATCTCTCCCCTCCTCCTACCAGCTCAAAGCCAGATCCCATACCCTGCTCCTCCTCCTCACTTCAGTGACATTCGCCCCAACCCGGTCCTCCCCACCCTCTCCCCCTCCCACATCCATCCCCACCATCACCTCTGACCCTCTCATGTACCATCCTTACCCTCATGCCCAGCCCCCTCTTTCCCCACTCCCCTTCTCTTGCCGTCTCTGGAATGCCCACCCCATCTCTCAAATAGCACAGCCGTCCACAACAGTCCCCTCCCGCTCCTGGACCTCAGAGAGAGCCTGATCCCTTTGTCTGACACGGCTGCTTCAGCATCCCTCTCTTGTGGAGGCCTCTCCTCCCACATTCCCCGGCTTGGATCAGACCATGAAGGAGTTGTTGTGCTTCTCCTCTTTCCTCTCTGCCACTTCCAGCCCACCTTCCTCCCCGTCCCCACTTTTTGTCCTCTTTTGAACAGCACCACATCGGCTCTTCTCTCCTCTCCCCCTCTGCCAGCCACCCAATTCCTCCCCTTAGCCTTCCTCTCTGATCTCACCTCCTGGCTCTTCCTCGCCTCGCCACAGGTCGGCCTGAGGGGCTGGTGATCAGCACGGTCATGCTGGGAGCCAACATTCAGGGGTGACCATCGCTGTTTATTTCACGGGAGAGGTTGCACAACAGTTCTGCTTGACTTTTATGTTTGTTTGTTTGCACCTTTTGGGGGGAAATGGGGGTGGGGGGGCAGAAATGTTTTCCACCCTACATGTCGAAATACCTGGGGCCGGCCCTGACTCACCGTCTGCCACACTCATCTTGAGTGACTTCAGCTTCCATGTGGATGGCCCATCCAGCCTATTAGCTGCACATTCCCTCGCCCTCACCTCTCCATTCAGCGTGATGCCCTGGTTCAACTTGCCCACTCACCGAAAGGACCAGTCACTTGATTGGGTCCTCACAAAGCACCACTCTCTCTGATCTGTCGGTGAGTTCCCTCTCCCAACCAGCACCTGGTCTCTCTTTCCGCAGCACCATCACTCCACCACATCCTGTCGCTCGGCCTTTCCAGGACTTCCAGTCTATCAGCACTGAGGATGTCCTATCTGCTCTCAGCCTTCCCCTCCCTTTCTTCTATTGATCCAGTTGTTGATTCTTTCCGTGCTTCACTCTCCGCCAGCCTTGACTCTCTGCCCCTCTCTCCCCTCTCTCCCATCACAAGGCCCTGCCAACTCCCAGCCCTGGCTCAACCCCCTTCTCCCCATTCAATTCCTCCACTCCTGCTTGTGCACTACAGAGCATCTCTTTCGGAAATCCTGTGACCAGGCCGACTTCCTCCGCTGCGCATTTATCCTCTCCTCCTTCAGTTCTGCCCTCTTCCTCGCTAAACAGCTCTGCCTCCAACTCAGTTCAGTCCTATCTCTCTGCAGTCCCAGCTGCCTTCTCACCACCTTCGACTCACTCCTCAAACCCTCCGTTCCTCCTCCCTCCACTTCTCTTTCTGAACAGGATCTCACCCATTTCTTCTAAAAGATACTTGACAAAATACAACATGACATTGCCCCTCCCCTTGGCTCGCCTTCCCTTCTCCTCCTGCAACTCTCTTCTTTCTCCCCATCACAGCCGCAGAAGTGTGTCACCTGCTCTCCTCCTCTAGCTCCTCCCTTTCCCCCATTCACTCCATCCCATCCCCTCTCCTCATCTCAACGTGTGCCCGCTCTCGTTCCTTCCCTTACTAGTCACCTTTCTGCAATGGGGCATGCTCACCACAGCGCCCCCTTGGGCCAAGACACAGCATTGCAGGGATGCTTCCCACTCCAGTGCTCTCCTTCTGTCAGCCGATCGGGTTCTGCAGCTCTCTCCTTCTGGGGGACTCAGCCTTCTGGCCAGGTCACACTTCACGTTCAGTCCCCTTCCGGGGCATCAAAAGTCCAACCCAACCAGCCATGCTTCTGCCCCTCTTTGGCTATTCTTCAGCCCACCATCTGGCCTCAGCTCTTGTCCCTTCTGAGCTAGCTTTTTACAGGCCCTAGCCCAGGGACTCCCACAGGAGCCTAAGCTGCTCCCTGTAGGTTCTCTCCCTGCAGAAGCCTCCAGCTCTCTGCAGCTTCTACCACAGCTTCCTCCTCAACTGTTTTCTCTCCAGCCTTTTTATTATGAGGGCCAGGTGTTTGCAATACAAATACCCGACCACCGTCCCCCTTAGTCCTGCCTTCTCATTGACGAAGCCCTGGCTGGGATGATTTAGTTGTGGTTGGTCCTGCTTTGAGCAGGGGGTTGGACTAGATGACCTCCTGAGGTCCCTTCCAACCCTGATATTCTATGATTCTATGATTCTACAGAGCAGATGGGGCTGATTAAACAGGGCAGGGCTAGCCCCAGACCTCCTGGCCCTTACAGACATGTCTACGTTGCATCTGGGAGCGAGTCTGCCACCCAGTTCCACAGACTTGTGCCAGGGGGGCTTGTGTCAGTGCCCTAAAAATGGCTGTGTCAATGTGGTGGTTCTGGCTGCAGCGTGGGCTCTGAAGCCTGGGCAGGGGGAGTATTTGAGAGCCTGAGTCATCATGTCAAAGCAACGTTCACACAGCTATTTTCAGAGCGCTAGTGCGAGCCCCTCTACCACAAACCTGTGGGCCGGGGCTGGACACCCGGTTACACTCACAATACAAGTCTCTCCCATCTGAAAAATAAAGCACCCACTTGCCTCTTCAGCTAGTGCCTCATCTCCCATCTCCCTTTCACCTCTAAGCACCTTGCATGCACTGTTCACCAGCATTGCCTGGCATTCCTCTCCTCCAATTCCATCTCGACCCTCTCCCATCAGCTTCCGCCCCAGCACTCCTTTGAAATGGCCCTTCTCTTCTCCCTCTGTACCTTAGCTCTGGGTAATCTCATCCACAAACACAAATTCAATTGCCATTGCTATTCAGATGTATCCCAGATCTACCTCTCCACGCCCAGCCTGTCTCCTGGCCCAACTGAAAACTCTCTGTCTCTCTGACAGCTCCTCAGCTCCATTTACACAAATCAAAAATAGCAAAAATCAAGGCCCATCAGCTAAAACAGATACTATGATTTATTTCCCAGAGATTGCATGCCTGGCATTGGCCATGGGGCTCGGGAAGCTCTCTCAGTAACTGAACTGCTGCACACAAGGGGCTAAAACCTGAACTCAGCCTTCTAGCTACCTATGTATCCCCATCACGATAGTATCTGGGTGCCTCACAATCGATAATGTGTATATCCTCATAACACCCCTCTGAGTTAGGGCAGTGCCATTGTTGCCATTAGACAGATGGAAACTGAGGCACAGAAACTGCCCCAAAGTCACCCAGAAAGTCTACGATGGAGCAAGGACTTGAACCCGGGTCTTCTAAGGCCTCAAGTAGTGCCCTAACCTCTGGGCCATCCTTCCTCATCCTAGCATTATTGGTAGTTACTGGAAATGGACATTCTTCATAACTCAGGCTTCAGCTAGCTTTTACTAAAGTCTCATCCGGCCTTTTTATCCTCTTAGTTTAAGGGGTTTTTTTTTGGTTTTTTTTTTCTATTTTCTGCTCTGAGCTTCTGTAAATCAAAGCATCAGACCCTCCAATACAAATGTCAGGAACAAGGAACATTCTTGTTATTTACGCTCCAGCAGTGCCTAGAAACCCCACTCCTGATCAGAGCTCCATTGCACCAGGCACTGTACAAACACCTCTCCCGATGCTCTCCACCAGCATGCTCCACAGCTAAGCGCCTGTAGATCTAGGGTCAATCCCTGGGGAAGGCATATCAGTGCTGCTAGCAAAATGAAATACGGTTCCCATGTACTTCATGCAAGCATCTTAATTCCTGGGATAAATTGCCACTAACCTCTGATGTCCTAATTCCTGTGCTATCAGCAGGGCATATTTTTCTACCCACAAAGCAAGCGGATGCAGCTGCAATTGTGGTCCTGCCATTGGAACAAGCATGGCACTGCCCCACTCAGGGGGGAAATGGGAAAATCAAACAAAGCTCAAACAACTCATCCCCATTCTATACACCATGCACAGCTGCGAATGGAAGAGACTAGCTCTTCCCCTGGCAGGAACCAAGGCATGGCAGCTGCTAGGGTGTCCCAGACTGCATAGCCCACGTGTACCCCCTTTCCAACAGGTGGCTCCAAATCACCACCATCCAGACATCATTAAACAACACAGCAGAGGTCCGAGAGGCATTTTCAAGGGCTACAGAAAGGCTTCTATGAGCACATGTGCGGCTAAGATAAACTTGCAGTCAGTGAAATGAGGATAGCTCTTGGGAGTTCAGGTGGGGAGCAGCAAAGTATTCGATTTAGCCCAATCGCCCTTCAGGAAGGTCTCCCAAGGACGCGCTCAGCCTGCTGCAGCTGCATGCACGTTTTTATTTGTATTAGCGGATTGACTTTGGGTCCATCCTGCAGCAGGGATTTCTAATTGTATTGTGCTTGCTGCAGCAACATGTGATTTAATTGCTACGCGCCTGTTTCCTGTCGCGCTAGGGCTCAGATAAAGGAACGCTTTCTCTCTTACACAGTGTGCACACCTCACAGTGCTCCCAGGGCTGGGATCTGAACAAGCTAAAGATTATCTAGGGCCTAATTCACCACATTTATGCGTTGAGAATTGGAAATTGCTTTTGATTTGCTATTATAACTCTTACATCGTGATGTTAGACGCTTGCGGAGCAGCTGTTTATGAAATAGTCTACCTGTGGCTTTCTACAAAGCCAGGCAATAGAGACTCCAGGAGGGAGAACGCATTGCCGTATTGAAATACTGGCTCTGATCCATTACATCGTACACAGTCACATTTGAAATTGATGTATTTGCCGTAACCACCATAAGAAAAGCGAGAGATGGCTGAACAGTATCTGTATTGAACAGTGAGATGCTAACATGACCCTTCTCGTTCCTCTTAAACACATACGCTCAAAATATTCAGCTAACTGAAAATTTAGAAATTATTTGTTAAGTATGCATGGCTGCTGCTGACCAGACAGAGGAAGGGCCGACAGGGGGGCCAGCTGTAAAGAAGTAGCCTGAAGGAATCTCCTTCCTTTGCTCTTCACCTTGTAACTTCAGATCTCCCCAGCAGTAGAGTGACAACTGTGTAGACACCCCATGACCAACTCAGTCATCGGGGCATCATTTCAACGAGTGGGTTTTAGCCTAACTTTGCCCCACTCCTTTCCAGGAACCCCATTTTTACAGAGGGGGAAACTGAGGCCTATACTCACAGAGGAAGTCAGCGGCAAAGCAGGGAATCAAACCTGGGCCTCCTAGGCCAGCACCCCAACCACCATGCTGTACTTCCTCCCATGACTGTTTAATACACTTATAAAATGTATTACTGAGCCTCCTCTCCAGCAGGTCCACAGAAAGCTGCCTGCAAGCTAATGGGCTTAAGCTTTTAGCCTGAGCAGGTGCAGTTCACGTTTTCACTTCTGCAGGTCCCAGGGTTCAAACCCAACTGTCACCCCGAGCGAGGTCAGTTACATCAACGGAAACTGCACTTTCCTTTCTTGGCCCACTGAGTGCCCCAAAGAAAGAAATCATTTGTTACTGTTGTGATGACCAGAGACCTGAGCTGAGATTTATTTTAAAGCGAGACTAGAGTCGTTTGTCTACTAGTGCCGAGACTCGAGATTTAAGATTCAATTCCTGGCACTGTCACAGACTTCCTGTGTCTCCTTGGCAACTCACCTAATCCCTGTGTCCCTCATTTTCCCATCTGTCAGATGGGATTAATTAATCCTTTGTCTGTCTTGTCTACTAAGACTGCAAGCTCTTGGGGGCAGGGACTGTCTCTTACTGTGTACTCGGTCATGGGGCGTGTACGTAACACCAAGCACAATGGAGTGCTAATCTGGTGTGGGTCCTCACTGCACAATTGTCATGCTAATAATTAATAGCAATAGTGTTTATATCTGATAAACAGTTGTCTGCTGCTTTAATTACAAAAGGACAGTGCTGCCTTAGATCAAGAAGTTACAAAACAAAGCCTTGCACAATCAAAGCCAAATGGTCATCTTGCCTCTTGAGAAAATTCACTGCTGGCCTAAGTGGGTGTGTAACAATGCCCCACTATAGCCATCAAGAGTGTTTGAACCTACAGCCTTCATCAAGGAAGCGTAACCCTTTAGCCAACGGAGCAGGTTTCGTAACTAGTAACAATAGTAGGCCGTTATCCTCTACTAGCTCAGCCTGCCTACAACATACGTCTCACCAGTGGGACATAGATGCCATTCCATGGAAGTCCGGACGCTCTGCCCACTTACGCTAGCAGTGATTTTGACCCAGAGCTTTTACTGTCTTTAGGTATCAAGTCAAAAAACCCAGAATCAATATTACCCACAGTCAGTGCTGTTTCTTTAACTAGTCATTGGTGGCTCAGGCCACACCACGCCACACTGCAACTCATAAAAATTCACCATATCAATGAAATGGGAAATAAAATTCATGCAAAAGCCTCCTCACTTAGCTGTATTCTCTTTGTAGGTCCAATGAAGAGGCCTACTGAGCCCCGGAGCCGGTTGTACTGAGGAGACAGGGCTTGCCTACAGTTGTCTTTCCAAAATGTACCATGAAATTTAGAAATGAAGAGTGCAAGTCAGCTCCACTAGGATGCTGTAAGCTAACCTGTGATTATGAATGGTTGTGCAAGGACTCTGTGTGTGCATGTGCACTCTGTGTGTGCATGTGTTTTCATGCTTCACATCTCAATTAAGGTCTTGTTCAGTGAAATTGACATGGGGGTGTCGGGCGGTTTAAACCAGGTTTCCCATTCATACCCAGGTCAATTAATAGGCTAAGTGCAGAGCTGGGCCCTGTGAGTATTTGGAGTTAAACATCAGTGGTACAAGTCATCAGCTAAGGGCTAGTCTACACTGGAAACGTTGAAGCGCTGCCGCAGCAGCGCTTTAACATGACTTGTGTAGTTGCAGCAGAGCACTGGGAGAGAGCTCTCCTAGCACTCTAAAAAAACCCACCTCCATGAGGGGCGTAGCTACCAGCTGGTGCACTGTCTACACTGGCGCTTTACATCACTGAAACTTGCTGCGCCCGGGGGGGGGGGGGTTTCACACCCCTGAGTGAGAAAATTGCAGCGCTGTAAAGTGCCAGGGTAGACAAGTCCTGAGTTTCACTTTTTGATGGACACATACTTTGCTCTATGACACATTTGGAATCTGTATACTGTAGCCCTAGCACTATAGAAATTATTGTTTTGGTCGTGTTAGAATTAGCATGGCCCTATTAGTCAGTTCCTATATAACCAACATATAAAGAGCTGCAGGTTATTTTCATATAACCAGGGATACAGTGAAAAGAATAACAAGAATCATGAGTGAAATTGATAGAGGGAAGGACAGCTTTGAAACATTTTAGTGCTGGGGCTAGTTCTTCCCACACACCAGTCACTTTCTGAGATCCCATGAAATCTCCCTGCTCTGAGCCCCGAGATCGCAGCATCAGAAAACAACAGTACATTCCCCTGTAGAATAGGCCAAAAGTCTGCAAACTACATGGAAAAACAATCGACTTGGCAGCTCTGCAGATTGTTCCTGGGAAGCCGGAATGATGCTTGACCTCCTGGAAACAAGCACAGCATTCACTCTCTGCTTCCAAAGAAAGCGTAATCTAATTCTATGAAGTATGAGGAGCAATTCATACACTGGATAAAGCATTGCCAATAGAAGAAAATAGCAGGACAGATCGGGGACATGCTTTTTCCTGTCGAGGAGTGAGTCTAAGCGGAGTGAAAAAAACCCAACACTTTTTCACCAAGACTATTCCCAGCTGTTGGTACATCCGGAAACTGACAGTTTGGGCAACACTATAGATGTTCCTTAAGAAGGGCCTCGTGGGTAGATAAAGAGGAATGAAAGGTTACACTTTCATCCCATATGAAATAGACCAGATGGACCCCAGCATGTTCAAAAAATAGATTAGAGCTGTCTTTGCATTACATCTGAAACTTTGTTCCCTGTAGTCATGCTATATACTGATTTATAGGAAGATACCTGCAATCAGGGTGCTCATGTATGAAGAAGAGACTTTAATGATGAGCTGAGATATGGAACAAATGATGCCGATAAATCCATCACCTGCAGCTGGGACAGACACGGACGGCCACTGCTAAAAAAAACAAACTGATCAGGAGAGCTGGCAGGCTTGTTTTGATTATGCTTGGGATAAGTCTCAGTGCCCTTTGATCCCATGATGTTTTTGGAGCCTATGTTGCTGTCTAGCAGCAGGGTATATTTTTCTATCCCAAGGAGCAAGTGGATGCAGCTGCCTATCGTTGATTTATAGTAGGAAGGGACTGCTAGCAAACCAAAGCTTCTCACACAATAAAATTGCTGTATTTTCACTGCCACAGTCAGCGAAATAATTAGAGTTCAGTTCTGGCAATTTCAGGTGGGAAGAGCAGAAAAGCACTTTGTATTTAGCATAAATCACCTTCCCAGTTGATCCCCAAAGGATGCTCTCAGCATGCCACAACTGTACGTTTTTATTCATAGGGGCCGATTGCGTTTTGATTCCATCTCTGCTCCAGGGATTTTAAATTCTAATTGTTGGGCTTGCTACAATGATGTCGTGAATTCACTTCTAGACTTCCGTTTCCTGTGTTTGTCTTGCCTTTGTTTGGAAAAGCGGAGGCTTCTTTGCAGATCTTACATTTCCACAGTATCAGGATCAGAAGGAGACTTGGGGGTGCATGTCTCTGTGTGTCTGTGTGAATCCTGCCTGACATTTAGACTGAGAGCTGTCTGGGGGAGGGACAGTCTCTTTCCCTACTTGTCTACAGCATCTAGCAAAATGGGGCCCCAATTCTTGATTGGGACTCCTAGATCCTACCGTAATATGAATGAATGATGAACAAAAAACAATAAAGGGTCTGGCTTAGCACATTTATACTTTAGGACTGGTTATTGCTTTTAATTATCGATAGCTTTTGATTCAGTTTTAGGGGCTAATGAAGCAGCTATGTATTACTATAAAATTTGGGACAAGGTTGTACCCCGGGCGTTCTATACAGACAGATGATCTATGTGCTTCTCATAGTCACGTCAGTAGGAAATTCAGCTCCTGTTCCATCTTTTTGCTCAGTTTTACACATGCAATGGTTACATTTGCCATCAGCATAATCAGAACCATGAGTGAATTAATCGTTGGCTGCTAGTAAATATATGTCATCGTCTGATTAATTGCATGGAAATTTCTGTGCTCAAGCTAGTGATAAAAATCAAATGAAAAACGTGTGAAAACTCCGCTCTGTCACACATGCCTGGCTAATCCGACATGGTATTATAGGCACACAAACGCCCATGCCATAGATCTGTTAATATAAAAGGCCAGATTCTCAGCTGGTATAAATCAGCCCAAAATGTCTGAAAAACAAGGAACCGTCATTTTAAAAATAACTCTCTGATCTACCTCCCCCCCCAAAAAATAAACCAAAAATCCTGTGAGGTTTTTCAACCCCTTTTCCCATTACATAAATAACCACCTTCTATTATGTCAACATGCTGCAAAGCCCCTTTCAGCACAGATGAAAGGCTTGTGTACAGAAATTTCCTTCTCTTCCCAGATGCGGACAAGATGCCTAGAGACAGAACGGTGCTTGTGCCCTACAGCAGTGCTGGATCAGAGCCCTCGTTCCCGGGAAGCAGGTCTGACCTACGCACAAGCCAGCAGGGAAGAGCGGCCCAGCCCACTGCAGCGGCCTAGCCTGGCCAGTTCACACTGGGTACAGCAGAGACAGAGGGAAAGTCAGCCATTCAGAGAGGAGAAGGAAGCGCTACAGCAGAACCCCTTCGAATCCTCACATACAGGATGCCCGTCACCAACCATTAGCATAGCTGCATACTGCTCCATGGGGAGCGTTTGCCACTCGCTAAGTCGGGTGTTCCTCCGCTGAGTGGCAAGAGGGACAGTACTTATCTCTATTAACCTCTGACCTTGCACAGCTCACATCTGCAAACCATCCCCCACCGACATGATAGCGGAGAGGCAGGTATTCTTTTCTCTTTTGTCTGCTCTGAGACATGCTCCCCAAGGCCACCGGGGGCAGCTGAATCCTTGGGAAAACCTCCATTCTGTGGGGAGTTTTCTGCAGACTGATTTCTCTCGGCAGAGCGTAGAGCTGTCATTCAAAGCTGGGCCCTGCGGGAGGCTGGAAGATGATGCTTCAAGATTCTGCCGCTTGGAGGAAACAATACGTTGCCATTTTGTGATCAGTAAAAACTCCTGCATGGCTGTAACTGGCAGATCTGCACCAGTTTTAATTAGAGGAAAACAGAACCACTGATCACACATGGTATTTTGTTATATCAGGAGAGTGATCGATGTACAAAATAACAAACACACTCTAACACAAAAAGCAGCAGAACTTGTGTGATTCCCCCATTGCAAGGGTGGGAAAGCCAAGGACAACCCATGGAGCAGGTTCTGCACCCAGGCACAGCGTGGTGCTGAACTCCTGGGTTCCAGCCAGGGCAGTGCAGAGGAATTTGGCAGGTGTGGGGCAATGACCAGTGTATACTATAGCTACATGGATCTACCAGCTAACCCTGTCTTTACGTAGCGGAACTGGTTGCTGTAGCAGCTGCAGAGCACCTCCAATGGCATTCCAGTGGAGGCGGTGGAAGGATTCTGTACTCTAGCCACATGGTGCAAATACATAAGAACGGCCATACTGGGTCAGACCATCAAAGGTCCATCTAGCCCAGTATCCTGTCTTCCAACAATGGCCAATGCCAGGTGCCCCACATGGAATGAACAGAACAGGCAATCATCAAGTGATCCATCCCCTGTCGCCCATTCCCAGCTTCTGGCAAACAGAGGCTAGAGACACCAACCCTGCCCATCCTGGCTAATAGCCATTGTTGGACCTATCCTCCATGAACTTATCTCGCTCTTTTTTGAACCCTGTTATAGTCTTGGCCTTCACAACATCCTCTGGCAAGGAGTTCCACAGGTTGACTGTGCGTTGTGTGAAAAAATACTTCCTTTTGTTTGTTTTAAACCTGCTGCCTATTAATTTCATTTGGTGACCCCTAGTTCT
>NW_020664540.1:9806027-9985986 GCF_002925995.2 Terrapene triunguis
TGAGAAGGAGTAAATAACACTTCCTTATTTACTTTCTCCACACCAGTCATGATTTTATAGACCTCTATCATATACCCCCTTAATTGTCTTTTTTCCAAGCTGAAAATTCCCAGTCTTGTTAATCTCTCCTCATATGGCAGACGCGCCATACCACTAATCATTTTTGTTGCCCTTTCCTGAACCTTTTCCAATTCCAATATATCTTTTTTGAGATGGGGCGACCACATCTGCATGCAGTATTCAAGATGTGGGTATACCACGGATTTATATAGAGGCAATATGGTATTTTCTGTCTTATCATCTATCCCTTTCTTAATGATTCCCAACATTCTGTTCCTTTTTTTTTGACTGCTGCTGCACATTGAGTGGATGTTTTCAGAGAACTATCCACAATGACTCCAAGATCTCTTTGTTGAGTGGGAACAGCTAATTTAGATCCCATCATTTTATAAGTATAGTTGGGTTATGTTTTCCAATGTGCATTACTTTGCATTTATCAACATTGAATTTCATCTGCCATTTTGTTGACGAGTCACCCAGTTTTGAGAGATCCTTTTGTAGCTCTTCGCAGTCTGCCTGCGACTTAACTATCTTGAGTAGTTTTGTATCATCTACAAATTTTGCCACCTCACTGTTTACCCCTTTTTCCAGATCATTTATCAATATGTTGAATAGGACTGGGCCCAGTACAGACCCCTGAGGGACACCACTATTTACCTCTCTCCATTCTGAAAACTGACCATTTATTCCTACCCTTTGTTTCATATCTTTTAACCAGTTACCAATCCATGAGAGGACCTTCCCTCTTATCCCATGACTGCTTACTTTGCTTAACAGCCTTTGGTGAGGGACCTTGTCGAAGGCCTTTTGAAAATCTAAATACACTTTTATCCACTGAATCTCCTTGTCCACATGTTTGTTGACCCCCTCAAAGAATTCTAGTAGATTGGTGAGGCATGATTTCCCTTTACAAAAACCGTATTGACTCTTCCCCAACAAATTATGTTCATCTAGGTGTCTGACAATTTTGTTCTTTACTATAGTTTCAGTTTGCCCGATACTGAAATCAAGCTTACCGTCCTGTAATTGTCGGGGTCACTTCTGGAGCCCTTTATAAAATTGGCGTCACATTAGCTATCCTCCAGTCATTTGGTACAGAACCTGATTTAAATGATAGGTTACAGACTACAGTTAGTAGTCCTACAGTTTCACGTTTGAGTTCCTTCAGAACTCTTGGGTGAATACCATCTGGTCCTGGTGACTTACTACTGTTTAGTTTATCAGTTTGTTCCAAACCACCTCTAATGATACCTCAATCTGGGACAGTTCCTCCGATTTATCACCTAAAAAGAATGGTTCAGGTTTGGGAATCTCCCTCACATCCTCAACCATGAAGACTGATGGAAAGAATTAATTTAGTTTCTCCGCAATGGCCTGATCGTCCTTGAGTGCTCCTTTAGCATCTTGATCATCCAGTGGCCCCACTGGTTGTTTAGCAGGCTTCCTGCTTCTGATGTACTTAAAAAAATTTTGCTAATACTTTTTGAGTCTTTGGCTAGCTGTTCTTCAAATTCTTTTTTGGCCTTCCTAATTATATTTTTACACTTCTTTTGCCAGAGTTTATGTTCCTTTCTATTTTCCTCACTAGGATTTAACTTCCACTTTTTAAAAGATGCCTTTTTGCCTCTCATTACTTCTTTTACTTTGTTCTTTAGCCACGGTGGCTCTTTTTTGATTCTCTTACTATGTTTTTTAATTTGGGGTATACATGTAAGTTAAGCCTCTATTATGGTGTCTTTAAAAAGTTTCCATGCAGCTTGCAGAGATTTCACTTTTGGTACTGTACCCTTTAATTTCTGTTTAACTAACCTCCTCATTTTTATGTAGTTCCTCTTTCTGAAATTAAATACTACAGTGTTGGGCCGCTGTGGTGTTTTCCCTGCCACAGGGGTGTTAAATTTAATGATATGGTCACTATTACTAAGTGGTCCAGCAATATTCACCTCTTGGACCAGATCTTGTGCTCCACTTAGGACTAAATCGAGAATTGCCTCTCCTCTTGTGGTTTCCAGGACCAGCTGCTTCAAGAAGCAGTCATGTAAGGTGTCAAGAAACTTTATCTCTGCTTCCCATCCTGAGGTGATATGTACCCAGTCAATATGGGGATAATTGAAATCCCCCATTGTTATTGAGTTTTTTATTTTAATAGCCTCACTAATCTCCCTGAGCATTTCACAGTCTCTATCAGCATCCCGGTCCGGTGGTTGGTAATATATCCATACTACTATATTCTTATTATTCTAGCATGGAATTACTATCCATAGAATTTCTATGGTATAGGTTGGTTCATTTAAGATCTTTACTTCATTTGATTCTATGCTTTCTTTCACATATAATGCAACTCCCCCATCAGCATGACCTGTTCTGTCCTTCCAATATATTTTATATCCTGATATTACTGTGTCCCATTGATTATCCTCATTCCACCAAGTTTCTGTGATGCCTATTATATCCATATCCTCATGTAATAGGAGGCACTCTAGTTCACCCACCTTATTATTTAGACCTCTAGCATTGGTATATAAGCACTTTAAAAACTTGTCACTTTTTAGCTGTCTCCCATTACATGATATAATGGAATGAGACTTTTTTTCATTTGACTGTTTCTCATCAGATCCTACCTGTATTTTATCTTCCATACTCTCCTTCTTACTAGGACATAGACAATCTCCATTAGTAGATCCTCCCCTAAGGGATGTCTCTGTCCGAACCACGTGCTCCTCCACACCTGTCGGCTTTCCCCCAGCCCTTAGTTTAAAAAACTGCTCTTTTTAATTTTACGTGCCAGCAATCTGGTTCCATTTTGGTTTAGGCAGAGCCCACCCTTCCTGTATAGGCTCCCCCTTTTCCAAAAGTTTCCCCAGTTCCCAATAAATCTAAACCCCTCCTCCCTACACCATCGTCTCATCCACGTATTGAGACCCTGCAGTTCTACCTGTCTAACTGGCCCTGTGCATGGAACTGGAAGCATTTCAGAGAATGCTACCATGGAGGTCCTGGACTTCAATCTCTTACCTAGCAGCCTAAATTTGGACCTCTCTCCTATCCCTCCCTATGTCATTGGTACCTACATGTACCACAACCACCAGCTCCTCCCCAGCACTACGCATTAGTCTATCTAGATGTCTTCAGAGATCCGCAACCTTCGCACCAGGCAGGCAAGTCAGATTTTGCAGAGCCTATTTACTTGGGTGGGCCAGGAGGTCGACTCTAATTGAATACAGCAAAGGTTACAGTAAGAATGGAGAACATTAGTATGCTCTCTTTCTCCTTCAGTAGTTTGCCCTTATAGAGGCAGTAAGCCTGTCCATTTCTCTTCTTTTTGTGAACTATAGTCACAGATTTAGTTGGGGATTGGTCCTGCTTTGAGCAGGGGGTTGGACTAGATGGCCTCCTGAGGTCCCTTCCAACCCTGATATTCTATGATTCTATGTTCTTTTTAGCAAGTATTTGGTTGATGACGCTTTTTTGCTACCATAGGGCCTGGTCTACACTAACACCCCAATTCGATCTAAGGTACGCAACTTCAGCTACGTGAATAACGTAGCTGAAGTCGACATACCTTAGTTCGAATTTACCGCGGTTCAGACGCGGTCCACACACGGCAGGCAGGCTCCCCCGTCGACTCCGCGGTACTCCTCTCGCTGACGTGGAGTACCGCAGTCGACGGCGAGCACTTCCTGGTTCGAATTATCGCGTCCACACCAGACGCGATAAATCGAACCCGGAAGTTCGATTGCCAGCCGTCGAACTACCGCGGTAGTGTAGACAAGCCCTAGGAATAACATATATGTATTGGCTGAAGTCACAAAGATTCAGAACAAGTATCTGTCTTTAATTTCAGTAAACCAGGACAGTTCCTTTCCACCACGCCAACAGTGATTTGGGAACTCTATCCCTGTGCTATGTCTTTCATCAATTTTCTCACATGAGACCAGAGGTTTTTCAATTTGGAACTTTTCCAGAAGAATGAAAACGGTTCCCTGCAGCATTTGGTTCTGAATTTTGTTTTGCAGGAGTAGCCTGTGAAAACTGCTAATTTTCCTTTTCCGCTGGGACTCTCTGCAGGGAGGGGTGCGACTAGCATTATATCTTTTCTCTAGGGAGATTTGTTGGTTCATTTCCTTCCTCTGACCCAGCCTGACATTGCCAATACTGTCCTGCAGAGATTATCATCTACCTATCTGTGCTTTCATGATTTTAACTGGAGATCTGATGATCTTATTTCTTGTACATAGTATTCTATGATTGGAGGCATTTAATTACAGCTCTCACATCCTTAGGACTTTGCAAACAAAACTGTATTGGCAAGAAAATATGGGAGGCCTGTTTTTCTACCTCCTGCTTGCAAAAAAATAAAATAATTTTGTTGTACACATCAGTCTACAGAACTACATGGAAATATTGACAACATGAGGCTAGGATGGGGAAAGGAAGTGAACAGTAAATAAGTCTAGGTGACCGGACAAATATAGTGCTAACCACTAAAGAATTCATAATCAAGCGAAGTTACTTAACAGTAGCCATAGCCCTTTGAAGATGTTTCCACTGCACATTCACAGCCCTGCTAAGCTTGGCGAACCTTCTAGAAAACAGTAACAGGTGGGAGCACACAAGTAACTCGCTGCAGCCTCAAACATTTGGACCCAAGGTAATAAGGAGCCCAGCAATCGCTAACCCCCACAATTCCTTCTGCTTCAGCCCAGAGTCCTTCCGCACAAAATCGGAGGAAAGGGGGAAGGAGAAAATATGCCCAGGCAACATAGCCCAAAATATGCTACATGCAGGCAAAGCATGGAGAGAGTTTTATTTGCTTCCCTAGAGCAAAATCACTTCCATTCCAGAGAGTTTCAGTTTGGTGTGGATGATTTCCTGTGCTGCTGCCTGCTATTCCGCATGCTTGCAGAACAACTAGATCAGAAGTCAGCATCATCACCCCTATTGTACAAATGGAGGACGGAGGCACAGGGAGGTGGGGCAACTTGCCCACGGTCACACCGGAGAGGAGGTTTGTGGAACCCAGATCTGATTTGCAGACCACATCATCATCCTTCCTCCCCAGCCATCTTTTCAGGGAGTCTATGGCTAATTTAACACACAGGTTTTGGGCTACACCTGAAAGTGGTATCAACATAACTAGGTCAGTCAGGGGCATGAAAAATCTACACCCCTGACCAACGTCAGGGGCCCTGGAACGGGGGACCAGGGCCCCATAACTTTTTACCGGTCATAAGGATGAGTGACAGTGGGGATGGGGTGGTGAGGAGCGAGCAGGGGCAGGCCTCAGCGAGATGGGACGGCACAGGGGCGGGGCCACAGTTCAGGCGCCAGTGCCCCCCCCCCCTTTTAGGGAGCTTACGTTCCTCCTGACCAATGTAGCTAAACTGACACAACCCCCAATGTAGACACAGCTATGTGGAGGGAAGAGTGCTTCTGTCAACATACCTAATGTCATTCGGGGAGGCAGTGTTCCTACATCAGCAGAAAAATTCCTTCTGTCAGCATAGGCTGCGTCTACACTACGGGTCTATGCCCGGGTAGCTATGCTGGTATAGTCTCCATAAGGTAGAAATATCCTGTGCCACAACCTTGGAAGACAATGTCCCATGCCATGTATGCCCCAAAACTGTGCTGCTTTTAAGGCAGGATTTCCCAGTGAGAAACATTAAGGAATCATATAGCCCTAAACTTCTACATCTAGAGTTAAGGAAAGCAGCAATCTCTACTCTGCCTCCCAGTTTCACCGCCACCAAGGGAAAAACGGCATTTCTATCCATGTAACACTAAGATTTTACCTCTGGTGGGTCAAGATTAGCAGTGAGTCGAGCAGAGATGTTCACTAATGAAGGGCTGGTCTACACTGCCGTGCTAGTTCGGCGGCTGGGGATCGAAGTTCCGAGTTCGATTTATCGCATCTGGTCTGGACGCGATAAATCGAACCAGGAAGTGATCCCCGTCGACTGCGGTACTCCAGTTCAACGAGAGGAGTACCGCGGAGTCGACGGGGAGCCTGCCTGCCGCACGTGGACCACGTCTGAACCGCGGTAAGTTCGAAGTAAGGTATGTCGAATTCAGCTACGTTATTCACGTAGCTGAATTTGCGTACCTTACTTCGACTTGGGGGGTAAGTGTGGACCAAGCCGAAATGTCAGTCCCCTCGCAGCTCTCTGCAGAAAGCCCCAGGAAACTGGCTTTAAAATATATTTCTGCAACTTGCAAATACTGGGGACTGGGACAGGAGTAGAATAATGGAGACACACCCCCAAATAAACTCATTAACTGGCAATTAAAAAGTTATTCACCCAGGGCTCCATCCTGCAAGGTGCTGAGCCCACTGGCCCTGACCCAGCACACCATATGAGCATATGTGTAATTCAGGCATCCACGTAGTCGCATTGACTTCTACGGGGCGATGTTCATGCTTACGTGCGTTTCTGGATTGGACCCTGGCTGCTGAGTATCCTGCAGGATGGAGCCCTTGGATGAATAACTCCTCCTCACCCCGATAAAACAGTGAAATATTTAAAAGAGCTTTTTGTTTGGATAAGGACAGTGTTATCAAGGAAGCAGACTGCCTCGCAAGAAGTATTAGCTATATATTTGTTTAGATAAGCTAAAAGAGGGATTATGAAACATCAGATTCGGAATATGTTTGGTACAACTCAGATTTGTTCCAATCTGCCATCCAAAGAAGCTCTGTTGTAAATATTGTGTGGGGACGAGGGAAAGGAACCTGAGACGTAAACAAGAAACAGGACACATCTATTTCAGACCGTGCTCAGGAGCACAGGCTCTCCCCAGCAACAGGAGCATCCCATGGAACGGTAAGATAGTCATAAACGCCAACCACGGAAAAGCAGGCTCTAGAAAGCTACATATTCCATGAAGGATGGATCCAAAACCCATTGGAGTCTATGGGAAGACTTCGCTGGGCTTTGGATTGGGCCCTTTAGAAATAGAAACAAAGGGGCAAATGTCAGGCTTTAACTGAGGCCTCAGATCCATCACCAAAACCTGAACGCCGGCTTGACAATTTGGGGACAAACAACCACAAATGAAGTGACCATCAGCTAACCTCCCGACTCTTGTGGATTGTCAAATCGAACTTTTGACCTTTATGCCTCATACATCACGACTTGAGGGAAGCTTGTGGCTCCGGCTGGCTGAAATGTGCCGTGCTTGTAGTCCTGTGCAAGAGGCAGCTTTCATGTGCTAAGGGCCCCACCCCACCCCCTAGAGCTGCAACAACAATACAGAGAGACAAAGTGGGTGAGGTGAATGGACCGGCCCCTTGAAATCTGTGGTAACTACTTATGCTAAACAATCAGCTCCACCTTGTATTTAGCTGTCCCAGACCTGAAGAAGAGCTCTGTGTCGCTCGACAGCTTGTGTCGCTCACCAACCAAAGTTGGTCCAATAAAAAATATCATCTTGTCTCTCCAATATCCTGGGACCCACAGGATACAACAAGGCTGCATACAACAATATATAGAAGGACAACATGCGAATCTGCATAGCAAAGCTTTGCTCATTAGGAGCACATCATTAGGGAGCTCGGAGATGAAAGCCTGGCTGGGTTCCGCATTATCTCTATGCTAGGCCTTTGATTTCCAAAGGGAGGCTGGTGGAAAGCATCAATCACCTCTTTTTCTCAGAGGGAGGGTCATCAGTCCAGCCAGTTGGTGGCCAAAGTCATTATCAACCACTGCTCAAGAGGGGTTTTAGGATCGACAACTGGCTACAGGGAATTGGGCATTACATTGAGAGTCAACAGTGACCCAGAAAGAAAGCCAAGAACTGAATAGCTCTCATAGGATTCCAGGGCAGTGCTTGAAATCCTTAATCTCACCCTACGTTAGTGTTAGTAATTTAACTCCAGTGTATAGGGAAAGCCCACTACAATACACAGTTAGTTACACAGAGGAGGCTAATGAAATTGCAAGGGCCTTTGAGCTGCCGCTGATGGACACAGATCTGTAGACTGGTGGCTCCTTGAAATGTGAATGGATTTCTAGTCTAGTGACAGAATCGCCCATTGAAGATATTACTGCTTCAAAGGTAATTTACGAGAAAGGCTTGCAGTGCTTCGAAGGCCACCAAAGGAGACTCAATGCAAGTGCCTAGTAATGACTAGGGAGGGCAAAATCATTTACCTGCTAGGAGCTTTATTACATTAACACTAAAAGGGTGCTGTGCCATAAGATTGTTCCTACAGCAAAAATTGGGGGGAAAAGGGGTGGTTAAATGAACAGCCCCAAACCAAAACATTGTCAAAAGAAAGCATTTCTCAGCAGCAAACAGGCATGTCCCGTACCCCTGTCAGGCACATTGGAGCCGACAAGTTGTATGCAAAGCGGCTGTCAATAAGATGATACTCACTTTGTGGCAGAATTTATGCCATGACTGTAATCCTGTAATTCATGGATGAACCATGGCCCCTTGTACACTGGAGAAATTTGCACCATTATATGAATTTAAAATGGCCTCAATACAGATGTGCTGCAAGTGTGTTTTACACTTCTCTGATAAATTATCAGCATAACCTCGATGGTGTGAATTCCTCAAATGGTTTGCAGACCTGGCTTCTGACAAAGGTCCAGCTCAGATTGAAGGCGCAGCAGCAAAACTGCAGGCTCAAAAAGATGACGCCGTAAATGGCGTTTTGGTTGATAGATATGTGGACAGAGTAACCACTGTGATGGGTTGGATCACAGAGACCCCCTTGGGGATTGCCAACTGATGTGCCAAGACTACTTCTGCCTCTGCTTTCCCTGCCAGCTTGGGACTCCAGAGCCCTGCCTTGTTGTGCCAGACACGCTTGCCGGCCACGAACACAGACCCAGGTCTGAACCATGTCCCACAAACTGCAAGCTTAACGCCCCCCTCCCCCAAGTATTAATACATACTCTGGGTTAAATAATAAGTAAAAAGTGATTTTATTAGATACAGAAAGTAGGATTTAAGTGGTTCCAAGTAGTAACAGACAGAACAAAGTGAATTACCAAGCAAAATAAAATAAAACATGCAAGTCTATGCCTAATACAGTAAGAAAACTGAATACAGATAAAACCTCACCCTCAGAGGTGTTCCAGGAAGCTTCCTTTTACAGACTAGTCTCCTTCTAGTCTGGGTCCAGCAATCACTCACACCCCCCATGGTTACTCTGTCCACATATCTATTCACGGGACACCATCATAGGACCTAATCACATCAGCCACACCATCAGGGGCTCATTCACCTGCACATCTACCAATGTTATATATGCCATCATGTGCCAGCAATGCCTCTCTGCCATGTACATTGGCCAAACCGGACAGTCTCCATGCAAAAGAATAAATGGACACAAATCAGACATCAAGAATTATAACATTCAAAAACCAGTCAGAGAACACTTCAAGCTCCCTGGACACTCAATTACAGACCTCAAAGTCGCAATTCTTCAACAAAAAAACTTCAAAAAAAGACTTCAATGAGAAACTGCAGAACTGGAATTAATTTGCAAACTGGAGACCATTAAATTAGGCTTGAATAAAGACTGGGAGTGGATGGGTCATTACACAAAGTAAAAACTATTTCCCCATGCTAATTTTTCCCCTACTGTTACTCACACCTTCTTGTCAACTGTTCGAAATGGGCCATCCTGATTATCACTACAAAAGTTTTTTTTCTCCTGCTGATAATAGCTCACCTTAATTGATTAGTCTTGTTAGAGTTGGTATGGCAACCCCCATTTTTTCCATGTTCCCTATATATATATATATCTTCCTACTGTATTTTCCACTGCATGCATCTGATGAAGTGGGTTTTAGCCCACGAAAGCTTATGCTCAAATAAATTTGTTAGTCTCTAAGGTGCCACAAGAACTCCTCATTCTTTTTACTGTCTGTAATGTGGACTTTCCAAGATGTACATTCCAAGCAAGAGCGCTGCAAATTAGCTGAGATCATCTGGAATATTCCAACATTAGTGGGCTGGCTGAGGCCCAGGGAGGATGGCCTTGTGGGACTCATGAGATAAAGGATTTAAGGCTCTGACTCTATCATAGTCTTCCTCTGTGACCTTAAACAAGATCCTCAAAGGTGTTTAGGTGCCTAATTCTCATTGAGGTCAAGGGGACTTGTGCACCTAACCCCCTTGGAAGATCTGGGTCTTAATCTCTCTGTGTCTCAGTTCCCCATCTATAGAATGGAGATAATGTTTCATTTCTTCTCCCCCTTGCCTGTTCTGTCTCCTTAGACTGGAAGCACTTCAGGACAGAGACAGTCTTTTACTCTGCATTTGTACAACACCTGATCTCAGTTGGGATCGCTCAGTGCTGTTGTAATAGGAGTAATAAGGAGCCTAGCATAGCTTGCCATTTGTTGCTTGCTAAGAAATTGGCCAGTTTGCAACCTGCATTCATGAAAGGGGCCCCATCAGGAGCACTGGAAGTGCCCTGAAAGTGAGGGGGGGCCACAGGTGCCCGAATCATGGCCCTGCCCACCCGCCGCACCACCCCGGCACCACCCCTTCTCTCCAAGCCCCCTCCCTTGCACTGCCCCTTCCCCCAAGACCCTGCCCCCACACCGAGGCCTCACTTCTGCGCCATCTCTTCCTCACAAGACCCCGCCCTCCCATTCACTCCTCCCCCCTTCCAATCGCTCGCTCTTACGGCTGTTCAAAAGTGGGGGGTCATGTTCCAACACCCCTGTGCCCCATAAAGACAAATTTCACCCCCAAATTGATTCAAATAAAATTACTCAAACTCAGCAAGTTAGGGCTGCTTTATATAGTGGAAGTATGCAAATACAGTCTGTTCTCAATACAGATATGAAAGAGCAGCTTAGCTCTGATGAAGCAGAGGGGAAGGTTTGCAGGGAATGAAGGAAAACAGATGTCTACAGGAACCATAGTCTGGAGAGAGAGAGAGAGAGAGAGAGAGAGAGAGAGGGTAAAGTTAGAAGAATAGGAGCTAGATTAAGGCACAGACTTCTTTGGGGCAAGGACCCTGGGCCAGATCCTCTGCTGATGTAAACTGGCTTAGATCCATCAATGGAGTTTGCACTGATTTATACCAGAAGAGGATTTGGCCCAATGTTAAAAGTTTTAAACGATTTCAGGCTAACTTTATTAAACACCATCGGGAAGGAGTGTTTGTATGCGTCTCACCCTCTCCTCCTCCAAGTCCCTTTTTCAAACCACTTCTTCCAAACGACATGTCCTCCTTAGCCCTCGTCCTCAGGCATATGTCTAGATACCAGACGGAATTCTTGACTCCTTCAGAAAAATTCCAACCAACCAAAAGCTGCAAAACTAGTAGGGCATGTGATAAAAGTCACTGCTGAATCGCAGTGATCTCTCTACCCACATACCTGCCGTGTCAACCAGCCACGCTGTGTTGGTCTGTTTATATTGTCGGTCTAAATTGTCAACTCTTTGGGCTGGGGCAATTGTCTTCAAAGCTGTGCGTGAAGCATCGAGAACACTTTTGGCGTGATACGAGCAGGGAATAAAAATGTTTAAAGTAGAGATGGGTGGAAGCTGCAAAATCTAGGTCTGGCTCCAGAGCTGATTTTGAACTCTGCAGAAATGGAGCGGTTTTGGACATGGATTCAGATCGGAAACCCAGTTTAGTTTCTGGATGATATTAAAGTCTATGGCATCTGGATCTGGGGGTTTGGCTTGGGCCCCATATCTAGTTTAAACAAACTTTGGAAATTGTGCTCTAGAGACTGTGTCCTACTAGGCTTTTTTCTTAACATTTCCCACCAGAGCGAATCTGGCAGAAAAAACAGTAAGAAAACAGAAGTCTAGTACAAACGCATGCTGAGTCTAGGGCACCTTCCACAGTCGGATTAAGCAGTTCGACCCCCAGCCGCACTCAGACTAGACAAACAGAGATGCTTGGTTCAGCTAACACAGTTTGGCTGGTCAGTGTGGATTAGACTAACCTTGTTAAAGCAAATTCCAGACACATTGTGGACAGCGTCTTAGGGCACGTCTTCACTACCCTCCGGATCGGGTAGTGATCGATCTATCGGGGATCGATTTATCGCATCTAGTGTAGACGCGATAAAATCGATCCCCGATCGCTCTGCCGTCGACTCCAGAACTCCACCGCAGCGAGAGGCGGAAGTGGAGTCGGCAGGGGAGCAGCAGCGGTCGACTCGCCACCGTCCTCACAGCCAGGTAAGTCAACCTAAAATACGCAACTTCAGCTACACTATTCACGTATCTTAGGTCAACCTCCCCCCCCCATAGTGTAGACCTAGCCTTAGAGATGTAAGACACAAAAGGGGACCACAGGAGAAAGAGCTTATTAGTAGCTAAAACGAGAACAACTTTAAGTTTTGAATGACTGTAAAGAGATGGAAACTTTAGGATCAACTGACTTCACTGGGAAATGAGAGCATTCAGCACCTCCAGAAGTTGCTCAGCATCTTGCAGGATCAAACCCTTAATACGGCTGAGATGGAATCGGAGTGTAGAACGGCAGAATTTGCAGCTGGAGAATGAGATTTTAAAGAACAGTTAGTGTCCTCTTCTCAGGGACCAGTTTTGCATGATCTGAAACTGTAATTCAGCAGTGACTGCGAGAAAAATCAACTGAGGAATTTGGCATGTATCTTGAGGAAAAACACTAAAAATGGATGAAAACCTGAGGCCACTGGGCTAAGCTCATGTCAGCCACTAGCTAAGACGTACATCTGCAGGAGAGGGTCCAACCATCAGTCTGTAGCAGATCTGCATTCTAAAATACTGCCCTAAACCAACCAAAAATGCTATTTTGAAAGAGCTGTGAATGAAAAGAAGGCAGAAAAAGAGAAGAAAACAAAGTTTTATAAAAGAAACTGAAGCGATCGGGGAGAAGTAATGGTTTGGAGAGGGAGTTTGTGTGAAACAAAATGCTTATCACTAGAAAGACATCCCATAAATAAAAGGAATCAGGAGAAGGGAAATCAGCGAAAGGCTCAAGGATGGGATATATCACCATTAGTTAACAGGGCAACTCGCTAATGGAAGCCACCAAGGTTTCATACCAATAACCATTCCTGCTGTGTTCTAGGGAGGGGCCCTGGGTTAGGAAAGAAGTGAAATTGAGGGTAAATTCTCTGCTAATGTAAACGAGCAAAACTCAGTCAAAAGTCAGTAGAAGTTCCACCACCACTTAACATGGAGTTTACACCCCAATTTGGCCCAGAATTACTCCAGGGCCAAAAATCAAATGTCTAAGGTTATGAAAGTTGTATGAAACCACCCACAAATAGCCAGAAGCAGCTTTGCTCGCACGCATGAATGTGTGTATGTGTGTGTAGTTGTCAGCAGGTTCACATTGTGGTCAACAACCAAAAAAAAAAAAAAAAAAGCTGTTCCAGGCTTTGATTTTAAACTCTTGAAAGGCATTTTATATCCTTTTCAACACTTTGCAAAGAACCCCCCTTCCCCTGTCACACACACGCCCTGAGAGAGAAACATCTGTTCCCTCGACTTTTGCTCCATGTCATATGGTCCCTGCTAAATGTTCCTCCCCAGACACAGTGATGAAACAGCCACTGCTAAAAGGGAGGAGGGCTGTTAGACCAGCTGGGAGCAGAAAGCTCTCATAGCCACAGGGGACGGAGCCAAGATGAAAGGCAGCTATATTTTCCCAGGTGATCCCATTCCCAATAGCACCTCCAAGCTCCGGTTTTCTCACTCCAAATTTAGCCCCAAAACAAACAAACGGAAGCGGATTTAAATATTCCAAGGGTTACGGATTTCACTCTTTGTTGTCTTATCACAGCCAGGAGTTTCGTCGAATTCAAAGAGAAAATAAAACAGGATAGCCGATTGAGAAGACTGCTGAACTCTGTCTGGGAAACCAAGGGCTTTAAGTAACTGTGTCAACTGGGTTTGCAAGGATCAGGATCATAGATTATTACATAGTTATATATGTCCAGTTTACGGGCGCAATCATGAGGGCCCCCCAAAACCCAGAAACAAACAGTAACCAATGAACCTCGCTGCTGGGGAAATGTGGGGAAGGGGGAATGGTCCCTCCTGACTGGAGCGGGTTCTCATTTATTTTGCCTGAAACATTTTTTTGTAAATGAAAAATGGCCTTTTTTCAAAAATTTTCACCAGAAACTTTACGTTTTAAAATTCTCCCCCTTTCCAATAAGATTAAAACTTGGGGGGGGGGAGTTCAGTTTTCAATTTTGGTTTTATGGTTTAGGGGATTTCTTACCCCTTCCTCTCCTTTTCTTTTAGTGGCAAAATAAAAAAGGGGGAAGAAAAAAAAAGGGGGAGGACAAAATACTGAGGTCATGTCTACACTACACTACAGTGCCAGAGCTGGGGAAACGCAGCCCACAGCAACAGAAGAGGCTTTTTTGTCAGCATCAGATCACCTCCCCAGATGACGATAGCAGGGCTGACAGATGTATTCTGTCGACCCCGCTGCATGTACCTCAGAGGTTAGCTTGTCATAGCTATGGCACTCTGAGGGTGGATTATTCACACCCCAGACCAATGTGGTTATGTTGACCTAAGTTTTTAGGGCAGATGAGGCCTGAAAAATTTTCATTTTGAACTTTTTTGGTTAATTCTTTTTCACAAATTAAAAAAAAAACCCAACATTATGTGGTCCTTTTCTGCAGCACCAAAATTATTTTGCAACAAAATAGTATCTTTTAGTCAGCTCTACTCCTAACAGTGCAGCTGTTATGCTCCCCAATCTACCCCTCAGAGAAACTCCCACATACTCACTGCCATGATTGCTAACTTTCTGAAAACATGCTCTTCACATGGTACCATCTGGTCAACCAAACACGTATGTGTGGGCTCCTATTTGCCTGTAAAAATAGGATCACCTATTCTGCAGCAACATACACAACATGTGACTGGCACTCGGACGCCCATTGTGTCAGCAACCGCTTGCATGATCCAAGATTGCACTAGAGTGTGCTCAATAACTACCCGCCTCCAAACTGAATGCAGAATTGTGTAACAGTCCATTGCCCTGATCCTGCAAATGCCTGCACGTGGGAGGACCCCGTGAATCTCAGACAGTTGCATCTGGCAATGCCAGGCTCATTCTGTCCTGAAGGTGATTCAAAGCAACTGCCCTTTGGAAAGTTTCTTTCTTTCTCCTCCTCTCTTAAGCTATGTCTACACTACCACTTATGTCACTCAGGGATGTGAATATTCCACCCCCTGAGCCACATAAGTGACACTGACAGAAGCACTAGTGTGCACAGCGCTACGTTGGCAGGAGAGCTTCTCCTGGCAACGTAGCTTATGCCATTCGCGGGGGTGGGTTTTTTATCCCGTCAGCAAGGAGCGTCTTCACCAGCATCAGTACCACTTTGCCGCTGCAGCGCTGAACATGTAGCCATGGCCTTAGCAGACAGTCTATTCCTCTCAAGTTGCTGGTGCATTATAACTCCTGGGATTCCACCCATGCACAGGCAGGACTGAGGCCTATATTATCATTTGTGTACCAGGTATTTACAGTACCCGGCAGGCGGCTGGGGAAGGAAGAGGCTGCAAAAGAAACCTGGGAGGAGGAGAGCCTAGAAGGTGATTCAACAAGAAGGGTAGGGGCCGCCAGGTGAGCTAGAAAGGGGATGTCGGAAATGCCAGGCAGGCAGGAGGGAAAGGGCGTGAGAGCAGAGCACATCCTGAGAGCAGAGGGAAGTAGCAGAGAACAGGCAGCAGAGGTTTGGGGTGTCTCTACAAAGAAAATGTCAGGGTTCCCACAGATTGGCTCTAAGCCCCCTCACTGTCCTATCAGAAAATTGCTTTCTTCCCAGGGGCTCTTTTAAATAAGCTTCTGGCCGGGACTTCCCTACATCATGCATCCCATCCCTAGCAGTGGTTCATGCCATGCTCACCATGGAGCTAAAGGGATTAAGAATAATGATGATTAGTCCCTGGAAACCTCTGCAAATGTTTGGCTGATGGCAGCTTCTTTGATACCAAAGAAAGGAGGCAGCCTGCTGGGCAAACGCACTCTGTCCACCTCCCTCACTAGCTGCAAAATGCATTAGCCTTTGCAGAAACTCTTCGATTCACAGGGCTGCATTAGATTCTGTGTTTTTGTTAAAGCCCCAGCTCCTGGAGTCATGTGATTATGTGAGAATTTCAGCATTCATTAAAAAAAAATAGTCAGTGTCTCACCCTCATGGCTGCAGAGAAAAAGCTGGAAAATGTGATCTAAACATACCCTACAGGCTCAGAAACCTAAAGATGAATAACGCCCCCCCCCCATGTTAGAAACAAAAGTCTTGATCTTTAAGCCAGTCTCGTGATTTTGGGGGGAATGACTGACAATTTTTGAATGCTTGGGTTTGGCAATGCTATGAGTGGAAAATGTTTGCAAATCAGACTCGTGTAACTAGCAACACATGGTGCAGGGCAATGGGGAATCAGGCCAGCAAGGAATAGCTGTTTTTTAATGTTCTGGTCATCTGGTTAAGATATGGCAGTGACTATCGGCACCAACACAAGAGAAAGCCCACATGTGTAGCTACAGCTGTACAAATAACTGATTTTTCAGTTCACTGGCCAAACCAAAAAACAATTGTTTTGGGTTGACCCAAAATGAAACTTACAAAAAAAAAAATCGGTGAAGCAAAAAAGTGAAAAATAAAAAAGGTTTTGGGTCGAATGAAATGCAACACAAAATTAAATGTTTCTTTTAGTTTTCAGGGCTGTTATTTTCTTTTTCCCTTCTTTAAAAATAAAATTGAAGTAAAGTTCTAAACGAAACGGTGTTTTGAATAAAAAAATAGAAACGTTTCATTTCAAAAGGTCAAATCAAAAAATGTTTCAACATAGGGGATTCAGCACAAACGCATGAAATATTTCCGTCTACCTGAATCTGCATTTTTCAGTGGAAAAAAAAAAGCTTTGGCTGAAAAATTTCATCCAGCTCTATGTGTGCATGACAGGTCCAAAGGAAAGCCAATACTGTAAATATATGAGCACAACTGAAACTTGGCTCTCTTTCCCTTGCTGTCCCTGAGCAAACAGTTTGCCTGGCAGCGAAATCAGGTAGGGGAGAATGAAGGGTCTGCATAGTGTCAGATGCTATTGCAATAACACTTGTAAAAACAGGAGGAGGAAAAGAAGATGAGCAAAATAGAGAGGGAGACACCTGGACAGGAATGCATGACACAGGTTGGGGGAACAGAGGAGGACAAAGATGAGGGGCCAAAGGAAATGAAAGAAGGTGGGGATAGTAAAGGAAGAGAAGAATAATCAGTAACGAAGTGATCAAAAGGAGAGCAGAGAATGCAGGAGACTAATTCTTTGCCCTTCTGTAATACATTTCGTCTGAAGATCTCAAAGCAATTTACCCTGTTTTACAGATGAGCAAATAAGTGAACAGAAATTATGTCCTTTCCCAGGTCAGACAGTGGCAGTCAGGAACAGAACACAGGTATGTCTCGCCGTGTCCCGCTCTGACCAGTAGACCACACTGCCGGCCTCACAATGAATATTCTTGACAGGTGGTTTCCATGTAGAACTTCCCGATACATAACCCATTGGCACCAGACTCAGCAGAGACATTCAGAGCAGTTCGAGCCAGAGAATGATGCTGCAGGCAGCAAATGCGAATGTTTTGTATCTCACCCATTAAACAGAATAATAATATGTCAACAAAGGTTACATTTTTCTTTGGGGGGAAAAAAGATAATGGATGCATTTTAACTACACTGGAAAAGGAACTACATAGGCATGGTCCCCAGAGCCCGAGAGCTGGAATAGAATTCCCAGGATTTTGGCATAACACTGGTTTTATCAATGAAAAGAGCATTGCAGCCTTTTACAAAATTAACAATTACGATATAGTAAGCAAGAGGCAAAATAAAGACACTCGGGAGTCCTCTTCTCTATGATTTCCCAAGATACTATCACGACTATATTTTTTTCTAAGGATTCGTGCCCTCTAGTGTTGCACTACCGGTAAAATCTCAAATACTAGTCACAGTCCAGTTCAGCATTATCAACCAGAGCAGATTTAATCATTTGAGGCAAATAATTTGCTCTCCTTTTCTTTCCATGGAAAATCCACCTGCACATTGCAACGTCCTCAGATTTATTCAGGATTCAAAAGTAATAGACGCATTTATGGCAATGTTTTTAACTCTGTAAATTGATGGCAAATTCTATATCGGTCTATTCCACATAGATTCTTCTCCCGTCCTCATCACCGCAGGAGCTAGCATTTTCCAGTCATGCATTAAGCGACGTGACTAACATCTGTCACGTGTGCTTCGTTCCCTCTTATCCTCTCCCTTGGGGGAGAATTGTGTGTGCAATGGAGCGTTTTGTTTTGGTAGGGTTTTTTTTGTAAATGCCCAGGGTGATGGACGGAGAAGGCAGGTTGAAAAGGTGCACCTTGCCCGTAGAGCAGAAGGTGGGCAGGTCTGTGGTGCTCCTTAGCTCCTGTGGAAATTCATTCCACATTAGTTATGACTGACCAGAACCGACATGTCTCTCGCTATGGCAATGCGGAAGCCCAGGATGTGCTGCCCATGATAGGGCCTTGGTGGTGTATACCCACTCTCTTCGACATGAGCCTGGGGCTTTGGATGAGTCCTGGATGAGCAGGTTCAGGTCGAGTGCTCTCTCTCTTCCCCACCAGTCCAGAAGGCCTGCAGGACTTTCCGTGGACAAGGGCATTGCACAGTGATTGCTAACCCAGGATCTCCAGTGGTTGAGCTGAGTGGCAAAGGCACTGCAGCACACACGCCTGCTGTCCTCACAGGCCAGTGGGTGCAGGGGGGAAACTCAAGCGCTATTCTCCTCTGGCACCACTCAGTTACAGGCCATTGCTCTCCTGCCAGCCTGTAGCGCTTGGAAAGGATTCAAATTCCTCTAACATGATTTCCTAATACAAATATGAAATACAACCACTCAGTTACTGCTGCACTGCAGCCTCGCGACATGGCCAAGAACAACATGCAATGCTTGTACAGTGCGCACGGGGCAAGTCTCTTGACAGGCCAAATATTATTACAGCTCAGGCAATGACAGCAAACCAAATAACGCAACAAAGTTATGCTGGGGGTGGGGGGTGGATTTTTCAGGGGGTTCCTAAATTGAACCCATAAAATTTGTGAGCACGTTGACCCTGCAAACCCAGAATCTACCGTTGCATGTCAAAGATGGCAGACTGTGCTCTGACCTGCGGGACTGCACGTACAAACTGGCATGACAGCACCGCTACCAGCTTTGCGTGCAAACACATAAATACTGCAGGTGCGTTTAATGGAAGCAGAAGTAAACATACCCCAAAGTTTTCCAGAACTCAAGGATGCTTTGATCAGACCGTTTGGCCTGACCCCTTGACTAGTGTCAGTAATATTCGCCAGGCAATCCACTGCATGCGGAAGAGTGCTAAGCACGCCCAAAGACAAATGTGATCCTTAGAGTTCAATGGAGCTAACATCACAAACTAACACAGGAAGGGGATAACAGAGGCAGAGCTCTTGCGTATTCTCAGGGCCACATTTCTAAAAGCAGCCACTAACATTGTTAGAGCAATGCTGCATGTTTGCATTTTTGGACACAAATTGAGAGGCCAGGCCCTGTGAAAATGTAACCCTAAGTGGGCAAGATCTTACCTCAATAACTGGCACCACTCAAAGGCCCACTTTATTCACCCTGGCTCAGGGAGGCCCACAGAATATAAAGTCTAAGGAGACTATGCGGGGAGAAGCTGTGTTGCACTGCAGGGTAGTAGAGCAGTTCAGAAGAACAAACATCAAGAGCTAGTGCAGCGTACAGCTGGGCCTGAGCTGCAGCATTTGGATGGGAATCCCAATTATTCAAAATGTCAGGAGTCTTGGACACGGGTTTTGGTTTGGCCCATTATAAAGCTGGGGGCCTCATGCAAAGTGCAGATCCTGGTCCAGATCCAAACTTTTCCAAAACTCCAGGATGCTTTGATCAGAGGGTTTGGCTTGACTCCTTGACGAGCGCCAGTAATATTCGCCATGAAATACACTGCCTGAGGAAGAATGCTAATGCCTTGTAAGCCTGGGATGTATTAGCATCATCAGTATGTATACAGTACTATTTCAAGATGCAGAGTAAGGAATGGTGTCCCTAGCCTCTGTTTGTCAGAAGGTGGAGATGGATGGCAGGAGAGAGATCACTTGATTATTACCTGTTGGGTTCACTCCCTCTGGGGCACCGGGCATTGGTCGCTGTCGGCAGACAGGATACTGGGCTGGATGGACCTTTGGTCCGACCCAGTATGGCCATTCTTATGTTCGGAGTAAAATTTTCAAAAGTGCCTGAGTGACTAAGAAGCCTACGTGCCATTTTCAAAAGTAACTTGGGTACTTCGGGCTCGATTTTTAAAGGTCTTTAGGTGCTTAAAGTTGCAGAAAGGCATCCAGCGGGATTTTCAAGAACTCCCATTGAAACCAAGGATCTTAAGTCTCAGTGAAAGTCAATGGAACGTAAAAACAACAAGGAGTCTGGTGGCACCTTAAAGACGAACAGATTTATTTGGGCATAAGCTTTCGTGGGTAAAAAACCCACTTCTCCAGATGCATGGAGTGAAAGTTACAGATGCAGGCATTATATAATGACACATGAAGAGAAGGGAGTTACCTTACAAGTAGAGCTTTTAAGTCACTTAGTTGCTCTTGAAAAATGTTACCATCAAACATGATCCCTGCCCTGCTGAGCTAGGTCTAAAGACTCATGTAAACCAGCAAGCGCCCAGAAAGGACTAAAGGGGATCTGGCAGAATATAAACTCTATGGGGGCAAAGACTGTGTCTTATGTGTTTAGGAAACTTGTAATATAATGAGGTTCAGCTTCGGACTTGCCCTTTGGACACTCCCACAATACAGATAATAAATAATAAGAACCAACCTGTGAGCTGCAAATAAAGGGCTCAATCCTGGGAAGCGCTGGGAAGTCTAAACTCCCATTTCAATCAATACATCCTTTTAAATATACCCTGAAAAGCAAATATAAAGTTCACAATGAAATTTCCTGAGCAATACTCCCTAAAGGTTAACAAGGATAATGAGGTTAATGCAATAAACAGGGTCATAGGCGGACAGGTACCTCAGACCTAGGGCTCTACCAAATTCACGACCCTGAAAAATGCATTACGGACTGTGAAATCTGCCCCCCCCCGCCGTGAAATCTGCTTTCCCACCCCCCCCGTGAAATCTGGTCTTTAGTGTGCTTTTACTCTATACTATACAGATTTCACAGGGGAGACCAGCGTTCTCAAACTGGGGGTCCCGACCCAAAAGAGCAATGCAGGGGGGTTGCAAGGTTATTGTAGGGGGGTCACAGCATTACCACCCTTACTTCGGGGCTGTTTTCAGAGCTGGGCAGCCAGAGAGAGGCGGCTGCTGGCCAGGCCCGGCTCTAACTTTTTTGCCGCCCCAAGCAAAAAAAAAAAAAGAGCGCCGCCCTGCCGTAACACCCCCCCCAGCGCCGTGCCGCGCCGCCCCACCAAAACACCCCCCCGAGCACCACTCCACGCCAGCCCGCCAAAACACCCCCCCGAGCGCCGCGCTGCCGAAACACCCCCCCAAGCACCGCACCGCCGAAACATCCCCCCCGAGCGCCGCACCACCGAAACCCCCCCCGAGTGCCGCGCCACGCCGCCGAAACAAAAACAACAACAACAAAAAAACCTCGAGCACCATCCCGCCAAACCAAAAAAACAAATAAAACAAAAACCAAGTGCCCCCCGCCACCCCAAGATTGGCCGCCCCTTACAAGGTGCCGCCCCAAGCACGTGCTTGGTCGGCTGGTGCCTGGAGCCAGCCCTGCTGCTGGCTAAGGGCCCGGCTCTGAAGGCAACAGCAGACGTAAGGGTGGCAATCCCGTGACCCCCCTACAATAACCTTGTAACCTCCCACAGCCCCCTTTAGGGTCAGGACCCCTACAGTTACAACTCCGTGAAATTTCAGATTTAAATATCTAAAATCATGAAAATTACGATTTTTAAAATCCTATGACAGTGAAATTGACTGAAATCAGGAAAATTACGAGTTTTAAAATAGTACGACCGTGAAATTGACCAAAATGCACCATGAATTTGGTAGGGCCCTACTCATACCATAGAACAGTGTCAAATCCCCAATCTCGTCAGCTTCAAACAGCACCCTTTTTGGAGCAAATCATCTGTGTTTCTTTAGCTCTTGGATTATTCTGAAAGTGTCTCATTAGACCTTGAATTTTACCAAATAAACTCGGACGGTCTGTTTAATTCACCATTGAACATACCCTCTCCATCTGTATTATTGTTTCAGAGCCCAGCGTGGCTGTCCAGAGATTCCAGGTGGTCTGCCAGTGGTGACTCAGTCAGCAAATTCCGATAGGACAAAAAAATAGCAGAGAGGGCTATCAGAGCGACAAGCTAGATAATAAGCTGCGATTCAAAGGGGAAGGATGTTTGCTTATTCCTTCTGATTTACTAGTTACGTCTTACTAGACCCTTCCATTTTGCCAACTCCAATGCGAGTGCTTAGCGAGTTAATAACTATCTCCGGAAAGAAATTACAAAAATGAGTTAGTGCTAAATGATTTTGTTTCTGTGCACTCTTTTAAAGCGCTCCCGCAGAGCTGGAATTATCTTTATTGAGAGAATTGCTTTGCTGTACACTGTTTAGTCCGCCACCCGCAAAATGAAGACGAGCCGAAGGAGCTGAATCCATTCCATGCCATGGTCTTGGGCCAGCATGCAAGCCCCCGCGCTTTCACTGCGCACAGAGACTGTCTCGCTTCGGCCATCCTGCCTTTGCATTTCCACCTGGCTGCTAGCATCTGATCTGAATCTGTTCTGAGAGCCTCTGAGCTGCAATGTTCTAACTCCCCATCTCCTGAGTCCTGCAGGAATCACTGGCCATGCGTTATTACTAAATAAAATAAACCTCAACGTAAAGGCACCAGGCTAAAAAAAAAAAAGAACACACAAAACCCCCCAAAATACCAAGCACAGGACGAAGCTAGGATGCCATTGTTTAAAGGTCTTCTCCGGAGCTTGTTCACGTTAAATAACCTCTCCTGTCCAAACAAGGGCAGTGAAAACCTGCAAGAAGGTCAACACTGAATAGATCAGGGGTTCTCAAACTGGGGGCCGTGACCCCTCAGGGGGTTGCAAGGTTATTACATGGGGGGTCATGAGCTGTCAGCCTCCACCCCCAACCCTGCTTTGCCTCCAGCTTTTATAAAGTGTTTAATATATTTCAAAAGTGTTTTTAATTTATACGGGGGTTGGGAGGGGTCGCACTCAGAGGCTTGCTGTGTGAAAGGGGTCACCAGTACAAACGTTTGAGAAGCACTGGACTAAATGAACCCCAATCAGAGCAATTTGTGCTTGAAACAGGGCTGGGCGAACCTCCGGGAAATCAAAAGTGTTTCCAACCTCTCCAACTATTGTTGATGATGTTGTTGTTGGGGTTTGCACAGCTTTTCTGCTGTAATTTAACCGAACGAACTGTCTCATCCCCCTGGCTGGGATGGATGGATAGCCCTGTATATTGCCCACACTGATGTGTTATTGTTATTTATTATTTGTATTATCCTAGTATGTAGGAGCCCAGTCGTGGGAAGGACCCTGTAATGTTCAGAGCTGTGTGCAACATATTGTTCACTAACATTTCTCTCTCCTCCCAGCTCTGCTCCTTTTCTTGACAGTCTCCCTGGATTTGATTCATAGCTGCATAAATTTCAAGGCCAGAAGGGACCATTGTGATCATCTAGTCTGATCTCTCATAGAACGCAGGGCATGGAACTTCCCCAAAATAATTCCTAGAGCAGAGCTTTTAGGAAAACCATTTATTGGCTTTTAACTCTGCCCACTCTCTGCTCCATTTCCAACCCATGGTTTGTTTTTTACTCCTACTGGATCTTTTTCTTGCTGCCCTGGGGAACGTGAATGTTGTAAAGTTTAAGTTGAATTTTAACTTTCCAACACAAAAACAACTGCATCAGCTCTTCGGGTCCGGGACGGTCTCTCAACTATATGCTTAGTACAATGCAGCCCCGATCCTGACGGAGGTCCCTGGGTGATACCAGAATAGAATCCATTCTAATTGCCTAATTACACAATCATTACTAAGTGAGTTTGCCTATCCCAAATTTGAAGCTATAGATGTGTAGCTGAAAAACAACCCTCAGGGTGTGAGCCAGATTTAGGGATGAAGGGAAGCAAGCTTGTCATTTCAATGTACGTGGGGAAAGGAATTTGCATGTCTGGGGAATATTTTATATATTCCACCCCCAAGTCTCAGCTGTGTCCTTTTTTTATCAATGAACCTTAATGCACAATACATTCCCTAAAACAGCCAACAGCTCATATCTGTTTGTTTCATTCATTCATTTCGCGCTTGCGGCTGTGACACCTGAATGCATCATCCAGAAAAACAAACAGAAATGTGGACAAAGACAACGGTTTGTTCAAATTTGAGACGGGCCCAACCACAGGACTCTGATGGATTTCGAACACCCAGAGGTGTTCGGATCTGGGGTTCAACCCATCATAAAGACATAGGCCAACTGCAAAATTTAGAACCAGAGTTCGGATTCACGCCAGTCCCTCGTTTAAACCCATTCATCAAAAACTCGGTCAAAATAGATCAATGCAGCTTCCATGCTTGGAAAGCTAAGAGCTCAGCTGGACTAACAGTAGGAGCAGTTTCACATTCAGGGACTCTCCTCTGAGAACCCCTACTGTTCAGACCTCAAGAATGTGGACTCATCTGCAAAAGCTGCCAGGCATTTGTGGCCTGATCCAGGAAGGTAGTGAGCACCCCCAATTCCCCAAGCACTGCTAGCATGGAGAGCCTATTGCAACACATAACTATTACTTTCATAATGTTTTCTCTGCAGCTCAACAGTTTCCTTTGTAAATGTTCCCATCATTTAAACAAAAGCTGTTGCACAAACATGATCCAGAGATTTTTTTGAGATTAAGTGACTACCAAGGTACAGAAGAAAACAATGGAAACTTGTTTGTGGCTTCACATCCCATAGCACAGATCTGCGGAGCCATCTGTTCAGGGCTCTGACAAGCTCAGTATGGGACGGCCATGTCTTGCCCCTCCCACTCTGCACTTGCACTTTGACTCTGAAATTAGAGCCAGATGACACCAGCGAGAATTAATTGTGACTTCGGGGGGTTGCTCCGAACCATGTGTGCTGCAGAAGATAATCCAAGGAAAACCTCCCACTTTCTGAAAGGAAATGATGGATGACCTCACATTTTCCATGATTTGCTGCCACCCACCAAGTGTTCCCCTGACAGGTTCAGACAGTCAATACAAGGATGCAGCAGGGAAATAATAAAATAATCAATATTGGGAATAATGTTCTTAAGTAACTGATAACCAGAGTCCTTCAGGTATCAGACGACCCAGACGATCAATAAACGTCTGGCTAAAAGAAAGCCGCTGCAGTGCAGATTACACTGTCTAAGAAAGGACGCCTGACTGTTTTTCGTATTCCCATTTGATTACCTCCCTTACTCCTTCAACAGTGCCTAGATCAGCTGTTTCTAAGCCCACCTGGTCCCCATTATACCTACAGCACCTAGTATATATAAACCAGCTCCCAGACGTCTACATATCTTTAGCCTTGCAATCAAAGTAAGGATCAGCAGTTCTTTTCATTATTATAAATACTAGGACTTTGACCTCACACAGATCTTTCCAAGCAAGATCTCAAAGTGCCGAATATTAATTAATTTAGCCTCAGCAAAACCTCTTGGTGTGGGAAGTGTTCACTACTGGTTTTCGCTAATCATGAAAATTAGGGGCTTTTCTCATTTATAATTATTTATTCAAGAATATTTTCCTCCACCCCATTTTATAACAAGCTCTGCTTGAAAACCAGATGTAACAAAACCTTTGTTCTGTTTCACCTACATGCTTTTGTGTGTGTGTGTAGACAGAAGCCTGAATAAAATCAGTGACTATGTTTGAGGATAAACAAAAACAAAACAAATGTTTCACCTGTTTAAATCAATTTTGCTTTAGATCCTGCTTGCGGCTCTCCACAACTGAAGAAGACACTCCTGCATGGTAACCTTCAGCAGGTATAGTGCACCTGATTCAATGTTAAATCATCTTATGTAGCCAACTGGGGATTTAACCCAATTCCGCAGGGTGAAGGGGCAATTTCATCCTTAGTTTTAGAAATCTGGTACAGTAGGTCCCAAACTGCCAGCAATCCAACTCTAAGCAGGATAGACTCCACAGAACTACAAGCCACCATGCACCTAGGTTCCTGTGCAGCAAAACACCAAAGCAGGTGATTAATTTTAATATAATTATATGCTTAAGTGCTTTCCTGCATAGGGATGGACATTGGCATTGCTGAATCTGGTCCTTATGCCGACTAAGTGTCTGGTAAGTAGGTACAGGGCCACGTGATCGGATTTTATTATTTTTTGTACGTCTTGTAAATCGGATGTTTCCCTTTCTGGAAATACACTGACAACAAAGCAGCTGCCCCGCAGCACCTGAAATGTGCATATTCCAATTGCTTCATTATGATGTTAAGGACCAAAATTTCTACTTACTAAATCGTCCACACAAGGAAGCCAGGGCCAGAGGTGCCAGTATTATAATACAGCTTAATCATTTATCAACTATCCCCTTCACACCATTATTCCAAGACTAACAACTCCAGCTCTTCGCATTGAATACTAATGCCACTGACTCATCAGTATTCTGAAGGGCCCTGTGTGCATCTCTCAGCCGCACACGCTGATAGCACGCTAGCCACGGAGGACATAATGGCAATTCACACTCAGCTCAGCAATACCATTAGCATGTCTTCTGGCCTCGTGCCTACCATTGTCGTAAGGACCCAGCTCCCAGATGTTCCAGGCAATTGACCCTGCCGCGCTCCTCAATACAGACCGAGCCAAGGTTGCTTTGTGAAATGCAAGTGAGCCGTCCTGCAAAGAAAGGCAGGCACGGGTCTCTTCCAGACTGACTCTACCTCTCCCATTGTTCGCTGAAACCTTTCGCTTGTAAAGCTCAGACTGCAGCCGCGCCAAAGCACAAGCCCGGACAAAAGAACTTGGCCCCTCTTCTGAGCCAATCCACACCCCAAACCACAGAGGCCTAAGTTGGAGAGGTGACGTCCAAACTGGAACACAAGGAGAAGAGAGGAGGGACGCCGGGTGGGGTACAATTTTTAGGCATAAATAACTTTGCCTGTGGCGGGGGACCCACATATCACAAGGGTTGCCCAGCCATTTGTCAGGTGGCTGCTCCTAATTACTTCATCATCATCTCCTTTTTCCAATGCCAATGGTGGGTAGGGCTGAGGTTATGAGCAGATTACATCTACATCTGTTTTGAGCCATCATTTGAGCCTGGTGGGACACCATCATCTCCTTGGACGTCCCTGGCCTCTCTCTCCACACATTCTTTTAGAGCACAATTTTGGGCAGTTGCTATGGGGTCATTCTGGCAACATGGCCAAACCAAATTTTCATATTTATTATTAGATTGTGGTAACAGCTAATGGCCTCAATGAGGCTGGAGCCGCATTGTGCTAGGTACAGTAGAAATTATTCAGAAATGCTCTTGACCCAAAGCATTTGCAATATATATTTATTAGGTTAGATAAACGGGCACAGTCAAACTGCCCTTAACCGTAACCTTCTCGCCAGAGGAACAGGAGCTGGTTCATCACCATTACGGGCCAGCAGTTGTGCTTACCTTGCAGTTATAGGAAGAAAGCGGCTACAGGCCAGGTTTTATGTTCCACAGACTGCACTTTGGGATCCCGGTCTACAGTGTCAGTTTCTGACTTCAGCATTCTTGATGTAAATACATTACAATAAAATCGAGTGTTTTGATGTCTGACATGTTCTCAGTCAGAGGACTATAGCCTGACCATGTGATGGAGATACACTTGATGAGCTATACTTGACGTTGTAACATATCTTTCCCATCTCTATCCAGTGAACTATGAACCTAACCCCACATTGACTTGTGATGGAAGTAGCTTTTGGTCTGTAATGAAGAACAGTTGAGAAACATTGCTCTGTCTTTCTTTAGCAAGTTACACTGATCTCAAGCATTTCTACCAACATGGCTCACTTGAGGGACCCAATTTCCTAGTATAATTACTATTTATATATCCAATAGCGATAAGAGACCCCAATTGAGATCAGGACTTCATTGTGCTAGGCACTGTACAAATACAGAGTGAGATACAGTCTCTGCCCCAAAGAGCTTACAGTCTAAATAGCCAAGACAGACAAAGGGTGGGAGGTGAAACAGAGGCACAGAGAGGTGAAGTGACATGTCCAAAGTCACACTGCTGGTCGTGGCAGAGCTGGGAATTAGGTCTCCTGATTCCCAGCCCAGTGCTTTATAGCAGTGGTTCTCAAACCCATCTCTTCACTTTTCTTCTAGAACAACTTTTTTTTAAAAACTGATTTTATGCCAATGTAAGAAATAAAGCCCATTCTTCTTGCTAAAGGCCTCCTAAAGATGAAGCACTAAGTACATGTCATGGTTTAGACTCAAACTCTCTCTTTTTATCCTTGCACACAATGTAACCATTGTTGTATAGTGTGACTCAGGAGTCCCGTGACCCCGAAAAAAACAGTTCAGATTCATTTACATTGAATATGTGGCTTAATATGGTGGCTATTTTGAGGGAAATGTAAGACACTCTGTCATGATTGTTAAGTGTCTGTCTGAAACACAGAATATAAGCCAATGGGTCATGAAAAGCAGAATTTCTTTCAGCCTTATCTTCCTTTTTCACCTTGCCAGCCTGCAAGCACTCATATATATACACATATAAAGCAGCGCAGTCTGACTCCCAGAATGGAAAAAATATTACTCTTTAAATGACTTTGGCTTTTGCCAGTAAAATAGGCAGCTGTAACTGCAGGAAACGTGATACTATTAAATATTATTAAATACCTAAATAACTTCTGACAAGCATCTGAGCGGGGCTGCAAGAAAACTAAGCCTGTCCAGCAAGCATGCTCCCGTATCCTGGTTTTATGGAATGCTGAAATGAAGTAAAATAGAAATTTTAAAATAAGGGGGAGAAATCAAGGCAGCAGGGAAAGCTTAAGTTGCATCTCAGGCTTTAGCCTCAGTTGGCCCCGCCATGAGGCTTTCCCCTCAGTCTGAGCCCATTCCCGAGGGCAGCAAATCACCACAAATACATTTGACAGATAACCCAGCAGAGCTGTACCGTGCCTAGCACTCTGGTGTACAGTTGTATGTTAGCCAGTCATATTTGGTGGAGGATGTGGTAGGTTCCTAGGAACTGGGTCCCTGCTCCCACACTACGGGAAATGTTTCTCTGCTTGATATTCAAAGGCCCAGGCAGTTCCCTTTGCACCATGACTTCCCCACAGGCAGCGTGAACGGCTTCTCAGGCAGCAGAGTGCAGGGGCCACCAGCATGAGCCGGCTCCGTCGGGAGTATTTCTGCAACGTGCGGCCACCCCTTTGCTGATTCTTCTGCCTTGCGAGAAGCTGTTTCTACATCACTGAGTTTTTTGGGAAGTCTTCGGTCTGAGTAACTATCATCTTCATCAGGGGATCCCTTTGGCTCACACTGACAGCCGCACACGTACACAATTGGCTAAACCTCAGCTACGTGTCATTCTCAGTACATGGCTATCTAGTCTTGGTAAATGGTGTGACGACAACAAGACATCTAGGGGCAGATCCTCAGCTGGTGTGAATTGTCACAGCTCTCTTGACTTCAACGGAGCTATAATAATGTGCACCAGCTGAGGATCCATATATCAAAGACCTATAGGAATAACTGTATATACAATATGTATAATTATATATAATAAACACACACAGGGAGCGGTCAATTATTCATAGCACTAGCCTTTACACATTACCGGTAAATGGTATAAATAAGCTTCTTTCCCATTTTTTTGGCTGGTATAATTTGGACACATAACCACATACTGCAGAAAAACTCTTACATCATTAAGTTCATCCGCTGTGACACACAGCCTTTTGGCATATGCGCTATAAGAAACACGCCTTTTCACCAAAGCATCCCACCCTTTCATCAGAAAGAAATTAACTTGAATAATCTCTGAGTAGTTTTAGTGTTGCTTTATTTAGTTAAACTACAGTTTGTATTATGGATATTTCAATGTTCCATACAACTGTTCAATTCTGACCAACATTTCTACCCCCCTTAAGTGAAATTTCTGATGCTGACTTGTTTGGAGAGAGCTGGGAGTGTCGTACCTGAAAGTTATACAGAGATCTGTGAAAAACAGCATAGAAGAGGACCCAGGGAATATTCACATGAGTCTGCAAGACTGCAACAGTTTTATTTGTTGGATTAATATTGTCTTTCATAAAGGTACATTTAAATTCCCAATTCAGAATGCTCTGGATATCACTTAAGCATGTGCTCAACCTTAAGTCAGGTATCAAAATATATATATGGAAGAAAGGGGAAGTTGATAGTAATGAATATAAATCAGAAGCTAAGAATTGTAAAAAAAATAGATAAAGGAAGCAAAGAAACACAAGGGAAAATCTATGGTCAGCAGAATTAAGGACAATAAGAAAGAGGGGTTTTAAAATATATTCGGAACAACAAGAATCCTAGCAATGGTATTGGTCCTTACTAGATGGAAATGGTAGAATTATCAATAATAATAATGCAAAAAAGGCATAATTATTCAACAAATATTTCTGTTCTGTATATGGGGAAAAATATGTTATCATCATATCATATGATAACACTCTTCCATTCCACCAGTATCTCAAGAGGATTTTAAACACCAGCTACTAAAGTTAGACATTTTTAAATCTGCAAGTCCAGATAACTTGCACACAAGAGTTTTCAAAGAGCTGGCTGATGAGCTCACTGGACCATTAATGTTGATTTTCAATGAGTCTTAAAACACTGGGGAAGTTCCAGAAAGCCTGGAAGAAAGCTAATGTTGTGCCAATTTTAAAAAGGATAAACAGGAAGACCCAGGTAATTATAGGCTTGTTAGCCTCACACCAATCCTGGGCAAGACAATGGAGTGATTGATACCGGACTCAATTAATCAAGTATTAAAAGAAGATAATATAATGAATACCAATCAAGATGGGCTTATGGAAAATAGATCCTGTCAAACTAACTTGATATCTTTTTTTGATAAGATTATAAATTTGGTGGATAATAGTGTTGATGTAATATATTTAGACTACCGTAAGGCATTTGACTTGGTACCACATGACATTTTTATTTAAAAAAATCTAGAACGATATAAAAATAACATGGCAGACATTAATTGGATTAAAAGCAGGCTACCTGATAGGTCTCAAAATGTAACTGTAAATGGGGAATCATCACCAAATGGGTATGTTTCTAGCGTCCTGCAAGGATCTGTTCTTGGCACTACACTATTTAGCCCTTTTATTAATGACCTGAAAGAAAACATAAGATCATCACTGATAAAGTCTGCAGATGGCACAAAAATTGGGAGAGTGGTAAACAGTGAAGAGGACAGGTCACTGATACAGAGTGATCTGGATCATTTGGTAAGCTGGGCTAAATGTAAATGTATACATCTAGAAACAAAGAATGTAGGCCATACAGACCTATCATGGGAAGCAGTGACTCTGAAAAAGATTTTGGTGTCATGGTGGATAATCAGCTGAACATGAGCTCCCAGGGATAATGAGACCATTGGATGCATAAACAGGTGACTCTTGGGTAGGACTAGAGAGGTTATTTTACTTCTGTATTTGGCACTGGTGCAACTATCTGATGGAATACTGAGTCCAGTTCTGGTGTCCACAGTTCAAAAAGAATATTGATAAGTTGGACACAGTTCAGAGAAGAGCCATGAGAATGATTAGAAAACATGCCTTAGAGAGAGAAAGAGCGACTCAAGGAGCTCAGTCTATTTAGCTTAACAAACAGAAGGTAAAGGGTGACTTGATCACAGTCTATAAGTACTTACATGGGGAACAAATATTTAATAATGGGCTCTTCAGTCTAGCAGAGAAAGATATAACATGATCCAATGGCGGGAAGTTGGCGCTAGACAAATTCAGATGGGAAATAAGACATACATTTTCAACAGTGAAGGTAATTAACCACTGGAACAACTTACCAAGGGTCGTGGTGGATTCTCCATCACTGGCAATTTTTAAATCAAGACTGGACGTTTTCTAAAAGACCTGCTCTAGGGATTATTTGGGGGAAGTTCTGTGGCCTGTGTTATATAAAAGGTCAGACTAGATGATCACAATAGTCCTATCTGGTCTTGGACTCTATGCATACGAAGCTATTAAATATATGGCCCCTGGGCTGCATCCGTTTCACATGATGTACTTACGTGACCTGTGTGACACATTCAGAGTCTCCAGAATCTAAGCTTTCATTTAAATCAAAAGGTTTGTTTCTATCCTTCATGACTGCAAAGACAACCTTGCAAATCTGAACCGAGTGCAACCAATGGGATGATGTCTGCCTGAGCATGCAGATAGCCTGAAATAATGACTCACAGGGGTGGATTCAGCTGTTCCCTATTAATCTGATTGGAGCATCAAAAGTAAAGCCCAATGATGATAGGTCAGTCTGAGCATAAACTCTTTATCCACTATCAGAGGGGTAGCCATGTTAGTCTGGATCTGTACAAAGCAACAGAGAGTCCTGTGGCACCTTTAAGACTAACAGATGTATTGGAGCAAAAGCTTTCGTGGATGAATAGAAGTGGGTATTCACCCACAAAAGCTTATGCTCCAATACATCTGTTAGTCTTAAAGGTGCCACAGGACTCTCTTTATCCACTGATCGTTTTAGTGGATGAAATGGGGAGCAGGAGCTGGGGGTAGTGATGGGAAACTGTATCTCCAACTCTAAAACCCTCACTTGTGCCGTTCTATAAGGATCAATTCTCTTTGTGGTTCTTTTCAACATCTACACGCAACCATTAGGTGAACTGGTCAGATAACATGGACTCAAGTGCCAGCAATATGCAGGTGACACACCGATCCACCTGTCCTTTACCATGTGCGATGACACCACTACCACTGAGATGGCCAAGTGCTTGGATAAGATCACCTCATGGATGAAGAACAGCTGGCCGAAGTTGAACCCAAGCAAGAAACAGGTGATGCTGGCGGGCAGACGACAATATTTCTAAGAGCTTGCAGCCATGATGCAGTCTCTGCTGGTTGAAGATACACACCCATAGTTGGTCAATTCAGTCCATAGTCCAGGAGTATTCTTCGATTCCTCACTGATGCTGAGGTCTCACGTAACAGCCACCACTGGTAATGCTTTCTACCATCTCCACTTGGCTGAGAAATGTGTCCCATCCTGGCAGATGCAGACCTGGCCTCAGTTATTCACACACCTTCATCACCTCTCAGCTGGACCACAACATGGTCATGAAGTCTTCACCACTTAGGAAACTCCAACTATTTCAAAATGCTGCAGCACATCTCCTCAGCAACATAGGCTACTGCAAACATATCAGACCTGTCCTCTGCTCTCTACATTGGCTTCCCATAGAATTTCAAACCCAGTTCAAGGTCTCGATCCTTATCTTCAAAGAGCTCCACAGCCTGCATCCGGGGTACCTAAAAGATGATCTAAAGCTTCAGAGCTAAGACAGCGGCTGACAAATCCACACCTCAGGGGCAATGGAACGCTCAACAATAAGGGTAAAGCTCAATAAGGGTAAAGACAGAATGTTCTCCAGTGGCAACCTGAGACTAGAATGAATGTCCCCGAGGGCTAAGGACCATCATAAACCTCACCACTTTCCACTCCAAGCACTCTTTGACTTTGCCTTCTCTAACACTGAAACAGGGTTGGCCGCCTGCCGTGCATCCAGGGGTGTCTCTGTGGCACCCTGCCTCAACTTCCCTCCTGGATGTCTCAGCAACTTCAGATCACAGTCGAAACGTAATTAAGACACTCCCCTTCTGGGGTCCAATTTCTTTAGTCCTCACTAGGATTGCCACCATTCTAATTGCTGGTAACCAGACCCCCGAGGCCCTGCCCCTGTTCTGCCTCTTCCCCGCAAGGCCCTGCCCCTGCTCCGCCTCTTCCCCGCAAGGCCTGGTCCCCGTCGCTTGCTCCTCGCCCACCTCCTCCCGTCACTCACTGGATCGTTTCAAGGAGCCTGACTGCAGGTAGGAGGCGGCCCTGGCTGAGCAGGGGCTGGTTCAGGTTAATGACCCGGCGCCTTCCCCTGCCCTGCAGAAACTGGACTTTTGCTCCGGGTGCCATTTATGGTTGCTAGGTCCCCGAAAAGCGGGCACCTGGCAACCCTAAATGGCACCCAGACACAGAAGTCCAAAAGGAGACTGTCTGGATAAAAACCGGATGGATTGCACCCTAGTCCTCACACACACTGGCCTTGCAGTTATAGCCCACAAAAGCTTATACCCAAATAAATTTGTTAGTCTCTAAGGTGCCACAAGGATTCCTCGTTGTTTTTGCTAATCCCAGTTCAGTGTCTCTCTTCCCTTGGGTAGGGAGTCCCCAGCCTGCCTTCCCAGAGATGGGTCCCAGTTCCTTTACTCTCTTCAGGCCCCCAAACTCCCCTGGGGTCATGGTCCTCCCTGTAGGAACCTCTCCCCTCCCCTTCCCCCGCAGCTTCCTGCTCTTTTCAGGGGTGTGCACACTGCATCTGGCAGAGAGCCTCCCAGCCTGGGCAGACAGACTCATGCTAGTTCAGCTCAAGCCGGCGCGCTAAAAATAGCAGCATGGACGTGACGGCTTGGGAGACAGATCAGGCTCTCGAGCCCACCCAACCTCCTGGGCGTGAGCTGGGCCAGCTCGCCTGAGTCTCCACTGGAGCTGCAACGTCCACACTGCTACTGTCAGCCCAGCTACCACAAGCCTGTCTACCCAGGCTGGGCGGCTCACTAGAGGGGAATCAGCTGATTCCTGCTCAGGCGTGCCTACTTAGTAACTAACTTGTACTAGTCGCTAATAACCCAGGCCTCTCACCCTTAAAGGGGCCATCCATCCTGTTACAAACAAGCACAGAGCATCAGTTATATTTAGATTAAAAAAAAAAAAGACACTACCAAAATGAGACCCCTCTCTTCCTGAGAGAGGATGAGAGAACGAACAACACATGACTTAATGCGCTACTGGAAGGTGCTCAGATATTATGGCGATGAACGTGGTACAAACACCTGAATAGAATAGAATTAAAGCCCACTGGGTCGGGAATGGGGAGCTGCTGCAGGGAAGGGAATGCAGGGAAAGTTACAGAGGAAATTCACAAAGAGAGGGAAAGGAGAGAAACAGAAGGGAGGCTGGGGAAGGAAGATAAATAAGGGCTGAGACAGCAGTGACCTAAAGGGGAGCAGATTTTTTTACTGAGCGATGAATGCAACAAGAAAGCGCTGAACAAGTAATAAATAATGAAACATTTAGTTACTGCATGAAGGTCGTATTCGTCCCTGGATCTCTGTGCAAACCTCTTACTGACATCACTGTGCAGTCCTGAATTTATATCCTGGCTGGCCCACAGAGAATTTGTCCTCTCTTTTCAATGAGCGTGACAGCCCCGTTTTAGGCATATGCTTCAATCCCATTAAAGTCGCTGGGGTTTAAGCACATGCTTAAGCGCTGTCCTGAATACGCACGGGCGTAAGAACACCCCTGAGCGCTGTCCTGAACGGGGACCAGAGAAAGTAAAATTAGAATATTTTAATCAATATGTAAAGAAGGAAGGTGTTAGAGAATAAAAAACATGCTGCTAACATCAACTGCTAGGAAGTCACCAGTTGGTCAGAGAGAGAAATCTTGCTGATAGAGTTCATTTTTCTCACTCCACCCAGGAGTTGTGCTTTTTTCTTCCATTTCATTTTTTCTATTTTCTGAATGCATTCATCCTACAGAGATTAAAAAGCTGCCCTGTTCCCAGCTGTCAGAGCAACAGACACTACAGATTGCCAGGGGCTGTCTGACTCCTCACAAAAGAAGGACAAACAGTGGAGGAGTTGGCCTTTAGTGGATGTTCTCATTAATCAAGTTCCAGAGTAAGCTCAGTTGCCATCACTGCGGATCAGCTGAGAGCGCCGCTTTAGGGTGGCCGGTGTAAAGCAGCCCTATGAACCCAGGCTGGGATTTTCAGAAGCGCGAAGCACTGGCCTAACTTTGCTGCTGTTGAGGTCAATGGGAGTTTTGCTTCTAATGCAGCCAAGTGCAAAGCATACATCTAAGAACAAAGAACTTCGGCCCAGATCTTCAAAGGTATTTAGGGGCTTCACTCCCAGTATTTTCAATGGGCACCTAAATACCTTTGAGGGTCTGGGGCATAGCTCACACTTACAGACTGCATCCTGGAAAGCAGTGACTCTGAAAAGGCCTTGGGGGGTCATGGGTGAAATCCAACTGAACGTGAGCTCCCAGTGCCATGGGAAGGCTAAGAGAGTGAATGGGATCCTTGAATGTACAAACAGGAGGATATTGAGAAGGAACAGGGTGGTGTAGGGCATTGATGAGAACATTACTGGACTCCAATGTTGTGTTCTGGTGTCCACATTTCAAAAAGGATGTTGAAAAATTGTAAAAGGTTCAGAAAAGAGCTACATGATTCAAGGCCTGGAAAGCATTCCTTAGAGTGACAGATGAAAGAAGCTCTATCTGTCTAGCCTTCCAAGAGAAGGTTAAGAGGTGACTTGAGCATGGTCTATAAATGCCTACACGAGAAAAACATTTCTGATAGCAGAGGGCTCTTCAATCTACCACCAGACAAAGGTATAATGAGTTCCATTGTCTGGAAGTTTAAACTAAACGAATTCAACTGGGAAATAAGGCACAAATTTTTAACAGGGAGTGTAATTAACCAGAGGAACAACCGAGCCAAAGATGTGATGGATTCTCTGTTAATCTCTTTAAATCAAGAAAGTGCATCTCTTTTAGAAAGGCAGCCAAACTCAACCAAAAGTTATAGGCTCAACTGCAGGAATTACTAGGTGGATTTTTATGGCCTGTGTGACGCAGGTCAGCCATAATGGTCCCTTCTGGCCTTGAAATCTATGAATCTCTGTCTTCAATGGAAGCAGAGTTAGGACAACCCTGAATGTTAAATTGTATTATACTGTTCAGCCACTAGGTGGTACTGTGTATAAAATACCTCATTTAAACAGTGCATCAGAAGAAGTGGTTTTTTTACCCATGAAAGCTTATGTCCAAATAAATCTGTTAGTCTTTAAGGTGCCACTGGACTCCTCGTTGTTCTCATTTAAACAAAACCTCGGCCCTACCTGGCAGAGCATTAAAGGATCTTATGATGAATAAATGTGATATGTATAAGCAAGCTCTGTGACCAGTCCATATGTGGTACAGAAGTTCATGACATGGTGTCAGGAGTAAACTAAGAACAGAAACAGAAGGAACAAAGGTTGCAGACAGAAGGAACAAAGCAACAAAGGTTGCAGGATCCCATCAGCATGCCACTCTTCTATGCCCTGGAGAACTTCAGCTTTGACAAACCTTCACAATGGACGGACTGGGGGCAAGATTTCAAACGGCAAACAAACTCCACAAAGAAACTGGAGATCTACAGGTATCTTCTTTCATTTACGCTATGAGGAAGGAGGCAGAGCATATCTTGAAATCCTTTGACTTTACTGGAGACAGTCACAAAGATGACTATGAAAGGGTTCTGACTATCTTTGATACATACGCTATACCTCAGAAACATGTGGTTTATCAAAGAAAATGTTTTCACCAGAGAATTCAAGAACCAAGGGGAAAATGTTATATGTTTTATAAGAGCTCTGCATACATTGGCTGAAAAATGTGATTTTGGGAATGCAAAACATGAACATATCAGAGACCGGCTAGTTATTGGATTAACAGATAAAGACCTTTCACAGCAGCTACAACTGAAGAGAGATTTAACCCAAGCCACAGCTATATAGATAGCAAAGCAGTCAGAATTAGTCAAACAACAGAACAAAAGAGAGGCACAACTTGAAAAACTTGAAACTAGTTTAGAAGCTGTAAACAGACACAAGTGTTAAAATAATTATCATAAAACCCCTGAGATAAGGAGAGAGATCTCCCAGTTTCAGACAGCTGGAGAGAAACCTCTGTGATTTGGGCTCAGTCTGAAGGCTGGTCTCAAGGCCTGCCTTCTCTCAGAGGAAGGACTTTGCTCTGTGGTCTGACAAGATATTTCAAGTCTGACTCTTTTCAACATTCAGGCATTCAGAGGCTCTCACAGCATGACCCTCCTGCTGCAAAGCATTTGCCACATATTATTATTCAATTAATAACTGTGGAGAACTTGCCCAGATGTCAGGAGAGCTAGTGGCAGACAACTGAACCCACGTAAGGTCACCAAAGGAGAGGAAGGATACAGCAAAATCAAGATTAGTGGGGTGTAGACAGGACCCCGAGGGGCACTGGCAAAGTGTTCTATTCCATTTTTTAATCTTCTCTTTGTGATAGCTTGTATTCTTGGCCACTTAGCATTTCCTCTCCTTTCCCAAAACTTTCATGTACAGCAAATGCCACCTTGAACCAAATTTGCAGTCAGCAACAACGGGCAGATGCCCACTCTGCATGCACCATAGGCCCACACGTACACAAGTAAATACGGTAACTGTATAACTATCACATTTACATAGATATTTGGATATCTGAGTGTGTAACACAGGCGCAGGCCACATTTCTAGCTTCACTCAGCTGCCAGCGCAAAAGTGAATGAGAGGAGCAAAAAATAAATAAAAGGCTAGGAAGGAAAATGTAGCCTTTTCTGTCCAAACTCATTCACAAAATCTAAAAACTTCCATTCAGAATGCTTACATCTCGCCTCCCGATAGGGTCATTTTCCAACTGCTCCTTATTTAGTTTCAGCAGGAGCTTAATGTGCTAATCAAACATGATCGTTTCTCTGTGGGATATAAAACCCCTGCGTGGACTTGATTAGCTGGTTTTTAACATAAAATATTGGAGTGTAAAAATATCACATCTTCCTGAAAGAATTATTTAGTGCTCTCTTCACTTCACTTGTTAATTCACCTATCCCAGTCTGGTTTATATGTTGTGTTCTCTATTCTGTTTTAGACACACATGCTCCAATTCCCAGTTGTCCCAGCCCTGATCTTGGGGCAGGATTGAGGGGGAAAGCAAGGCGAGAATGTAGCTTTAAGCTTTTGCATTCCCCATATTATGAGGCAGCCAGGGTCTTACCTATGTCCTCGTGTAAATAAGAGCAGTCCCAGGACTGCTCTAACTTATTCTTTGCCTTTCAGGGCACCTATGGGCACTGGAAATTAGAGAATGGCTGAAATGCTGGAATGCAAAGGCTATGGCAGGGCATGGAGCAGGGTCCCTACACTAGTTCTTCGCTTGCCAGAAGGACCCTTGCACAGGGTATGTTCTCAGAGGGACATTCCACTACTGGGTATTGGGCCCCCACAGTATAACTCTCTTCCTGGTGAGCCTAGGGAAGCAGTTGGCCTAATAGCACTAGATGGGGATTCAGGTGATCTGAGTTCTATTCCCAGCTCTGCCCTGGCCTGCTAGGTGACCTTGGGCAAGTCCCATTGACTTTCTGTGCCTCAGTTTCCCCATCTGTAAAATGAGGTTAACAATAGGAGGGAGGGATAGCTCAGTGGTTTAAGCATTGGCCTGCTAAACCCAGGGTTGTGAGTTCAATCCTTGAGGGGGCCATTTAGGGATCTGGGGCAAAAAAAAAAATTGGTCCTGCTAGTGAAGGCAGGGGACTGGACTTAATGACCTTTCAAGGTCCTTTCTAGTTCTAGGAGATAGGATATCTCCAATGCTGTCCTCCTTTGTAAAGCACTTTGAGATGGACAGATGAGAAAAGTGCTCTGTAAGAGTGAGGAATTATTGTAATAAATAGCCAAGAATTATGCAATCAGGGTGAAATCCACACCTCAGGGTAGAGAGAGTGGGAGATCCCCCCACAAGGGAACAGCTACCATTCCATTGCAGGGGAAATCTATACCGGCAAGGCTCTTCTAGTATTGATCTGGCCTTAGCTGGCAAGATCTCAGAAACAGGGAAGCTGGCAAGCTATAGCTCAAACCAAAGTAATTTTGGCCATTGACTTTATTGAGAGCAGGACCTGCACTTGCATTAATAAAGCACCCTGTAAATCGATGACACTATCTCCATTATTAACAATTAGCACTGGCCCATACCTATCTCTCCCAGTTATTTAAATCTTTCCCACCCCCACTCTTTCTTTAATTAAATGCGGAGGAAGTGAATCAAATGCAAAGTGTGTCCCAGGCCATCCTCCTCTTTCCTTCCCCATCAGGAAGTAAGGACTATGAAGATTGCATAAAGGTTGATACTCATAAAAGCAAAGCAAATGTCAAGCATACCTCACTGGGTCTTTGTCACACAGGAAGTGCAGCACTATGGACCAAAGCAGACAAGAATAGTAACAAGTTCCAGGCCAGGGATATTAACATATTAATTAATATTAACATAATAATATTAATATTAGCATAATAATTAATATTAACATAATAATTAATATTATTTACAAGCCCTTAGCTAACTATTTCCCCAGACTAAATGTATTTGCAAATCTAAATATAATGGCACATTAACGTTCATGTGGTATTTCAAGTTTGAAATTCCGAGTGTTCGCCTTTGAGGATGACATGAATATCTTCTTGCTCTTTTCGCTCGGACTGGAAAAGCCTCGGGGGTGGTTTGTGAATCCTCCCTTCCTATTTTTAAAGAAAAGTTTAGGGCTTCTCAAAGCTTTTTCAAGCTTCTCCTGACGAGCTGAATTCAAAACCACTGACGTTAAAGGGACATTTCATCATATATTTTTTAACAAAATGGAAGACAGTGCTATATGCACGCTACAAAGATTCTTGCTTGAAAGTCATTCTCTTGCCTCTCTTTCTAGGATGCCCGGAGAAATGAAATACAGGAGCCCCCAAACAGCGGCCCAGAACTCATGCCTTGCTAGAGTCCCGGGAACTCAGACCTCAGTTGTGTTCAGCTCTTTTTTTAAAAATGGGGTTCAAAGTGAGTTCTTTCGGCCCTCCCTGCCTGAGAAAGGGGAGCAAATCCATCCCAGGCCAAACTCCCAGTGAAATCAATGGGGGTTGTGGGTGCTCAACCCCACTGAAAAAAACAGGGTTGGGGATAAATGTGCCAGAGGCAGCTCTGGTTATACTTTCTATACCTGTGTGTCATGGGGGGACTTCCCAGCCCCTCCTGCAAAGTACTCTGCCTATCAAAGCCAAAATATTCTCAGCCATTTCACTCTGGGGCTACCAGCACTGATGCCGGCTGCACTAGAGACCTCTTCATCTACGACTCTGGTAGCCCCCAGAGGTGTGGAGAAGCAAGGAGAAAGGACTCCTTACACATGATCCCTTCCTCTAGCCCTCTCCACCTACTGGGAGGCTTGCTTCTGCCCATAACAAAAAGGGTTTTAGTCTCCGTAGTCCAGCAAAGAGGGGCTTCTGTGTTATCCACTCAACCCAATCTTCTCACGTTGGGCACCCAAAACTGCTGGACACTTCTGCAGATGTGACCTCTCTCTATGACAGTTTGTCCATCCATATACAGGGTGTAACTGCACGCAGCCAGAGGCCTTCTTGAGAACCTTCTATGGAAATATTAAGTTTCATAATTGAACATCAGGGAAGTTTTCTTTAAGCTAGATCCAACCTTTTCACTTAATGTGTATTGCTTCTAATGCCAATAAAAGCAGCATCACCTGGAAAACCTTTCCCATGTAGAGTAAATGCCATTACAGCTGCAAGAGTATTTTCAAGAAATCCCAGCTGTGACCTTCAAACTCAGATTCCTAGAGACGTTTACTACACGGTAATTTCTCCTTTTCAATACCTGCCATTCATACCCAGGTACTAAATAAATGTTGAGTCTCCAGCCTGAATTTCTGACTCAGGTTTTGAAAAGAGCAAGAGCCAATTATTTGAATGTATCTGAAAATATTTATACAGAAACAGGGATCACTATGAATAACTGTCAGATCCGCAGAAGCATCCTGTGCAGGGGAACAATTAGAATAAATTCTGCATGGGTTATTTACAATCCAGCTGTTTCAGCAATTATAACCTTAATGCCTGCTCTTGCTCTCACAACCAAAATGAGATGATTCGTCCCTGAGATCACAAACCCTAGTGTTTTCCAACGCAGTGAAGTTGTATGTAAAGAAATATAGAGAACATCATTACGGTCACTCCTGTAACAATGAAACTCCTCTCCTAATGACATGTTGCATCTGGAAAGGGAACTTTCTGAGCAGTGACAAAATCCATTGGCTATAACTCCTAGAATCTGTGAGTACGTTTTAGTAGTTAGGGAGTTTTTTTTGTTTTGTTTTTTCTTTTTTGCAGGATATTCCATTTAAGTTTCCCAGCTGCTGGTAAGGCCTCTTGCCCAAATGGGGATTTATTTCTCAAACATTTACCATGCCACAAATATATTGCAAGCAAATGTTTAGCCCATTCCATAGCCCGCAGGCCCCAACTGGGGGGCATGCTTGCCCCTAATATTTCTGACACGGTTGACGCACTCTTTTTGTTCCTGAGGTTGCTCCCAAGGGGATTGGATAAGGCAACATTCTTGCTGAATGCCCAGTATGTCAGGAGGACCCTCAGGGAGCCTGGCCCTGTTTTTTTAGATTAACCACCTGCTTTATAATGGAGGAAATACAATCTTTTAATACAAGCTGCAGTTGAAAGAAAAACTGTCCAGATTTTTGCAGAAGGCAAAGAAGCACACGCACAAAGTCCAGCAGCATCTTCTCGGGAGGGTTTCCAGCTGGGCACCTAGGCCCCCAAAGTCACTGGTCATGTGAAAATATTGGTCCGTCTTTCTCCTTTCCTTTGGATTTTTCTCTTCCCTCTTCCTCTTTTCTCATTGCTTCTCCACGTCTCCCTGTCCCCTTTCCCCTTCCTTTCATGAGTCCCATTCTCTCTCCTTCCATTCAATTTCATTTCACCCCATAGCCCAGAAGAAGTCAAACCTGGACCACCAGATGCTTTTGAACAGACCCCAAAATCTTTTTGTTTACTTATTACAGTAAAAGCTTTGAGTATCAGAGGGGTAGCCATGTTAGTCTGAATCTGTAAAAAGCAACAGAGGGTCCTGTGGCACCTTTAAGACTAACAGAAGTATTGGAGCATAAGCTTTCATGGGTGAATGCCCACTTCATCAGACTTGCGTTCACCCACGAAAGCTTATGCTCCAATACTTCTGTTAGTCTTAAAGGTGCCACAGGACCCTCTGTTGCTTAGTAAAAGCTTTGTTATCCGGCATGTTAGGGGAATGGGGGGTGCTGGTTAGTCAAAAATCCCGGTTAACTAAAAGTTACACTTACCAATGGAATACCAATTTTCAAAGAACTAGAATACAATAAAATGACTAAAGTATAAAATAGTATATGGGTACTCACCAATCCAGTAGTAGTATTGCGCTGCAGAGTGGTTGGTTTCTTGAAGCACTTAGGTGTAGACAGGTAAAGTTTTCAGTACAGTGGTGTGACAGGGTGCTAAGCAGAAAACTGCTTAGCCAGCCCTCTGTCACTCCAGCTCCAGTTAAGGGAGGTGAATTGGAGCTGGGTAGACCACCTGGTCCTGATTGGGGAAGCTGGAACAGCTGCTGCCTCATCAGGCTGGGGCTGGATAAGAGCCCCAGGGGAAGGAAGCTGTGGGGAGCTGGAAAGAGGAAAGCTGCAGTAGAGAAAAGGCAGTGAGGGGAAGCAGAGAGAGATGGCTTGCCCCCTCTCTCCTGCCGGTGGACTGCAAGAAGGGGACTACTTGTATGGTGGAAAGGTGGTGGGAGCACAGCCTGTAAATAAAAGCACCAGGTGGGCACTGCACTTAAAGGTCTCTGTGCGACTCTTGGTCCTGTGGTGGCAGAAGCCAGGAGGGCCCTGTGCGGACACTGCTACAAGTAAGTTATCTTACGATGCTACGTATCACTATGGGCAGTGCATGGTGTACACCCAGATCACTAAACATACACTTAACACTAAGGCCTGGTCCACACTAACCCCCCACTTCGAACTAAGGTACGCAAATTCAGCTACGTTAATAACGTAGTTGAATTCGAAGTACCTTAGTCCGAACTTACCGCGGGTCCAGACACGGCAGGAAGGCTCCCCCGTCGATGCCGCGTACTCCGCTCGCTGAGCTGGAGTACTGGTGTTGATGGCGAGCACTTCTGGGATCGATCCGGGATTGATTTATCACGTCTAGACAAGACATGATAAATCTATCCCAGAAGATCGATTGCTTACGGCCGGACCAGGAAGTAAGTGTAGACCTGGCCTAAAACTGTAGTAAACATGATTTAATCTCTCTTTGGTGATTCAGAAGGCACTTCAGGATCTTGCAGTGCCTCAGGGTCATCATTACTAACATCAGTTATCACTGTAGATGTTGAAGGTGTAGGAGATTGGGCTGAATCTCTAATGACCCTATGACCCACTCTGGAAGCTGCTTTTTTGAATAAATCCCTGATATCCGCTTCCTTACTTGTCTTCTGCCTCTTTTGCATAAAAGTAGAGTGCAGAATGTGCAATTGCGTAACTTCCCAGGCAGTATACTAGTCCCGGTTACTAGATCGAAGATTTGTATTGGGAGATATCAGAAATGCTGATTAATAGAGCTTTCTGGTTGATAAAGTGCCAGATAACCGCTTTTACTGTACTATCATTATTGTTGTTTTTTTTTATTATTTACTCTGGACCTTGACTATACCTTGACCAAGAAATTTGGACCTTGACAAAAAATAATTGACTACCCCTGCCACAGCCCCTTCACGTCTGTTGTTCCCTTTCTTTCCTCAGAGACATCAGATTTCGTGCATTCAGCCTGTGATGTAGTCACTGACGTGTTCTCTCTCTCTCTCGGGCCTTCCACGCAAACAACCTCTCTTATGGTCCTTGCAGGCCAAGTCTTGCATGGAGTGCCCGATTTGTCCTAGCATCTCTGCCTTCTCCTTTTCCTGCTGCTCCCCTGCCAAGATTCACTTTTCTAGAGGCTGTGGTTTCAAGCACTGTGAGATGTGTTTAGCACGAATCTTTCCCAGCTGTGACAAGCCCTGGAGTGTTTATCTGTGAGCACATGCACGTGGGAGATTTCACATATACACACAGCAAAACTGTCATCGGAGGGAGATCCTTTAAAAACCGACTTAAATGCATGTGACATTGATGCTGCATGAATGAAAGAAAACAGAAACTGGTGAGTGCCATCCTGAGCCGTATCCGATCAGGGTATTGGTCCATCTAATTTGGCACCTTGCCTTTGGCGATGGCCACTGGGGACTGTTTCTTTATAAACCCTGCTGGGCAGGACCTGTTGCTTGTTAGGTGAACGTATAGCACCTTGCACACTGGGGTCCTGCTCAAAGCTGGGGCCACTAGACCTACTGTAATACACATGATAAATCATAGTAAACGCAGCCCACTAGCGCAACATGACTACCTGCGTGTTGCTGGGCATGCAGCAAGAATGTCCTTCCCAGTGGTCATATCATGTTTAACATTTTACTGCCCTGAACTACATTGCTGAGTCTAGTACTCCCTGGACAGTGGGATGTCCCAGCGCTGGGCAATGCTAACTAGCCAGTGCTTTGATGTTAGCATCTCTTTTAAAAATCACTTGCACAGCACCAGATGGACTCAGCCCTTTGCAAACAGAGGTTTCCGTCCTGTACTTGGCTCCACCTGGTGTCAGGGTTTGTCCACCTGGAGCTCAGGACAGGATCAAGACCAACATAAGGATTTAGAAGGCCAGTGTTCCTTCATGGTTAGGCTTACCTATGGTCAGAGCAGGTATTTGGAGCACCTGCAGAGGGTTAAGCATGCCAGGGACCTGTTTGCTGGCCATTTTTGACACAGTGTGGCCTAGTGGCTAGAGCATTGGCCTGGGACTCAAAAGACCTGGGTTCTATTCCCAACGCTGCCACTAGCCTGGTGGAAGACCCTGGACAAATAGCGTCACTGCTCTGTGCCTCAGTTTCCCCATCTGTAAAATGGGGGTAATGCTACTGACCTCCTTTGTTTGTAAAGCCCTTTGAGATCTACTGCTGACAAGTGCTATATAAGCGTTAAATACTATTATTTGTAACTACCATCACAATTCCAAACCATTATCAGCAGAATTTAAGGGTTAATGCTGCAAAATGTAAAAAAAGAACAAAAACACGAAGGGAGCAAAGTCGCTACATCAAAAGGGCTTTACCAATGTGTGTCTTATGGGCCAAAGAGCACACGACCCACTCAGGCAACATCTTCCAAGAGGTGCTGATCTTAAAGGAGCAATATTTCCTTCTGCTATTGTCTTTCTTGGTAAAAATGAGTCATTAAACTGTTGGTCACTGTTGGGCAGGGAGCCACTTGATGAAGCAGACACCCTGGCTAAAGAATGGGATTTCAAGTTAGGAGATCTAAATTCCATTCCCAGCCTTGCTATGGATTTGCTGAGTTACTGTGGAAAAGTCACTTGAGGTCTGTTTCCCCATCTGTAGAACAGGGATAACCACTCTAACCTCCACCCACTCACCAACCAATCTGTCAGGAGATTTAACACATTCATGTTTTGAGATCTTTAGATGGAAGGAGTTCCATAAGCACATGGTCCAAACCCACTGAATGGTGAGACTCCCATTGATTTCAAGGGGCTTTGGATCAGGCTCTAAATCACTGATACTCAGACCTCAGTGGTTCAGGAGCCAAATTAGTGATCAACATTCCCCAAAAGAGCCACAGTAGTGTGAAGTCATTGTTTCATATATATATATATATATATATATATATATATATATATATATATAAAAAAGCATCCTGAATGGTTAATAATTTAATATCATGTGCTGCAAAGAGCTGCAGGAGACACATGAAAGAGCCACTTGCGGCTTGAGAGCCTCAATCTGAGTATCACTGCTCTAAATGCAATGTAACATTACAGCGAGTAAAAAATTCTGGTGGAATGTTTCTCCATCAGAAAATGCAGTGTTGTTAACAATTAAAACTTGCTGCGGGAACGTGTCAATTTCAAAGTTTAATTCAGAAAAAAATTGATTTGATTTTTCATTTCAAAACAGCTTTCGCTTTGAAGTTGTTTATATTTTGTCAAATTATAATATCAAATTTTAACAGGTTAAATTCAGAACAAATCATTTCAATTTTATCCAAACAGAACATTTCAAATGACTCAAAACAAACTTTAAAAAAAAAAAAGTTTCATTTTGTGGAAAATTTTGAAATGTTTAGTTTTTCGGTCCAAACTGGAATGAAAACAAATTTCCCAATGTCAGAATTTCCTGTGGAACAGAAGCTCCAAGTTTCCACCAGCTCTATGTAAAATATTATATAAACACAGCTTCACTCGTTCTCCTAAACAGTAGAAATGTAAATGGAGCTGAAAAAATAGCCTTAAAATACCTAAATGCTATGAAGATATCAATATAAAAATTAAGTGCTTTATTTTTAAATGGTATCTGTATGAAAATACAGCATCAGTTGAGTACCTCAATAATATATGATCATCTCTTCTGCTAAACCATCTCAAACCTTTTTTCCTGATCAGGTCTCTATTTACATAAGGTGTAATTCTATGATCAGTTCTCAGCGGGGAAGGGAAAACCCCCCACTTATCTGCCGGATGTTAGGCTGTCCTTGTGCTGTCCATAAAGCATTTGTTCTGTCCCTCCCACATTTAATTTGTGAGATATACAAAGAACACTTTGGGGATTTGAGGACAATCAAGCAGCTTGGTTTATTGCTGTGCTTAACTAGACTACTCCAAGCATCTGGAGTGGAGTGGGAGATAGGGCATATATGTGTGGGGGCGATGGATGGAACAGAGGCATATTATTATAATTAATCCTTTGAGATGTATAGAGCAACAGTATTAGCAGGGCCTATTAGTAAGGTTGCCTGATGCTCCCATTAAGTCTTTCAAAAATTCCAATTTGCACATGCTCAGTAGAGATTTCTTATATTTTAAATTCCCTGAAGATTCTGTCTACACTGAGCATGCTCCAGCCTGGGGCTGAGCAGGGCTTTCCCTGCGACTGTAGCTCTGAGCTGCTATGTGTTGTGCCAGGTGCTGAACAGACACCTGAACTGATAGCAGGGAGCCTGTCTCTCCTGTGCTATGACTGACCCCCTGGTAGGCCCAGGCACCAGAGATGAGATGATTCAAATGGAAAGGGGACAAGAGCTGGCCTCTGGGAGGCGTGGGGAGACCTGGAAACCAGTAGATGAGGAGGATACTGAGATGGAAAATATAGTCTGTGGTCCTAAAGACTGTCAGAATGCATATGCACAAGTGGGCAATGAAGGCTGCACAGAAATCCTGAATTTTAGCATTTCTGAACTTTGGGTGCTTGGCTTAGCACCTCAACAATGTTCTTTTAACGTCGTTTTTGTGTATAATATATATTCATGCTAGAGAAAAACAGGCAAAATATCATACTGCCTCAAAGCATTGCAGCAGGACCCATCCCCTAAATGGGGGGTAAGGACTTTCCCCTCAACTTTTTCCTCCTTTTCCAACAAGCAGCAGTGAGTGAGAAATGGGGGTAGGGCACACTTCCCAACAGCAATGATGGCCTTCGGATTAAGGCTTTGTACTGGGATGCAGGAGATCTGGGTGTGATTCCTGGCTCTGCCTCAGATTTCCCATCTGACCTTGGACAAGTCACTTAGTCACTCTGTGCCTCAGTTTCCCATCTCTAAATTGGAGATGATAACACTTCCCCACTGCAGAGAGGGGTGGGGAGGATAAATTAATTCATGTTTTTGAGGTGTCCAGATACTGTCATAATGGGCTCCTTATGAGTAGATAGATGGATACGCTACTCAATGGCAACCCTTATAGCTTCATGATTTTGGCATGTTAAAAATCTGTGGATTAGAGATTTCTGTAAATGCAAATACACGACGACAGCAAGTTCCTCCTTTAACGGTACTCCTGCAAAGCTTTAATACAAACAGACCATCAGATCAAGGAATGTGCATGATTCATGCGGTATGTTCTCTAACATGGTGGAGCGTTGGAGGCTGTTGAACTAAGTGGATTAAAAACACATGATTACGTTTCTTAAAATAAGGCTCCTACAGTTTTCAGAGTTAGAGGGTGGGGGCCAGTCATGGTTTCTATCAGAAACAGGGTTTCTCAAGGTGGATAGCAATATAGGAGCTAAAAAATCCTTTTATTTGCAAGGATCTTTTTTTTTTTGCAGGGGAGGGGGGCGAGGGAGGAGTTGTTGAGCTGTCCTTAGCTGAAGTAGTATAAAAACATAAGAGTTCACATTTAGTGTTGCTGGCTCACAATGGGAGCTGATGTAGACTCAGCATTCATTGCCTCCACTGCTACATCTTGCTGGGCTTGGAGGGAGAGATATCATGGTACCAAAGTCACTGCAGACTTCCATGAGCTGCTATTAGACCAAGATCAGATGGTTTTTTAAAAGATGTTGCCAGTGCTTAGTTTTACAGTCACTTTTGCTTCTTTTTCAGGAAAGTGGCCAAAGAACCTAGAACAGCGGAGATGTTTGGCTGTGAGATGTGCCTAGAGCACATGCACTTCAAAGAGGGACAGGTTCAACGCACCTAGATGCCAGAGACTTGGGGTAAATAGCACACAGTTGAAAGATATTTATTCAGGGGTCTGGTCTCCCTCCTTTGATGAGAATGTGCAGCTTCTATTAAAGACACAAGGTGGATGAGGTAATGTCTTTTATTGAACCAGTTTCTGTTGGTGGAAGGTACAAGGTACACCACATGTTGCGATAAGGCTGGACCCTTGAATCCTGAAAGCTGTGTTGTGGGGGTATTGCTCATCGTAGCAATGGAGATATGTCTGCAGGTTTTGTATCTATTGTTCTGACAGGGTCTGGTGCGGTTTTGAGTTGATGTGGCCTGGTCTGTGGGGAGCTTGCTTCTGATGACAAGCTTGGTGAGTTATTTGAAGGCTAGAAAAGGGGGGTTGGGAAAGATTTCTTTTAGGATATGTTCCCCATCAAATATGGAAGCCAGACTAAACAGTGACATGTACTTCCTGAGCAAATGCCAGAAACAAAACATCACTCCAGAGGGCTTACCATCTATAACCCTCTGACCACTACATCCAGCTTCAAATATGCTGAACTGCTCTGCAGAAGGACCTCAGAAAAACTGAGGCACCATCTCCTGTACTTACATACTCCAGAAGAGACCACCTCAAACAAGAAATCATCACATATCCCACACACTGGAAGAAAACAAAATTCAGGAAATCTACCCAGAGCTCATGCAGGAAACCCAAAACAACTATCAAAAAAGTCTGATGATAGCCATTCAACACATCAACAAAAAGTGGAACCAACTACAACTCCACAACCACCAGAACATCCCCTCTGGGAGAAATCAAGACCCCATGACCCACCACACAGGCACCACATGACACCCCAACGTCATCAACTTATTAAAACTACCCCTAACCAGAACAGAAGTATCTGCTCTCCAAGAGACGGAACTTCTGCCCCCGCCACAGAACCTGATACCATACTAACATGTGGAGAACTAGAAGAATTCTTCAACTGACTCCTCCTGAAGGAATTCTTTCATAACAAAGACAAAACCACCCACAATCACCATATCCCCACTAACAGTCATAACAAAAATGAATCATCTGACTGGACACACACCCCCACCCCAGCAGATGAAACCACACACTGGATCATTGCACAGATTGCTTCAGGGGAAAAAAAGAGACGGTAAAATCCTCAACAAACACACATCCACCACAATCTCTCTACCACCGAAAGGACAGCTGTAGTCTCTGAAATCCAACCACAAGACAGTGATCAAACCTGCAGACAAAGGGGGTGCTATCATAGACCTTATTCATGATGACCAAGTCAATGAGGCCAACAGACATGTCGCTAACACCGCCTACTATAAAAAACTGATAGATGACCCCACACCACAAGTCACACAGAAATTTAAAGGTACCATCACATCCTTCCCAAAACAGTTCCAAGAAAAACTCTACAACCTCATCCCCCACAAACCCATCTCAGGGACTTTGTGCACACTTCTCAAGGTACACAAACAAGGGAACCCAGGCAGACCCATCATATCTAGCCACAGCTCTCTTACTGACGGAATATCAGGACTCATAGAAACCATCCTAAAACCACTTGCCACACACAGGGTCAGCTTCCTCCAGAAACTCCACCACACTAACAACTTCACTCAGAACAGCATCTTTGTCACAAGGCATGTCACCTCCCTATACACCAATATCCCTCATCATGAAGGTATCGCTGCCTGTCTCAAATACATACCAGATAATGCATATCACTCAGAAATCCACTCAAAACACATTGCCAAACCCACAACAACTTCACATTTAACAACAAACACTTTATCCAAACCATGAGAACAGCCAGGGGTACTAGGATGGCTCTCCAAAATATCGACCTCTTCATGGGTTACCTCAAGGGAGAATTTCTGGGGAAAAAATGCAACACAAAACCAACAATATACCTGAGATGCATTGATGATATTTTCATCCTCTGGACAAAAGACCTAAACTCCTTCACAGATTTCCACCACAACTTTGACAACTCTCACCCATCCATCAAACTCTCTCTGGAACAAACATACACACCAACATCAACTTCCTGGATACCACGTGTTACATTCTGTGCCCCAAAAAGACACCCTGGCACCCCCATATTCACCACTGTCATATAATTATATGTTTTTACAAAGTATGCCTTGTGAGGTATCATTCTAAAAGTCTTGATCTGCTAACCATTAACATCCTGTTGGATTGTATATGTTAACATTGTATGTGAAATTATGATGTTTTGCTATGTATGTGTTGAAAGATGTTGTGAAGTTGGAAACACCCACAGCAAGTCTTTCAGGTACAACAATGAAGAAGCTAGACAGTGTTAATGGCCTATCAACAAAGACGATGGACCATGGAAGAGCTTAGCCTCACCTGTGAACGCTTCAGACAGCCTATGGATAATGGCTGCTATGACTCAGCAAGGCACGCAAGAGCATGTGACCAGACCACATGATAGTGAACTCCATTTTGGTACCTGTATTTTTCCACAAACTGGGTTGGGAACTTGGCTTAGAACAAACGGGTTCCCACCATATGGAAAGACTATAAAAGATGGGGTCTGACATCATTTCTGGGCCTCCCTCCCCACACAAGAGAACACCTGGAAACACCTGAGGAACAAAGACAGAACTGGAGGAAGTGCTGGGCCCAGGCTAAAGGGATTTCTAGCCTGTGCATGGAAACTTGGTGGACTGCTTGTACCATCAGTGAGTGTGAGATATTGCTGATTTAAATCCTATATGGTATATTAGGTTTAGTTTGCGTTTTTGTTTAATTTCCTGGGTAACCGCTTTTGATTTGTTTGTTATCACTTGTAATCTATCTTTCTGTAGTTAATAAACTTGTCTTATGTTTTATCTTAAGCAGTGTGTTTTTGAGTGAAGTGTCTGGGAAAATCTCAGCTCAGTCAACAAGGGCTGGTGTGCATTGTCCTCTCCACATCGAGGGGGGGGGGGCGAACTGGGTAATAAATTCACAGTGGTTGGATTTTTGACCAGGGCGGGATGGTTCAGCTCTGGGGTCCTAGGCTGGGAAGCTGGGGGTATTTTGGCTGTAGCCTCTCTATGGTTGGTTCATGCACTGGCTGGCCAGAACCTGCATGCAACTGCAGCTGGGTGTGTCCCTGCCTGTGTGAATGCTGGTGGCAGTGTAGGAGCAGTCTGCAGCTAGTCACAGCAGCACAGTGTGAGAGGGAACCAGGCTGGTGAGTCAGAGGGCTCAGTGGTACCCCAGCTCCAGGTTGCACCCAGGGGGACACATCACACCATGATCAGCTTCAGCAGTGAAACCCTACAAATGACTGCACAGAAGAAACCCCACAGATCACCACACTTACCTCCACAGATCCAGTAACCACCCCAGACACACCAAAAAAATCCGTTACCTACAGCCAGGCCCTCAGATAACACAGAATTTGCTCCAAAGAGAAAGTCCGGGATACACACCTAAACATGCTTAAAACTGCCTTCACTAAACAAGGACACTCCACCAGAGAAGTAGATCACATTGTGGAAAAGGAGAATCTGCTTCAAAACCAGAAAAAGAAACCCACTGACCACACACCCCTAGTTGTCATCTACCATCCCACACTGGAACCTATACGGGGTATCATTAAACAATTACAACTCATATTTGATTGGGACCACATCCTAAAATAAATCTTTCCCGAACCTTTTCTTCGGGCCTTCAAGCAACCCCCCAGTCTCACCAAGCTCATCATCAGAAGCAAGCTCCCCACAGACCAGGACCCACCAACTCAAAGCAGCACCAGACCCTGCCAGAACAGATGCAAAACTTGCAGACATATCTCCACTGCTACGATAATCAATACCCACCACAACACACCTTTCAAGCTTCATGGGTCCTACACATGCCTATTACAACCTTCGGTGTACCTCATTCAGTCCATCAAATGCCCCAATAACAACTATGTGGGTGAAACAAAACCATCACTACACTCTCAAATAAACTCCCACAGAAAAAATGATAATAGACAAAAATATCATCTCACCTGTGGACAAACACTTTTCACAAATGTCAAGATTCTAGCCTTGCACTCCCATTGACCTCAGTGCAGTCAGAGGTTGCACAGCTGTAACTGAGGACAGATTCTGGTCCTTTAAGTGCGCCAGACTTTCCTCTCGGCAGTACATATTGCAACGCCCAGGATGTTCATGCTGTGGCCAATTTGCAAACCTAACTCAATACTTAGAAGATGGCTTTGAAACCTGCAAAAATTACAGGGGCTGCATTCATAGAATCATTGAAGACTAGGGTTGGAAGAGACATCAGGAGGTCATCTAGTCCAATCCCCTGCTCAAAGCAGGACCAACCCCAACTAAATCATTCCAGCCAGGGCTTTGTCAAGCCGGGCCTTACAAACCTCGAAGGATGGAGATTCCACCACCTCACTAGGTAACCCAGTCCAGTGCTTCACCACCCTCCTAGTGAAATAGTTTTTCCTAATATCCAACCTAGACCTCCCGCACTATAACTTGAGACCATTGCTCCTTGTTCTGTCATCTGCCACCACTGAGAACAGCCTAGCTCCATCCTCTTTGGAACCCCCCTTCAGGTAGTTGAAGGCTACTATCAAATCCCCCCTCACTCTTCTCTTCTGCAGACTAAATAACCCCAGCTCCCTCAGCCTCTCCTCATAAGTCATGTGCCCCAGCCCCCTGATCATTTGGCTGCTTGTGGCACTGTGAACCATGTGCCATTCTACTGAAACTCTAAACACTGAAAATCCATTTCCACAGGGGCATTTTAGGTAGACTAGAGTAGCAAAATGGAGAGAGAAACAGATCATCCTAGAGAATCTGGCTCCTTCAGAATTCCCTCCCCCACCTCCTCGGCACCGACCTTGAACAGAAATACTGGTATACGTTAAATCGAGTGAGAGCTGGAGTGGTAAAGACTGGTGACAATATGACCAAATGAAAGCTGAAGAATGACCCCTGTAATGGGGGTAGACACATTGCTGGAGTGCCTCCTGGTGGCTGGGTCTGGGAATTAGCTCTCACTCAATCCGGTGCCCCATTCCGTCAGTTGCCCACCTCATGGCCTCTCTCTCTGGGACTTGGGGTGCTCCCTCTTTGTGACTCGGTCCTCCGGCCAGGTCACTATTCAGTCCTCCCTTTTCAGGATGTCAAAGTCCCACTGGACAAAGTGTCCATATGCCATGTCAGACAATCTTCCAGCCCAAGTCCAGTTCCAGGGCCACTTCCCCAATAGCTGGTAGGTGAACCAGGCCCATCCACTACTCTGGGTTCCAACCCAGGGACTCTATGCCTAGTAACCACAGACTACTCAATCTCAGACCTCGTTGCTGTTTCCCTGGGCTTCTTCCTACCTCTCTTCTCTATCTCCTAGCCCACCACTGATTTACCAGCCTGAGCTTCCTCCACTCCTAGTGGCTAATCCCGCTTCTCAGCTTCCTGCCAGACTCTGTAGTCCAGGGCAGGATGCCAGGGCTTTACTGTTCCCCTAGAACTCCTCCTTGTCCCTAGCCAACTCCCTTTCTCTCTAGGAAGTGACTGCAGAGTTCCTGGCTGCAGCCCCCTCCTGCTTTCTCCTTGATGGCTTTATACAAGCTCAGCCTGCCTCTGCCCAGCTAGGCTTCATCTTCAATGAGACTTTATCAGGCCCTGGCCCTCCTATAAGGTTAATTGGCCCTTTTTAACAAGCTTGGGCCTTGTGTGGGGTGGACACCCCATCACAGATCCCAAATGTGAATGTGGGGAACCTAGACAAACACTAGAATACTGCCTAATTCAGTGCTCTCCCCCGCACCCCACCCCACCAGGAACTGTTCAAGATAAATGACACACCAGGTCTTGGCTGAGGTTTTGGAGCGACAAGCTAGGAGGATGACTCACTAACAATATGTCAGCTCCCTCATCTCCTCTACCAATGATGCTAGCCTCCACAGCCCCCTTGTTAAACTTTCAAACAAGCACCTTCGTGCTTTATCCAGGGATACCCCTCATACTTGGGAGGAGCTCCCCATAAACATCCACATAGCTACCTCATTGTCCTACTTCAAATCCCTCCCTAAAAACTTCCTTTGCAGTGATGCCTACAGAAAACTGGACAACTTTTTTTTGCTGAGACCACTGCTTATCCTGCTGGCCAATGTTGTCTTATTGTTTCTTAGTATTACCCCAAGCTGTCTGTCGGTATCTATCCGTGGTCTCTCATCGTATACTCAGTTTGTAAACTCTTTGGGGGAGGGACTGTCTTTTAGTTCTGCATTTGTACGGTGCCTAGCGCAATGGGGTCTGGGTAATAATAAATAAATAACAGACTCAGAAGCTGGCAGTAACAACAGCTGCACTCATTTTTAAGGAAGCATTTTTGTCTTTTGTCTGACCCTAAAATGCCACAAAAGTGTCCCAGTTTTCAAGTGTGCAAATACAGTCACTTTAATCAAGAGATGAGAGAGAGAGGGGCAATTTCAGTCCTACCGTGCTTTCTGCCCTGCTACCCAAATGTCTGCCTACCTCCACCTCCCTCTCAGCAGCATAGCAAAGGATGGAGGTGCACACAGCTTTGATGTACGTATGTTAACATTCAGTGCTTTCAGGCCGCAGAGTGCAGAGAGACTCCATGCCAAGAATACTGTACTCTGGATCGCTCTGCTAAAACCTCTGAAAGTCAAGGAAGATGATATTTCCATCTCTCGGAAACTAAATACTGGGAACGCGCCCACACAATTCTTCTTACAATCTCCAAAATTCAGTTAGCCACAAGGGATGGGCAGGGGTCAAGCTTTTCTTGGCTTAATAGTAATACTATTGTGTATTAACCCCTTCCCTACTAGTGGTGCACAAATTCTCCTTGGCTAACAAAGAAATAGACATGGCATTCATATGCACAAATACATATTCATTTTTGCAATGGATGCGGTTTTAACTCTGCCAGGTCCCTGCCTCCACAACTGGGGAGGCACAGCAAAAAACGGTACAGCCTCCAGAACGTCATACGGTAGCATTAATTACCGGATCATACCACATGACATCCTTCCATAGGACCAGACGGGTACCATGTCAGTAGCTGTATGTCAAGAAGTGAAGGGCGCTTTGGTTTTCTGCCTCTGAAAGTCTCGTGCAGGACTTTCAAAGCATGATTAACGACTGCTGTCTGAAAAATGAAACTGCGACTCTCTTCCATTTTTATGAGTGCTTTAAGGTAGAGCAGTAATCCCGGAGTCAGATAACCAGGTCACTCACCACACGTTTATTTTCTTAGCACTGTGCTTCCACTATTTGGAGAGAGCAGCAAGATAGGAAAATGGGAACGTTCAATTGCAAAGATGGCTGCTTTTTTTATTCAGTCACTCAGCCAAGCACTTCAGAGGAATGGACGACAATTGTGTACATACGGCCAAGCCCGAAAGCAGGGAACCAAATTGGCCAAATGAGCTTAGAGCTATCTTTAAATCAGCCAACCAAAACAACATAATACTTCAGCAGCCGGGCACCACTGCTTACCAGAAGGTCAGGAATTAATTTTGATCTACATGTTTGTCACAATGGGATGCCGAGCCTCAGTAATCAATACTGAACTCCCAAATGTTGCACGTTAGACAAGGACAATGAGACGACGTTGGAGTAACCTTATACTGTCTGGCAGCGCTCTTTGGTAGGGCAGTTTGCAGCAGCCCAGCTGTCTCGGAGCTCGGGAGCTGTTGGGCTGGTAGAATTTGGACGTTAACAGCAGCTGTTAGTGTTCCACGTTTCCCCCTTAGTGTTTGCCTTCGACTTTAACGAGGAATTTTTCAGTGGGTCTCAGCATTGCCTAGTCTTTTAGAGATTACGCTTTCGGCTACAAAAATAGCACAGACGGTAAAATCATCATCATAAATCAGAGAAGAACTCCCCAGAGGAAGAGAGAGATTTTTCTTTTCCCCTCCCTATGTAAAAGGCATCAGCTTCCATTTATATATTGCGTTTCTCATCCCAAAGTGCTTTACAAAGTGTGTGGCCATCCTCTACTAGATTTTGCACATCACAAAATACCACTGAATTAGCCATGAAATCCCCTGCACGTAAACAGGCACTGATGGGACGCTACCGCAGCCTAGCATTAAAAGCAGCGGCATAGAATAGTCACCAGAGAGCCATACACTCCTGGAAAACAAAGTGTGGTCACTAGGACAATGGGAGGAGTCACAGCTGCTGACATTTGTTCCTTATAGTCTCCCTAAAATATAGCACAACGTGGAAGTATAGGCCTCTGGTTAAGGCGCTGGATTAGGGCTTGGAAGAGCTGGGTTCAATTTCTGACTCTTCCTTTGTGACCTTAGTGTCTCTGTGCCGCAGTGCGCCATCTGAAAGAGTGGTGAGAATAATCATTCAAACGAGTCACGAGTCACCGTAATTTGCAACGCAGAAGCAGCTACTAAATACACTGGATGGGGCAAGCCACAAGCCTGGGTTATTTGTGAATAACGGTAGCATGGAAAGGGAACAAGCTGACCCAGGAGTGATGGGGTATAAGAGGGCAGTGCTGTGGCCTGGGCTAGGCTGTGACTCTGCAAGAATGCCAATAGAGTCCTCGGCTCTCATGGCCCCAGCCACTCCCGATGACGACAGGTCTGGCATATGTTGTAATAATAATAAAACCGTGGCTTGTATATCACACTTTTTATCAGTAGATCTCAAAGTGCTTAGCAAAGAAGGTAAACATCATTATTCCCATTTGACAGATGGGGAAACTGAGGCACAGAGAGGGGCAATGACTTGCTCAAAGCCACCCAATGGCAGAGCCAAGAATAGAACCCAGGTCTCCTCAGTCCCAGTCAAGTGCTCTATCCACTAGGTAACACTGCCTCCCTTGTAGCATTTTTCCAGTTTTAGTTTTCTGTAGAAGTCTTCACCTTCCATGTTTTCCCTGTGAGAGGGCAATATAAAGTCAGATTTATAAATATATACTGAGCATGTACTATACAAAAAGGGCACATGGTAGTATAAGTACAGAGATCCTAGTGGCATGAACTGGGACCACCTCATCACTAATTCCACCTCCGCTGTAGTGCATCCACCTCTGGCATGGAACATGGCAACCGTTTATCAGCATGCAGCAACGCTTTATAACATTTGAGACACAAAGTGCAGAAAAACAGCATCTTGAAAAAGAAATTGCAGGAGGAATTTAGGAAGTCAAGAATGCATTTACCAAAGTCACCGGGTGTCATATTCTTAAAAGTAGTTCATCCATTCATAGGCCATGGCTACACTTGCAGATGTAGAGCGCTTTGGGTTAAACCAGCCTTCGGAGAGCGCACCAGGGAAATCGCTCCAGTCTGTCCACACTGACAGCTGCAAGCGCACTGGCGTGGCCACATTCGCAGCACTTGCAGCGGCATTGGGAGCGGTACATTATGGGCAGCTATCCCACAGAGCACCTCTTCCCATTCTGGCACTGTGGCTTGTGGGAAGGGGGAGTGGGGTGCGGGGCATTCTGGATCCTGTCCCAACGCCCTGTGATGCATCGCTTCGCATCCCAGCAATCCCTGTGTTTCCGTCCACATTTGATGCCATCTTTCAACGGTTTCTGTGCAGTGCGCGCTTTGTCTTCCCTTTCGGTCTGCGGGAATTGAGCCCGAACTGCTGCGGAACATGCTGACGAGTCTCGCCAGCATGTCTCGTTTGGCAGTCGAGTTACTGCTTAAGATCTAAAGTGACAGTGAGGAGTCCGAAGATGATATCGAGTCGCGTATCGCATACGACGCGAAATTGCTTGTCTCATTCACGGACATGCTCTCCACCATGGAACGCCGCTTTTGGGCTCAGGAAATAAGCACTGAGTGGTGGGATCACATCGTCCTGCAAGTCTGGGATGACGAGCAGTGGCTATAGAACTTTCAGATGAGAAAAGCCACTTTCATGGGACTGTGTGCTGAGCTCGCGTCCCGTCCCCCCCACCCCCCACCCCCGCGGCGCAAGGACACGAGATTGAGAGCTGCCCTGCCAGTGGAGAAGCAGGTGGCTATTGCAATCTGGAAGCTGGCAACTCCAGACAGCTGGTCGGTCGCTAACCAGTTTGGAGTGGGAAAGTTGACGGTTGGAATTGTGTTGATGCAAGTTTGAAGGGCCATTAAGCGCATCCTGCTCAGAAGAACTGTGACTCTGGGTAACGTGCATGACATTGTGGCTGGCTTTGAACAAATGGGTTTCCCTAACTGCGGAGGGGTGATAGATGGGACGCCTATTCCTATTCTGGCACCAGCCCACCTAGCCTCCGAGTACGTTAACCGAAAGGGGTATTTCTCCATGGTTCTCCAGGCGCTTGTGAATCACCGTGGTCATTTCATTGACATTAATGCAGGCTGGCCCAGAAGGGTGCATGACGCACACATCTTTCGGAACACTGGCCTGTTCAAGAAGCTGCAAGCCGGGACTTTTTTCCCAGACCAGAGGATTACTGTAGGGGAAGTCGAAATGCCCATTGTGATCCTCGGAGACCCCGCTTACCCTTTAATGGCTCGTGAAACACTACACAGGGAGCCTGGACAGCAGCCAGGAACGGTTCAACTACAGGCTGAGCTGGTGCCGAATGACTGTGGAGTGTGCTTTTGGCTGGCGCTCTCTTTATGGGAAGCTGGACTTGGCCAAAGACAGCATTCCCGCGGTTATATCCGCGTGCCGTACCCTCCATAATACTTGTGAAGGGAAGGGTGAAAGCTTCACTCAGGCATAGGCCTCGGAGGTTCAACACCTGGAGGCTGAATTTGCACAGCCAGAGAGCAGGGCTATTAGAGGGGCCCAGCATGGGGCTGCAAGGATTAGGGATGCCTTGAGGGAGCAATTTGAGGCTGGAAGCCACCAGTAATGTCTGGTGCTCTGCACGGGAGTTAAGTACAGTGGCTGTGTTTGGTACACTGACTTGCAGTGATTGTTGCTTTCCTGGGCTAAGGTCTATTTTGCTTTATGCACTAATAAAGTATGTTTTCAAAGTAAAAAACTCCATTTATTGAAAAGAAAATTCATTTATTGAAAAAAAAACAAAGTAACACAGAAATACCAAAAGGGCAAGGGGGTGGGGTGGGGACCGGTTCACTCATAGGGTTGAGTATGTCCTGATTTCATACTCTCGAATCCTGTCTGGAGTGCTGTGCACTGAGTGCTGCACTTCAGGATGGCTATAAGGCATGTTGAGGGGGGTTGAGTGCAGTGGATAAGGGTCGTAGTTTTCATGGGTGGGTGGTGAAGCTACGGGTGTAGGAGGCAGCTGGGGGTGGTAAGAACCTGGATTTTGGGGAAAGTGGGTTGGAGGGGACATGTGGGCAAAAGGGGAAGAGTTTTGGGACAAGGGCTGCAGGGGGGGGGCAAGCGCGGTAGTGTTCCGCCTGCATGGCGACGAGCGCCTGGATAGAGTCCGCTTGGCGCTCCATGATGCTAATCAGCCGTTCTGTGCTTTGCCGCCGGTGCGTCGCGTTTTCCTGGAGGATCCTCCTTTCGCTCTCCCTCCATTTCTGTGCCTTTCGATTCTCGTTTACAGACTTCTGCATGACTTCATGCAGCATGTCTTCTTTGTGTAAGCGGGGGAATGGTCCTGTTATTGTGGGGAACTTTCCTGGCTTCTGCACTACCCCGGTGGAGTGGGCTAGCGAAAGGATCTGAGTCCTCGCTCCCACTCCCTTTACCCAGAGGCCTCCCTGCCCTTGAGGGCTCCCCTTCCACTCTCCTGTCTGGCAGAGTCCTCGTAACCCCAACAAGGCTGGGCCCAGGATTCCTGGGGGGCTCAACCCCCAACCCTGCTGTGGTCACCTAGGACAGGGGCTAGGGTGTCCCCACTCCGGGGTACCCTCTCTGCACTGGGCACCTCCCTGACCCACTGATTATTCCATACAATTTAAAGCAAATACAAGTTGTTTAATTAACAATTAATCTAAAGAAAAGAACAAGAAAAAATGGGAAAGGTTAAAGGAAAACACATCACACCGCTCTGTGGCAGGGAACATCACAAACAGTGTCTCTGGACATCAGGGCAGTTCACAGTCTGTTCCTTGTAGGTCCCAGATTTCCTTCTCAGGCCCTGGCTGTGCTGCGGGTTGGACACTTGCAATGGTAGTGGCCACACACCTCCGGGCTTTGAGTGGTGGGACCCTTCTTCCCAGCGTCAGCCCCCCGTCAGGTTAAGGTCCCCCTCCCGGTCTGGCCTGCAAGGGCCCTTGGCTAGGGGTGTCTTTCTGTGCTGGGCCCTTTGCCCAAGGTCCCCCCCTTGGCTGGCCCCACTTGCTCACCACACCTGGCTCTGTGGCTGCAGCTCTGCTCCCAGCACAGGATCTGCTCTCCCTGGGCTGCGTCTCTGGCTCTGTGGCTGCGGCTCTGCTCCCAGCACACGATCTGCTCTCCCTGGGCTGCGTCTCTGGCTCTGTGGCTGCGTCTCTGGCCCCTCTGGATCTGGCACGGTTCTGCTCTCCAGCTCAGCTTGGGCCCCTGCTTTCTCCTTAGCTCGGCCCCACTCTGTCTGACCCAGGCAATTCCAACTCACACGGAGGACGGGACCCACCCTGGCCTCCTGTCATGCTGATTAGCCTGCCCGCCCTGTCAATCAGGCTGACCTGGAGCATTGGCCTCTCGCCATTGTTCCTGGGGACTGTCAGTCTCAGGGTCCTGATTTCCCATCGACCCCTCCCCTTTTAGTGCTGGGAGCTAGCCAGCCAAAACACCCCCACTGAATGTTAGTAAGGGGCAACAGTCCCCTTACATTTGCTTTTACGCGGCCTTTTCCTGAGTCTTCTCAGTCTGTCAGCCCGTGATAAGAATGACAGCTGAGATCTCAAGGTTGCACCTATACAGGCAAAATGCAACACTTAACAGAGGCAGCATTGTACACACCAGACAGAGCAATGATTCCCCCGCACTTATGGAGGGCAATCACAAAAACCATACTTTGCCTGTCCCAAAGCGAGCACACACAACCCACGGGAGCCCCAGGGTCCATGGGGACTGATTGTTTCATGGCTGTACTGTCCTCTGGGTTTCTGTGCCTTGGGGAGAGCCAACAGCTGCAGGGGGCACCTACACTGAACACTGTCCCAACATTCTCCACAGGAGTTTGTCCTGGAAGATATCTCTCTGCTGAGGGTAACCAGGGAAGCAAGGGAGGGTCTTCTCCTACAATGCGGATTCCACCCTGGCCCATACGCAGCTTGCCTGTGTGCAGCAATGGTCCCCTCTCCTCGCCCAAAGAGCCCGTACCTAAAAACTTCTTTCCCAAAAAGAAAGCCGCTTACCAGGAAACCCCCTCTGTTGTTTGTCCTTCCCCAAGCACCGGACGCCGCGACTGGCTGCCTTCCTCCTGGCTCGAGAAGAGCTCCTGGCTGCATGCATCTAGGGATTCCGGGGTGTCTCCCCCCGCCTCAGCACCATCGCTCGTATTTTCCTCCTCCTCCTCCCCCCCTTGCTGTGCTGGGCTCGGAAGTGTCCATGGTGGTCGTTGCAGTGGAGGTGGGATCGCCCCCAAGTATCGCATCCAGCTCTTTGTAGAATTTGCAGGTCGCGGGGGCAGCACTGGAGCGGCCGTTTGCCTCGTGGGCTTTGCTGTAGGCATTCCGCAGCTCCTTCACTTTAACCCGACACTGCACCGCATCCATCATGGCCCCTGTCCATCATGGCCCTTGATATGTGCCCGAAGGTATCGTAATTCCTACGGCTGGAGCGCAGCTGGGACTGCACAGCTTCCTCCCCCCAAACACTGATGAGGTCCAGCACCTTGTCATTGCTCCATACCGGGGCTCGCCTGGCGCGTGGAGGCATGGCCACCTGGAAAGATGCGCTGAGAGCACTCCCCGCCTGGCTGAGCAAACAGGAAGGGGATTTTCAAAATTCCCAGGGAATTTAAAGGGTGGTCTGATGCTTGGTCACCTGAGGACAGGGCAGCAGAGTTCAAAAGTGATGACCAGAGTGGCTAGAACAGGCATTGTGGGACATTTCTGGAGGCCAATCAGAACCAATCAGAGCGCATTAGGTGTTCACACTGGGGCCGCGGCGCTCCAGCGAGAGCGCAATAAATGTTATTCCTCTCGGGGAGGTGGAGTACCAGGAGCGCTCCAGTCGCGGAGTCAGAACGCTCTACGTGCCTTGCCAGTGTGGATGGGGAGTGAGGTAGAGCTCCCTTGGTGGCTTTATTGCGCTATAATGCACAAGTGTAGCCAAGGCCATAGATTCCAGGGCCCCGAGACCATTGTGCTCATCTAGCGTGCCTCCCTGAAGGAAACATGCTGGAGAGCTTCCCCAAAATAATTCCTTTTGAACTAGAACATATCTCTTAAAAAATAGCTAACTTTGATTTTAAAATGGTCAATGATGGAGAATCCACTACAACCCTTAGTTAAAAATTAACCCCTTATTTCCAGTCTTACCTTGTCTAGCTTCAACTTCCAGCCATTGGCTCTAATTCCATAAGTTCTAATGACAGCAAGCGTTTAATGGACCTTGGTTTTACGTAGTCACCAATACAACATGGCCCCTTAATAACATGCAGCGGCTTTTTTTGATTACTGACTAGGAGAAAAATGCCCACTATTAGAAAATCAACAACCCTTCCTGCATTTTCCCTATCAAAATACTGAGTACATCTGAGTCTGCTTAGCTTAGGAGACCTGATGAGATCACATCCCAAGGTGACATGGCTTCAGGCCAACATAAAGATGCTTTGGAGAGAGTTTGCCAGCGCCAACCCTACTTCCTAAGACCATACAGATATTTTCTGAATTTCTGACTTACTATTTTGGGGCAGCTGTTTTTGTTTAGGGTCAAGTTATGTCTGTGTTGCTAATGGTAGTTTTTAAATGCTTAAATGTTTCATATTTCTTTTTCATTTCTTCCCTAATGACGCGGGATATCATGCGTTACCAGAGGAATTTCATTAATCTTCCAGGTTCATGTCTGCCATGAAAAGATGTAATCTTTCACAGTTAAGCGCCCTGGCTTGTAGCTAGATAATAGAAAGCTCTGAGTGATACCCAAGAAGGAGACACCCATTACCTCAAACACTTCAGCAGCTGACAAGGCCTTTTTGCAAACTCTTTGAGTTTTTATATATTTTTAACTTGGCTCTGAAAATAAGTCACAAAAGAACTAGACTCACTGTTCATTCCTGGGTTAGATGTGCTCCCAAAGCTGTTGGATTTCCCAGTGTCTGAGACCTGTGTTGCCACATTCCAAACAGAGAAATAATTTCTACCATGCTCTCACTTTTCCCTAATATGTAGTTTTCTGCAATACTTGCAGCTCTTTGACAATCAGCATTGCCTGTAGACAGCTCCATCTCCCTCCAATCACTCTCTTAGATGTTAACAACCCTGTGAGGCCACCATTGATATTGACAACTCCTCACGAAGCTAGTAGAGTGACATTTCAGTAGGTAATGGTGGTAAAGCTGCAGTCATCAGACACAGCCATAAAAGTTAATTAAGATGTGACAACAGTAAATACATAGGAAAACCATAGGCAGCATAGTCAGGTTTTGGTGAGATTTCTTAAGCTGCAGCATAGCCAGAACACACATACATTTCCTGCAATTCACAGCTCATTTTGCTGGTTTCCAATAGCCTCAACAAATCTGTATCACTAGGTGAATCAGAAGGAATGCAAAGCTACTGCACAGTTGGTAGCATTTTTATTGATTGTATTTGAATACTTGCCAGAGATCTGAATATGAAGAAGATGGTCAAGTTTCCAAATGGAATTTGAATAGAGAGCGGATTTCATCCTGGTATCATGCCTTGAGTGGAAATTTAACATAGTGACTTGTTGACTAAGACCTGAATATGGAAAAGGTCAGCGGGACAGAAAATATTAACATTTACCTAAACAATATGGGACCCACCTTTTAACTCCATTGAGTGTTTTGGAGGAACACAGTGGAAAAGCAGTAATTATGATGCTAAAATCTCAGGACTGGCTTCTTAGATAGAGATGGATAGGATAGGAGAAGCCAGTCCAGCACCCCCCTTCAGAGCAGATGTGTCTGGTCTAACCTGTTTCCAACTTACCTGTTGCCAACTCTCATGATTTTGTCATGAGTCTCATGATAATTATTGTTTTCCTTAAAGCCCCAGCTCCTGGAATCAAGTGGAGATGTGATGTTTTCAGCCTTCCTTCTTAAATTAAAAATAAGTTTCTAGCCCTTCTGGCTGTGGGAAAGCTTCAAACTGTGATCCCAGTGCACCCTACAGGCTCAAAAAGCAGAAGGCAAATAAAAAGAACACCAAATCTATTATTTTTACATAATCTCATGATTTTTGAACATTTGGGATTGGCAATATGGTTGTTTCATGGTCCACATTTCAAACAATGGTGCTTCCACTGGGAAACTATTCAACAGTCTTCACAGATGTCATCAAGCTTTGAGTTTTTTGTTTTTTTCCTGCTTTTCCACCAAGTTTCTCTTTTTTACATTTTATTTCAGGATCTACCATCTCCCCACCTCAAATCTTGCAAATAGCTGCAGGCTCTTAACCTACCTCTCTTCATCCTCTGCCTTAGCTGTGGCTTAGGTAAGCTATACACAGATCTATCTAGTTATTAAACCCTTCCACATAAATCGGTCCCATCAACCTCCTTGTGATAGGTGCCCTTCTCTGAACAGCCTTCTCACTTATCAATATCTTTCTAGTGATGAGGTGCCCAGAAGGGAACACAATCCAGGTGTGATCATACCAGAGCTGCAGAGAGATGGACTAGTAACCCCTACGCTCCATGACATTAGGTATCTGCATACACAGCCGATCACTGCACTGGCCTATTTTGCTGCCATATCATATTAAATTTATACCTAATTTGCTCTACCCTAGGTCTCTTGCAGTATGACTTCTTTCCAGGTTTCTCATTCTCAGTTAATTTTTCCCCAGAGGAATTAGTTTGCGTTTTTCCTTATTGAGCCATATTGTTATTTTCTGCCCATTTTTCTTGGTCCTTCTACACCATTTTTCTGTATCCAATGGTATTTGCAATTCCTCCCAGTTTAGTTAATAAGTATGTTACTGCTGCTGCCGCCAATGAGTTCTCCTCAGCAGAAACGAGCCCATGCATTTTCAGAGGTGAAACTCGCATTGACTTCAATAGGGCCAGGATTTCACCCATGAACGCCAGGCAAAGCCAGCTACAGAATAGTTAGAGCACTCCCTGTGGGCTGCTTCGCACAGCAGCAATCTCGAACCCCACAGGTAAAATGAGGTCAATAACTTTGCCCTGAGAATAGAGAGGGGCCATTCTTCAATGGACAAGATGAGGGAAAGCAGGGTGGGTGAGTGATGATCTCAGATGGAAGGAGTAAGCTACTGCTGTTCTTTCTCAAACGCTTATAAATTCCCACCGAGCAAAAGAAAAACAAAGGGAGACCAGGAGGAATGCAGCACTGGCAGCTTTTCATCATAACACCACAGACTACAAGGCAGCAATAAACAATAAATCTCATGGCAGGAGAGTTCAAGCCTTCGCTAGTTTTCAGCCTCACCAAAAAAGTTGGTGAGAAAGAACATTCGGTCGAAAAATTAATAGACCACCATCCTTGTGCTGCCATCTGAATCTCATCTGTCATTCAGGGCATATCACCATAAATTACAGTGACTCTCAGGGAGGAGAAACTGCTTCTGTAGTTGGATAGCCATTCACAGTCTTTGTTTAATCCTGATCTGATGGTGTCAAATTTGCAAATGAACTGGAGCTCAGCAGTTTCTCTTTGGAGTCTGGTCCTGAAGTTTTTTTGCTGTAAGATGGCTACCTTTACATCTGCTATTGTGTGGCTGGGGAGGTTGAAGTGTTCTCCTACAGGTTTTTGTATATTGCCATTCCTGATATCTGACTTGTGTCCATTTATCCTCTTGCGTAGTGACTGTCCAGTTTGGCCAATGTACATAGCAGAGGGGCATTGCTGGCACATGATGGCATATATAACATTGGTGGACGTGCAGGTGAATGAGCCGGTGATGTTGTTGCAACACCATCACAGGACCTAACCAGCTACAGTTAACTGAAGTTACACACAGAAATCCCCCAAGAGAGTGAGAGGAGAATATCTCCCCAAATTATGTTAATCATAGAATCATAGAATACTAGGGTTGGAAGAGACTTCAGGAGGTCATCTAGTCCAACCCCCTGCTCAAAGCAGGACCAATCCCCAACTAAGTCATCCCAGCCAGGGCTTTGTCAAGCCTGACCTTAAAAACCTCTAAGGAAGGAGATTCCACCACCTCCCTAGATAACCCATTCCAGTGCTTCAGCACCCTCCTAGTGAGAAAGTTTTTCCTAATATCCAACCTAAACCTCCCCCACTGCAACCATTACTCCTTGTTCTGTAATCTGCTACCACTGAGAAAAGCTGAGCTCCATCCTCTTTGGAACCCCCCTTCAGGTAGTCGAAAGCAGCTATCAAATCCCCCCTCACTCTTCTCTTCTGCAGACTAAATAACCCAGTTCCCTCAGCCTCTCCTCATAAGTCATGCTTCATTCAAGCCACGGACTGCATTCACACTTCATACACGATCCCTAAACATACAGAATTCAAATCATCAGTACAAAGCTAATGAAAGTGAGAGATGGTGAATCTATTTGAAATCTGAATTTCACTCATTTCAAACTCCCTGTATCTATGCTGCAGCCAGTTATGTTGTTTTCCTATGGGGCCATATGTCGTAATTTGCTTGCCAACTCCTTTCATATTTCCACAGATCACAGGCCCCATGTGTAAGTTGATCTTCTCCATGGAAGCTTCATGTGTGTTTTAAGTTGGCAGGGCAGCGTACCAACTAGGTGGTTTGGGTTTGAGCTCTGGATTTCAAGCCAGTTTTTGTAGCAAGTTGCTTTGCTTTTGAATTTGCCCTGCAAATTCCTGGGTTCCACAGCCACAGAGAAAGCTGCCCATTCTGAGGATCTCACACCCCAGTATCTTCCCCTGACTGCAGAATGCCAGGTTTGCTTGTTCTGGTCTGCACAAAAATCTCATCTGCCACACCTCAGCAAGCACAAACCCGCTCTCATTAACGGAGAGTTATTTTTAAATCCGAATTTTCTTGGACATGATTCTAACTACAAGTTATTTTTAAATGCAAGAAATAAGCACATTTCGCATGCCATTCACAACACCCAGCTAGAGTCTGAAATATCACTGAATTGTACTGTAGGGATTATGCAAACTAGAGCCAGATTCAATAACGGCTGTCCAGCTTCTGCACTGCTCAAGGTTACATGCACTGAAAAATACATTTTTTAGGAGATCGTGTTGCCTTGCAGTAGCTTGTGGGGCATGAAAGGTGGAGCAGGATTTTTTCCTATGGGTCTTCCCAGGAAGAGATCTATCACCACGGTATCCAAGCCCCTCACATACATTAGGGTATTTATTCTCCCAACAGCCCTATGATGTAGGGAAATATTATTATCCCTGTTTTAAAGGAGGGGAACTATGTCCAAGCTCACACAGAGAGTCCGGGGTAGAATCTATATCTCCTGAGACCCAGCCCAGTGCTTTAATCACAAGCCCACCATAATCCACCATATTCCAAAGAGTGAACGAATATAATATAAATTGATCATATTGATAGTTGCCATATAATGCACCTCTTTGGGCTGTATAAGTAAAAATAATACCACAGTTGTACCATACTATAAGTTAACTAACATTCAAATCTAGTTTAAATCAAGCTATATCTAACTTTATTCCATAGTCATAGATTCACAGACCATTATGATCATCTAGTGCGACCTCCTGCGTGGCACATAGAACCTCAGTAATTTCTGCATCAAGCCCATAACTTCTTTAAAGACATCTTGTTTTGACCTAAAGACGTCAAGTGATGGAGCATCCATCCCCTCCCTAGGTAAGTTGTTCCAATGGTTAATTACCCACACTGTTAAAAACTACTCTGAATTTGTTTAACTTCAGCTGCCAACCAGTGGATCTCCTTATGACACTTTCTGCTAGATTAAAGAGCCTTCTAACTCTCAGAAATCTCTTGCCCTGTAGGTACTTGTAGATCATGATACAGTCACCTATTAACCTAGAAGAACAGCAGCTTTATTCTTAAAAACAATTCTTATGTTACCACTACATTTTGTTGAGGATAAATGCACAATATCTAGTTGTTCTTAGGCAGCTGTACCAATGCATTTAACTGGACTGGAGAGAAAGGAATTCATCAGAGAAGAAACCTTTCTATAAACCATGGTAGATGCCTAGGAAACAACACAAAGAGGAACCAGCTCCGGGAAAGTGCTTGAATGATTTAGCATCTCTACAAATTAAAAGCTAGTAAAAATAGCAATTACTAATGACAGACAAGCAATTTACTATTCTATTCATCCACCTCATCATAGATGTGTGTTTGCATCCTTGTGACTTATCTACACCAGCTCCGTTTATACTGTAATATATGGCTATTATTGGCATATCACTTTTCTTTTTAGGACATCCATTTTATTTGCAGTTGAATGCAATGAAAAATGCGCTGACAAGATGATCTAAATAAAATAAAATTAGAGAAATAAGAGAAGAAATGCTTCGAAGGCCAAATAAACATAGCTTGTCAAAAATAAGGTTGGGGATGCTGCATTTTGGAGGGTTTCTTGTGCCTGCTGGACCAATTTTTCATACATCTGGAAAGATGTATTAATCACAAAGACTTTGGGTCCAGTAGAGAGAGTTATTGCATGTTTTCCTTAGGGCAAGGAAGTTTACTTTAATCAAATGGAATTTCAGTCCCTTGCTACTCCACCTACAGATGGCTGGAATGCTGAACTTTATCCACTGGTGGCTTTGAAAAGACTGTTTTTTCAAGATACATCTTAATTTATAATCCCACAAACTTGTGTCCCAGTTTGATAACACTCTGGGCATGTCTACACTACAAATGTAAGTCAACTTCAGTTAAGTCAACATCCAGCCGCCACAGTAATTAAGTTGATAGTGGGTATCCACACCACACTCCTTGTGTTGGTGGAGCGTGTCCTCACTAGCAGCGCTTGCATTGATGCAGAGAGCAGTGCAATGTGGGTAGGTATCCCACAGTGCAACTTGCCGCGAGGGATTTTGGGAAGGGCTAGAAATGCCTCATGGGACCAAAACATTCTCACAGGGGGGACTGAGAACATGGCTTCAACGTCCCATGATGCAGGTTTCTCCCTCCCTCCCCTGATTTCAATTGGAATCCATCATATTTTGTGCCTTTTTTTCAAAAGGCTGGCATAGCCGCATGTACACCATATCCTGAGAAGCACAGACCCCACACAACTGTGCACTATTGTTGTGAGCATTACAAACGCCACGCGCCTGATCATGCACTATTTCCAGAACTGCGAGAGGAGCTGCCAAATGAAACATGGCAATGTCCTTCAAGTAGCCCTACTGGAAGCCATAGAATGAAACAATTATCGATTGCTGTTGGCAGTCGTGCAGCAGCTGAACGTGGTGGGGCACCATTTCTGGTCCCAAGAAATAAGCACTGACTGGTGGGATCGCATCGTTATGCAGTGATCAGTGGCTGCAGAACTTTTGTATGCACAAGGCCACTTTCCAGGAACTGTGTGCGAAGCTCTCCCCAGCCCTGCAGCACAGCAACACTAACATGAGATCTGCTCTGACAGTGGAGAAGCGAGTGGCGATCGCTGTGTGGAAGCTTGCCACTCCAGATTGCTACTGATCAGTGAGGAATCAATTCGGAGTTGGTAAATCCACCATGGGGGTTGTTGTGATCCAAGTATGCAGGGCCATTAATCGCCTTTTGCTAAGAAGGGTTGTGACTCTGGGCAATGTGCAGGAAATACTGGATGCTTTTGTCACAGTGGGGTTCCCTAACTGCAGTGGGGTGATAAATGGCACGCATAGCCCTATCTTGGCATCAGACCACCTTGCCAAAGAGTACATAAACAGAAAGGGATACTTTTCAATGGCATTGCAAGCACTGATGGATCACCGGGGCCATTTTACTACATCAACCTGGGATGGTCAGGGAAGGTTCACTACTCATGCATCTTTAAGAACACAGGTCAATTCAGAAAGATGCAAGCAGGGACTTTCTTTCTGGAACACCAAATAACTACTGGTGATATTGAAATGTCAATAGTGATCCTGGGAGATCCAGCTTACCCCTTACTCTCATGGCTCATGAAGCCATACAATGGACACCTGGACAGCAGCAAGGATCGGTTCAATAATAAGCTCAGCAAGAGCAGAATGGTGGTTGAATGTGTCTTTGGCCATTTAAAGGGTCGCTGGCGCTGTTTGCTTACTAGGTTAGACCTCATTGAAAGCAATATCCATATGGTTATAGCTTCCTTCTGTGTGCTTCATAATATCTGTGAGGCAAAGGGAGAGATGTTTCCACAGGGGTGGGGCGTGCAGGTGGATAGGCTGTCTGCTAATTTTGAGCAGCCGGATACCAGGGCTATAAGAAGAGCTCAATGTGGAGCACTGCATTTCAGGGAGGCTTTGAAAACTTGTTTCAGTAATGACCCACAGTAATGTGCGCTGCTTCTCTGTATTGTGCCTTCCCCTCATAGGCGCCAATGCCGTGGGTGCTCCAGGGCTGAAGCACCCATGGGGAAAAAATTGTGGGTGCTGAGCACCCACCGGCAGCCCCCCTACCACCTCCCTGCCCCCAGTGCCTCTCGCCTGTCGGCAGGCCCCACAGAGCAGCACCTGCAGCTCCTGCCTGCTGTGAACAGCTGTTTTGCCATGCTAGGAGAGGGGGGGAGGAGCAAGGACACGGCACGCTTGGGGGAGGGGGAAGAACTGGACGGGAAGAGGCGGGGCAGGGGCAGAGTGGGGGTGGGAAGGGGCAAAGCGGGGGCAGGAACAGGTGGGATGGGGTCTTGGGGGAAAGGGTGGACCGGGGGCCAGGCCTGGGACAGAGCTGGGGGTCAAGCACCCCCCGGCATTTTGAAAAGTCGGCACCTGTGCTTCCCCTAGTGTGAACCTAGCTGTGACTGCTGGGTTTTTGTCTCCAGTACATCCCCTCTGTTTCCTCACTTTCCCTGTCCCTCCCCTTCTTAAATTAATAAAGATGAATTCAGTCTCAAGACATGGACTTTTATACTGAAACTTAAAGATCACAAATAGAATTTAACCTTGGATACACTGGAATAAAACTGGGAGGCGGAAAACACATTCAGCTTGTCTTTAAAAGCACAGTAGCTTTGCCTGTCTCACATCATCGTACGTGCCACTTTTATTCTTCAGACCCTCCCCCGGGGTTGAGTGGAAGAGATATTGCATTTTCCCCCCTTGCCTCCTGAAACGTTTGGGAGAGTGGGAATACGGCAATGCTGGAATGCCGTTGTGCAGGGGCTGCAGAAGGAGTCTAGCCTCAAGGTGTTGATCCTGAAGGTCAACCAGACACCTCAGCATGTCTGTTTTTTCCTTCAGAATCCACAGCATGTCCTGCTGCATGCAACGCTCACTCTCCTGGGCTGCTGTCCTGCTCACCATGTCTGTGTCCAGTTTTTCAGAGAGAGAAATCCTCCATGCTCTCTGCTCGGTGTCCATTGTCCCAGAGGCATTCATAATCTCATTAAACATGTCATCACATGTTCTCTTTCACCTTTGTCTTATCTGGGAGAGCCTCTCTGCTGGTGAGGAGGAAGGGGTGAAGACCACAAGCAACCATTGTCAGTACAGACCCAGTGTCTAGTGCAGAATTGCTATATAAAAATCACTTAAGGCAGAACATTTTCATTTCCACAAGGTGTTCATTGAATCAGTTTGCTGTCCCAGCCATGGTGAGGAGGGCCGGACTGTCAGCAGCATGGGGTTGGCAACCCACGGCAGGACCAGGAGTGGTCTGGGGGTCATGCAACCTCCCCTTTGTAACCTGGATGTTGTCTGGAGATCGGGGACCAGCGTTGACCCTCCAAAACCGCAAGCCTTGGCAGAGGCTGCACCAGGGTCTTCAGCAGTTCTGTTGCCCCCCAATGATCACAGCTGAACTGGTGGGTGGGTGGTAGAGAGAGGCCCTGTTAGGGCCTTGGAGAGTAAGATCAAGAGTTTGCATTTGACCCAGAATGAGATAGGAGCCCGTGGTGGTCACAGGGCATCAATATGATTTGCTCTCATTGGTCTTTCTTGCTTACAAAACTGTTCTATGTTGCAGAAGTCTTCCAGAGATGGTCAGCTCCAGTTAGATGGAGTTGCTATGGTTGATTCTGTAAATGATGAAAGTGGGGATTACAATGTCTTGGAGCTCATGTGAGAAGAATGGATTTCTGTCAAAGAGGATTGGGGGCAGGTTGAGGAAATCTAACTTTTTAAATAATTCATCTATATCCTCCAGAGATTACTGAGTGTGGGTTCATGAGTGCTCCCAACAACAATTTCAAAAGCAAGACTAGAATTTTCTCCTGCTATATTACCCAAGAGTAGTTAGGGGAAGAGCTACATTATATGCAGACATATGTGCAAAAATATACAGGTTTTATACAAGCTGGCTTATTAGTGCCAGACAACAGAGACCTGCTACAGCTGAGTCAACACCCTTCAAAGGAATTAAAATTGATTACATGTCACTGGCTAAATTAGCCCTTTTAAAAATATACTTGGAGCACCTGGCCTATTAGAGCACTGTAATTCTGATATAAAGAGCAGTCTGGTGTGTATATGCCTCAAGGCTATGGAATCAGCAACAGCTCAGAATTAGGGACCAATCAGAACCAAATATCTACTATATACATATGGAGCTATTATTACTCTCGGTCTATAATAGCAGCAAGAGGCAGCCTAAGGTTTGATTAAGAAATGAACAGAAGGTCATCCAACAACATGAAAATTATCATACTGGTCTTCCATTGCCGGAACCAGGACAATTTCCCTTTGGCCCACATTACTCCAGAGAGAGTGAAGCATGTGTATATTTCAAAAGAGGAAATCCCTTTTTAATGAGAGAACACGATGCAGAGACTATAGCTGAAATCATAGAGGTGTAGGAGTGGAAGGGACCTCAATAGGTCATCTAGTCCAGTCCCCTGCACTCAAGGCAGGACTAAGTAATAACTGATGGTGTTTGTCTAACCTGTTCTTAAAAATCTCCACTGACAGAGATTCCACCACCTCTCTAGGCAATTTGTTCCAGTGCTTAACTACCCTGATAATTCGGAAGTTTTTCCTAATGTCCAGCCTAAGCCTCGCTGTAATTTAAGCCCATTGCTTCTTGTCCTATCAGAAGTTAACGAGAACAATTTTCACTCTCTTCCTTGTAACAACCTTTTATGTACTTGAAAACTGTTATCATGTCCTCCCTTAGTCATCTCTTCTCCAGACTAAACAAACCCAATTTTTGCAATCTTTCCGCATAAGTCATGTTTTCTAGACTTTTAATCATTTTTGTTGCTCTGGACTTTCTCCAGTTTGTCCACATCTTTCCTGAAATGTGGCGCCCAGAACTGGACACAATACTTCAGCTGAGGCCTTATCAAACGTGAGGGTTTCCATTAGAATTGCACACCCTAGGACACCGCTGCATTTTCACCCCTTCTGCCATGTTTTCAGAAAGGCTTGAAGTCAATCAGATACAATACACATACACACAGAGCTCCGCCAGTTCCTTCAGCCCAGTAAATTGTCTAGTTTAATGATTTTAAACGGTCCCTCATCCAAACTACCTTGTAATGAGACCACATCCATCCCCCTCTCAGCTCACAATCTGACACCAGCACGACACAAGCTGTAGCTTCTGTTACAAATGAAACGTACAGCCATGGTTTATAAAGTGATTTATTCTGTTGTTTTCTCTTAGCAAACGCTAAGCAAATCGGATTTGTCAACCACCATCTATTAAACCATTCAGGAAGAAGGAGGATTTAACACCTGCTTTGAATCATCTATCACTAGAAAGGGTCAATTTTCACATAATTAAGACAGAGCACTCCTGCTGCCAAGAGCACTCAGCATGAGATCCAGATCCTTCCAGGGGCATCATTTCAAAAAAATTCAGGGGGCAGCAAAGTTGTGTCAGCATATAGACCATTATATGATTATATTATCTCCTGCAAACCCAGGGGGACCAAAAAGTGTAAGACAAAATGGAGCATGTAGGCCTATATAAAGTCTAGGGGAGGCAAACCTAGGTCTGCTAGGCTGGAGGATGCAGGATGGATGATGGAGCTAGGATGGAGGATGGAGTTAGGCTGTTCTCGGTGCTGGCAGATGACAGAACAAGAAGCAATGGTCTCAAGTTGCAGTGGGGGAGGTCTAGGTTGGATATTAGGAAACACTATTTCACTACGAGGGTGGTGAAGCATTGGAATGGGTTACCTAGGGAGATGGTGGAATCTCCATTCTTAGACGTTTTTAAGGCCTGGCTTGACAAAGCCCTGGCGGGGATGATTTAGTTGGTGTTGGTCCTGCTTTGAGCAGGGGGTTGGACTAGATGGCCTCCTGAGGTCTCTTCCAACCCTAATCTTCTATGATTCTATGATTCGGGGCAGGGGGGCAACTGCCCCCCCCCCTTCCTCCATAGCAAATGGATCCTTCCCTCAGAATTCTCCCTTGGACGGCTGTGAAAGAGTAGGATTTCAGCTAAAACAAGCCGGTGTTTGTGAGAGGAAGGATGGCCACCCAGGCCATCCCTATCTGGACTCTGTGGAAGCCCCTTTGGTAAATCTGGGGAGGAATGGCTGGATAGAGAATGACATGGATACCCATTCACCATGGCATAGATAGCTGGCTGGAAAATTCTTCCTCATGGAGAATTTTGATGGCTTGTTAGGAAACAAAAAACAAAAAAGCTGAAAAATTGTCATCTGAAAATTGCCAAAAAATTTCAGTTTTCCAATGGAAAAAATTAAGTTTTAGAGGAGAGCAGACACTCTCCACTAAACTAAAGAAAAAAGTTTTGATGGGAAATTTTCAGTCCCCATTCCCCACTGGCAACACCCTCCAAACTTGTGGGGAATGCTGACCCTGTTGATACCATAGGGGGGTTCCTCCCCTGAGCTCTGAAACTCAGCTCCTTAGGAACCGTGGGCATACAAGGGAAGAGAGCCAATGGGAGCATGTTCTATCAGGGAAGGGAGCTGTGAGAGTCGGGAAAGGGGGCCTGAAGGGTCATGGGGAGGCAGTGGGCCTGCATGTAGATGCCCTGAGGTTTGGGGGCTTTCTTTGTAAATCTTAGAGTATTCTCAGAGTTGAGAGGACCTAGCTCACTGACCAATGCTGGGTGTGCCTGGCCCATGAGAGGAAATGGCAGGGAGTTAAATTCAGTACGTTCCCTGGCCCTTCTCTTGCATTCTCATTCACAGCATGACCTGGCCCCCATTCGGGATGGCCATCCTACAATAACATTGCAGTTGCTAACTAAGTACCGGAATCAACAAAAGCAATTCATGAAACTCATTTAGACATTAATAACAAAAGGGACATAGGTGGATTAAGAGTCACTGGAATGTAGATGTAGACCAGTGGTTCCCAAACTTTAACAACCTGTGAACCCGTTTTACTAAAATGTCAAGTCTCGCGAACCCCCTCCTAAAAATGAATATTTCCAGGGATTTTCTCCTTTACTTGAGTATAAATTATAAGAGCAGTGATCTTGGAAATATAAAATTTGTTTTTATGACATGCTTATTACACACTCTTTATTATTAATTATTATTTATCATTACAGTATTTTTATTACATTATGAAAATGGCAATACTCTTCCAAGATCTCACTTTCATAGCTTGTATCACTTTGAATAAGTCTGTTATAAGACAAGGCTCCTATGTTTCATCAAGGAGTTTCATCAAGGAGTATCAGATGTGAAACAGCATGAAGGTATTTAAGAAGCCAACTCAAAGAGTTCCTCCTACACAAGCATTCAGGTCTTGAGCAGTCCAGACAAACAACGCACGTTACAACAAAGCTTAAACTTGTTCTTCATAATAATTTTAAAAACAATACTAGCTGCCTGTTTAATTTTAAAACCAGCAAAAAATATCCACCATCCTTTCCATTTCTTATAAGGAGTCTTGAAGTTTAAATCTCCTCAGTGTGATAGATATGCTTGCTTTGATCTGCATAGCTCTTGGAAGTCCAGTGGCTCCGGGCTGCTGGCCCCATGCTGCCCGGGGTCCCTAGGGACAACTCTGTCCGCCATTAGGGAATTTTTTTCCTGAGAACCCCCTGTAACATTTCGCGAACCCCAGTTTGGGAACCACTGATGTAGACAAATGTTGTGGGTAGTTCAGAAAGTTGTACCTCCTCCTTCACAACTTTCCTCCTCTCCTGATTCCTTAATCACTCTTCCACCGTCATATTTCTTAACCCTAACCCCCTCATTTATTGGATTGATTCTCAAGGCCAAATTCTGCCTCTGCTTAAACAGTGTTACCCCGTTGACCAAAGTGGAATTTCAGTCCCTCGCTACTCCACCTACGGATGGCTGGAATGCTGAACTTTGTCCACTGGTGGCTTTGAAAAGATGTTTTCTTAAAGATACTGCTTAATTTATAATCCCACAAGAGTGTGTCCCGGTTTGATAACACTAGGTGGAGTGATCTACTGTCCCATGGCTCAGTTACCACAATGAGCACTCGACCAATAGCTTCAAGTTAATGAGCGTACTTGTGCTTGTCTTCTTTTCCTCTCCTCTTTAAAGACAGTTTTAGAGACGTACAAAAGATTATTAATATGCTTATTGCAGTAGTGCCTAGGGGATCATCCCCTGTGTTCAGCTACCTCACACCACCATACCTGAGTCTTGCCTTGTTCTGCCCATAAACAAGGAAGGATGTTATGGCCAAACTGGTCCTTGTAACTAATTTACAGTGCCTGTTATTCCTTACTCCGCTGATAGCTGCCCTGGGAAGAGCACTGTACTCTTGACATTGTTTTCTCTACAAAAGAGTGCTTGAGCAAGCATCTCTGTCATGTCCTGGTCCTCCCAACTCCTACTACCAAGCCTCCCCCAAGGCATTTGGGCATTAGGGGGGTGAATCTGCTGCTTTATCATTGTGTGAGACAGAACATGAAGGCAGGTCACGTTACCATAGCACATGTAGAAGCCTCTTCCCTGCCGCGGCTATACAGTTTCAGATCAAATGTTGTCATCCAAATCATGTAACCAAAGCTGGCCTCATCTTGGGGATTCCCCCAATGGCTTTATTACACATGCGAGTGAAACACACACGCCAAGATGAACGGAACTGTCCATGTGCATGTCGCTTTACTGGCCTGACAGTGACAACAGAAACTTTTTTCCCAGACTGGCTATTCTGAATTTGTACACAAGAAGCAAATCCTGGGAAACTGGGGTGGGTAACATTTACTATGAGCCAACAGTGTATTTTATTGACAACATCCCAGTAACCAACCCTGTGCATCCACCCTGAGCAAGGATAAAAGCTAGGCAGGCAGCCTATTGTCCAAAACATGCTTATTTCATCGTTACCTTTGTCCATCCCTCCAGCCTCCTCTCATCTTGTTGTTATCAAGATTGTAAACTTGTTGGGTCTGGGGCTGTATGTCTAGTAAAACTGGGCTTTGATCCTTGATGGGGGCTTCTAGATGCTACTACAACACAAATAAATATGAGACCAGTTCCCATTTCAGAGTCAGCATGTGTCATGCACGGAACTATCCGAGACACTAGATTTTCCCCACCCCTATATGAAGAAATAGCTGCTGTGACAATATACCTCTTTCTTCACATCAGGGCTCAGCATTTCTCCGTCGAGCGTTGAGGAGGCCTGGGGTCAACCAGTCCCACTCCTGAGGCTTAATACTTCACATTGGTTTATTTACAGGATAGGCTTTAAGGTTGGCCGAGGACTTCTTTAAACAAAAACAAAAAAATTACATTTCTCAACTCCCGCTGGAGTACTGCCTCTTCTTATGCTGGCTACCTATCACCAGCCACCATCTCTAACTCTCTCTGGGCCCAGCTACGCCAGGGACCACACCACCCGCAAACAAGAAATAAACACGAGATTTCCCCTTATAGGGAAAAGCAACTTTTTACCTAGGAAAAGCCTTTTTCTCTCACTGCACACAACCCTTCTGCAGTTCATGTCTCATCTCTCCTCCCTTTTCTCTCTCACTGGAAGAGGTTTCTGAAGGGCACAGGCTGCCCTTAATTAGACTCAGATGTCCATAATTAACCTGAGATAACCTGTTTCAGTTCATAGGAAAAAGGACTTTAACCATTCTGAGACTGATAGACCTGCCTTCAGCCACCTTTCCAGAAACGTCAGGTCTGACTTTGTCACACTGTGGCCTTGTCTCCACTACCAAGTTTTGTCACCAAAACTGCCATTTGCCGACCCAAACAGTGAGTGCATATACACTGAGAGGCGACTTTTGTCGGGGAAAATGCCCATTTTTGGCAAAAATATACATCCACCCTCATGCGAGATTTATGTCTTTTTCCTCTACAATTTTGTTGACACAGTGCAAGTATAGACACTATGCTTCATTTCATCCTTTAATTGGCCTCCAGGAGGTGTCCCACAATACCCATCCTAACCGCTCTGGTCAGCAGTTTGAACTCCACTGCCCTGCAGCCAGGTAAACAACCATCCGCCCTTCCCCCTTAGAAGCCCCAGGAATTCTTGAAATTCCATTTCCTGTTTGCTCTGCATGGAGAGGTCTCATCACCAAGAGCCCCATGGATACTTCGGAAGGCACAGAGACGGCAGAAAGAGGAGCTAACCCGGAGGACGAAGTTATTGATGAAGCGGTGGAGTTAGATGACGATGTGCAGCTCCCAGGGAGGTCGCCTGGTGGGACAGGCAGCCAGGAACTGTTCTCCACTCCAGAGGTGTCTAGCCAGTCTCAGCAGTTGCTCTCCGGCAAGCAAGAAGCAGGAGAGGAGACGCCTGGTAAGTGGCTGTGGCTTGTGTAGTGCGGAGGTGGGTTCAGGGTATAGAAAAGTGGAAGGCTCGCTGTGTTTCTGTGAGGTGGACATTTCCCTGTGCAGCTAATTGGTACGGCAGAACAGGGCGTTGATGCATGCCGAGATCTCACGGGAATCCTCCAGAGAGATCTCCAGGAAACTTTCCTGGAAGTATTTAGCAATCCTTTGCCAAAGGTTCTGTGGCAGAGCAGCTTTGTTCCTTCCCCCATTGTAGGAAACTTTCCCGCGCCGTTCAGCAATCACTTGTGCAGGGACCAAAGCGGCACATAGGCGAGCAGCATAGGGAGCTGGGTGGAAGCCACAAGCATGGAGTAGATGTACCCTCATTTCCCTGCTTACTCTTAGCAGTGAGATGTCTGCTAGAATTACCCCCATCTCTGGAAAAGTGTGGGAGAATTTTAGAATTTGTTCCCTAGAGTGCTGCACCCCAACTCTTGCAAAGAGTGTGTGCTCTTTTCCCCATGTGGAGTGCTCCCCACCTCCGCCTGCCAACACTCACCATGCTTTGGGTGTTCGCAGAGATGTGTGCCTGGCCAGGGTCAGTGAGAATGTGTTGACAATGTTGCAAAAGGTGTATTTAGCAGAAATGTTTCAATGCTGTGTGTGAATTTAACAATCCCGCTTCTGTGCATTGTCCCCTGTCCTTCACCAGATGTGACCTTCAGGAACACCCCATGCACCCAGGCCAAGTGTCTCCAGCAGATAAGAAAGCGCCCACGACGCAGCAAAGAAGACATGTTCCAGGAGGTCCTGCAGTGCTCCAGTGCAGAAAAAAAGGGAGCGCAAGGAGTGCTAGGAAGCCGAAAGGCAGGACAGAAAAGAGAATCATGCGTTTGTTAAGGATGCTATTGAGCGGATGATTAAAAAAATGGAGGAGCAAACACAGATACTGAAGTCCTTAATAAAGCTGCAGACTGAGCAGATCCATGCTCGCCCTTCCCAGCAGCACATTCAGAACTCTTTTCCAAGGTGCCCCCAAACTCCACCCACACATTCCTTTCCACCTTCCAGGACGTCTCAGTTTCCCCTACACCCCACCCCCTCGGACAATGCTTTTTTCCTCAGGGTATTTGGGATAGTTATTTCCACATGCTGTTGTGTTTTGCTCACCCCTGTGAGACATCCAGTGGTTAGTTTGCTAGCCTGGGACTTGAGAGAGACAGGTTCAATTCCCTGCTCTGCTATAGATGCCCTGGGTAATCTCATAGGCCCAGATCTGCAAAGATATTTAGGTGCCTAACTCTCATTGACTTCCGTGGCAATTATGTGCCTAAATACCTTTGAGAATCTGGGCCTGAGTACCTGTGCCTCAGTTCCCCATCTGTAAAACATGGGTAATAGCACTGCGAGGATAAATACATTACAGATTGTGAGGTGCACAGACACTAAGGTAATGGGGACCATATCAGCATCTCAGACAGATAAACCCAATCAAAAATTCTCACCTTTTCGAATGGGTCTGCTCTCCATGCCTGAAGCATACCACCAACGCCACATAGCCAGGTTTAAGTCAAATTTCCTTTCCCCACAGCCAAAAAATCACTGGCCTTAACATTGGCCTGCTAAACCCAGGGTTGTGAGTTCAATCCTTGAGGGGGCAATTTGGGGATTTAGTTGGGGATTGGTCCTGCTTTGAGCAAGGGGTTGGACTAGATGACCTCCTGAGGTCCCTTCCAACCCTGATATTCCATGATTCTATTCTATGATTCTATAACCACAAAAAATTTCAGGCCAAAATAACATGCTTTCCCTTATGGTAGAAGAGGTCATGTTCTTTACTGTACTACCCTGCTGTAGCACTTGCTGCCTTTTGAATGTACCAGCTGAGATCTGGGGAGCGCATCAATAACAGCAAACATGAGGATAGTACTGAATGCACCAGGCCACTGAGCTATTAGGGCCAAATTCTGCCTTGACTTACACCCTATATGCACTGCCACTGAAACCAGGAGCAGAATATGGCCCTCAGAGCGCACTGCCCAATGCTGCCCCAGAAATGCTGAGTCATTCATGATTCCAAGCTTTGTTTTCTGTCATCAAGATTCTAAAAGAACAAGGACTTTGGTGGGGAAGGGGGTTTATATATGTTATAACCAGGGTGATTCCTCCCCCCCAAATAAACAGTTAACAAAATATCTAGAAATATTTTCTAGCAGTGGTGGTTTGGCCTTTCACAAACATGATTTAGTTGGTGTGGGTCCTGCTTTGAGCAGGGGGTTGGACTCGATGATCTCCTGAGGTCTCTTCCAACCCTAATATTCTATGATTCTAAGAACTATGAAACTATGTAAAGTCATTGAGGGGAAACGCAGACAAACAGTATGAAAGACTGTAAGAAAAAGAATTTGACATTGCATCTTAAAGGGTAGGGTACCTTTAAGAACACTGCACCGTAAACAAAATTATCTGATGCCAGCCGTGTTTATTTGGTATTTGAGGTCTCATGTGTAAGGCAGTCTCATTTAATCAGAAAAGAGTGTCACCAGTAAACCACCTCCAGCCTAGAGAGACACTTTACGTTAAATGATTCCTGCACTAGGGAGATACTAGCAAAATGTGAGAATGGGTTTGATCATAATCACTTTCCACTAATCAAACAGCCTCAGTAACACTTCCTCCTCCTTCATTAAAATGCATAAAAGAGCCTGAATTGTCCTGGATAGATTTCTACTAAGTGTCTTGTACCAAGATTTCAGGGGTCCAGTTACAACATATATACAGTCTTAGCAGCTAACGTCTTCAGTTATTTTGAACCACAGTATTACATGGCTAACTCAGTGTCTCCACTCCATCCCCTTAATCTTGCATCCTAGCAGAATTCTTTGAGGAATAAGCAACTTTCAGCCAGGTACTTTAAACAATCATCTCTGTGCCCTTGAGATCCCAGCACTTGGTGCGTCCATATAAATACTGATATGGAGACAGTGTGAATCGCTTTGTCTGTGTCTGTCTGCACTAAGCTCCTTGTGGTTGGGACTATGTCATCTTTACAGGTTCGTACACGGCCCAGTGCCCCGTCAGTACTCAACAAATAAGGACTTTGAGAAGCTGTGGATTAAAATTCAACAAACGGTTATAGTTCACCTCTTAGATTAGCTATGGAATTGTATTAACATAAGCAATGTAGAATCACATCTACTGTATGCCCTGCAGGTACAGCGTCGGCATTCATCTTGCATTCAAAGTGGATACTTGAATAATTCTAAGTGGCTACAAAAACAGCAAAACTCTGGAGTAAAAGCATCTGCGACACTATTCCAGTTCACCAGCTAAACAGGAACATCTGATATTCAAAACAGGTGGATAATTAGCTAGCGAGGCATCAGAGTGTTATGCCTAAACAAATGCAAGAGAGACTAAAATGTCATTTAGGACATCAATTCGCTACATCAATTCAAATCAAAGCCTTTTTTCATCAAGTTGAGCCTCATGTTTTCTGGGAAATGAATAGACTGTACCGCAGTTGAACAGCCCAGCTCCTGAGAGCCTTAATATTTTTCTTCAATGTAATGAGATTCTAAGGAAGCTCACCTTATTTCTCCATGTTCAGTCAATCACTTTATTTCTCCAGGCCCATTATGTAAATATAATCATCTACTATGTTTGCAAAAGCCCTCAACAGGTATTTTCCTCTCACAGCAGCATTAGATCTAATTACCCATGAAAGACAAACACAATACTAAGTGGCTCACGAGCATAAGCATTTCTTATATGATATCAGAAAATTTAAAACACTTTTAATTCAACGAGCCCCAAGGTCATTTCCTCTCTAGACTAGCTGTGTTTATTCTTGTGCAGCAGCATACGTATCAGATGTAGTTCCTTCATCCTTTTAATGCACAAACATCATTACAGGTTGCAAAGAGTCACCGATCATTTTAGTGCATCTGACATTGTAAAGTCCATTAGTAAAATGTTTTAGCTTTTACTATAAACAAGCAAGCCTTGGTCCAAGGGCCAGTTTTTCAATTATTTAAGCTCTGATGCCAAACTTGGCCTGTTTCAGAAGCAGACAATACACCGCTGAAATCGTATGTTATCTTTGCTTTTCAATAGCTATAGATAACTATCATTATGTCACCGTGAAAAAATGTGCTCAATTATCCTACATTGTTATTACTTAACCTGGGTTTCAAAAAAAGCTTTAGCCTGAAAAGATGTTAGATAAAGACTAAGTACAGCAGATAAAGGTATTGTTTCGCTGAGCATATGTTGTAAGTCTGAGCTGTAGTTTCGTATGTGTAAGTGTAATGTTATTTCCCTCTTACTATGATCCCATAGTTGTGGTGTCTCAAACTAAACTAGTCTGTGGATGAGTCTGTTCCACCCAGCAAAGGGCTGTCTAAAGACTTGTAGCACAGGTAAGTGGAAATTCTCCCGTCCAGTGGAAAATGCAGAATCTGGATCCTCATGGTGAACGGCTAAGAAAATGGGTGTACAGAGCTGCTCTACATAGAGGAAGGCTGGTCATGAGGTTAAGGCACAGGCATGGGGCCTGAGGTGAGCTGGATTCAATTCTTAGCACAGCCACAGACAGCTCTGAAGTGTGATCTTGGATAAATCATTTATTCGCTCAGTGCTCCAGCTGTAAAATAGGGAGGATAATACTTCCTTTGTCTGTATTGTCTACTTAGACTGTAAACTCTTCAGGGCAAGGAGTGTTTCTTAGGCCTGGTCTACACTATGGGGGGGGAGGGATCGATCTAAGATATGCAACTTCAGCTACGAGAATGGCATAGCTGAAGTCGACGTATCTTAGATCGACTTAGAATCACTTACTTCGCGTCCTCGCGGCGCGGGATCGACGGCCGCCACTCCCCCATCGACTTTGCTTCCGCCTCTCGCCAAGCTGGAGTTCAGCAGTTGACGGGAGAGCGATCGGGGATCGATTTATCGCATCTACACTACACGTGATAAATCGATCCCCGATAGATCGATTGCTACCCACCGATCCGGCGGGTAGTGTAGACGTACCCTTAGTGGATGTACAGCACCTAGTACCAGAAGCCCCCCCCATCTCAATTAGGGTCTCTATGCTATTCCTCCTAATAAATGTAGTGTGATGATTGCTTGCTCCTGCTGGCCTTTGACACTGCAAGGTATTGAACAATACATTTGGGAAAGCCTGGCTTTTTATGATGTTATTTTTAATAGGCTGTGTGTCAAATATTTGTTTAGGGGCATAAAAAGCCTTGCTAGGCCCCCAATCTGGGCGCTGCACACCTAGCCCAGCAATTAAAACACAGATGGCTCATCCCAACTTGTCCCAGAAATATTCCTCAGTAAAAATACTGGAGAACAAGACAGCCTCCCGCCCAACCCTGACCAAAGAGCCTGTGGAAGGAACAGTTTTCCATTCTGGCTGCAGAACAGAGTGAGTGGTTTTATAGCAGACTAGCCCACTGAGTATAAGATAGCATCTGTGTTAGCTAAAACATACAGTCTCACACACACACATTCCAGAGTTTTTGCAAGCAGCAGGTGACTCCTCACCAGCCATCAGCCCAGAAACGGCCTCTCGCTTGTCAGCCACTCATTTTCCTGCCAGTGCCACAGGCTGCAAGATACTGATCTGTGCTCCGTTTTTGTTATTAGGGCTTTGATGTAAAGGCTTCGTGGCAGCGGCAGCCCCCTTGGGGAACACAGCAGAGGTCTAGCCAGGCTCTTTGCCAGTTGTCCTGGTATTAAGTTCATTCATCCAGCGTCAGGGCAAGCACATCTCCAGCCTTTTCCTGTGACCTTTGAAAGGACCCTTCTGCTCACTCCCATCTGTGGTCTTCTCAGTGTTCACCTGGACGATCAGCCCCAATTCACACCACTTACGAGAAATAACCCTCCAGTTAAACGGCTTGTGCCTTTTAAAGCTGCAAAGCTAAGCATGGGAGGCTGCTAAAGGGAACAACATCTCTAGCAATTCATTTCAAGTGGGTTTTGCAGCTGGGCTGAGAAATTTTTATTATTATTATTTATAAGTGTTACGGTAAAGGCCAGGAACCCCAGTCAAGGATCAGGGCCCCATTGCAGATCCCTAGAAATGTAGGGCTAGAAGTCAACAAGTCCAGCCCCTCGGCGCTATCCAGACAAATAACAAAGGAACAAGCCCCTACCGCGGAGAGCTTACAGTCTAATGGACAAAACAGACAACGTGGGCGAGGATAAGGTAACACGATGAATAAGGCTAAGATTTTGTCACAATTATTTTTCGTAAACGTCACGGACAGGTCATGGGCAACAAACAAAATTTCACGGAGCCCGTGACTTTTACTAAAAATAACCAGACAAGCCGGGGCAGAGGCACATGGCCCCAGCTGCAGCCCGCGCCATGGGGCAGAGGAGCACGGCCCCGACTGTGGTCCCCACCACGGGGCTATGTGGGGAACATAGCCCCTGCCCAGGGCCGGCTCCAGGCACCAGCTTACCAAGCAGGTGCTTGGGGCGGCCACTTCGGAGAGGGGTGGCACGTCCAGCTGTTCGGCGGCAATTCGGTGGACGGTCCCTCACGCCTGCTTGGAGCGAAGGACCTCCCGCCGAATTGCCACCGCAGATCGCAATTGCGATCGCGGCTTTTTTGTTTTTTGTTTTTGTTTGGCTGCTTGGGGCGGTCAAAACCCTGGAGCCGGCCCTGCCCCTGCCACAGCTCCAGCCACAGCTTCAGCTGTCAGCAGCTGAAGCTGAAGAAGTCACAGAGGTCCGGTAAAGTCACGGAATCCATGACTGCTGTGACCTCCATGACTAAATCATAGCCTTAACGATGAACAGTTTAATAGGAAAATGGAAGGCTTGATACCACCAATGGGGTGCAACGTGGTGCAGTGAGCTCCCGCATGCTCTGGAGAAATCCACCACCATCCACCCTCATCTGCTGCTGCCAGTCACCCACCTTCCCCATCCCCTCCAATCCAGTTAGCCCCCATTATGTCCCCTGGCTAGCTATGGTGGAGATGGAGCCCATGCATATCCTGGGCTGCTGTGTTGGCTATACAGGGGTTTTGAATGATAACAGTAATACAGCACAGACATGTATAGACAGTCCTGCTGAATGGTTCTTGCCACTCCCTTGCAAACAGCAAATCATTGTGGCCGTGATTGCCTTAGTGATACTGAGGGAGTAGAAGTACAAAACTGCCCCACCCACTGTGGGCAACAACAAATCCAATCTCAACCATTTCCTTGCTACCAATAAGGAGTTCAATGCACAGTGTGGAGGGACCATCATGTTGGCCCGGCTGGAAATGCTCCCTCTGCTGCAGCATGGAGGAGTTGAGGCATGTGAAGATGCACACACAGAGCAGCAAGGACTGAGGGCCGATTGCGCGTCACCGGGAACGGTCTGGATTTCACATCACACTCAAACGGACAGACCAACCTCCCTAATTCACAGTGAGATGAAAATCTGGCCAAAATCTTAGCAGCTAGATTAGAGAACGTTGGACCCACGATCATCCTCCCAAACCAGCCGGGATTTGTTAAAGGCCGGCACGGCTCCGATAACATAAGACACGTATTAGATATAATACCGGTGTGCTGTGATGACCCCCAGCCCCCGAGCATTCCTAGCCTTGAACGCAGAAAAGGTCTTTGATCAAGTGAACTGGGAATCCATACAATACACCCTCCAGAGATTTGGGCTGGGGCCTGTTGTTGGAGTTAAACGTCTATATAAGGGTCCACATGTCATATCTTAACCACTAGCATAATGTCCCCTCTCCTGTCTGACCTGGCCCTAGAGCTTATGGTGAGCGCCATACCCTCTCACCCAAATGTTTGGGGTATCAAGATTGGTCCACTGGAGTACCATTTGGCTATACACCAAGGATGCCCTTTTATTTATAACTAACCCCAAAACCACACTCCGTGCCTTTCTAGCATTAATCCAAGATTTCAGCTCACCTTCAGGCTACAGAATGACTGGGAAAAGTCAGAATTACTTGATATTTCCCAGCTGACTTGTAATGGGGCTTTATCCCCTTGGAGCTTTCACAGGCCAAGGCAATTACAAAATAAAAATATGCAGAAATCTTGAAAAACTTGTAAAAATGAATTTAGAACCCTCCCCTTTAGCAGAAGACACCAATCAGCGGCAAGGGCTTTCTCTGAGACTCGGGGGGGAGGGAGGGGGAATTAGCACAGCTAAGATGAACATCTTTCCTAGATTTTTGTACATTTTGAGTGGGCTACTGGACATCATTTTACCATCCTATTTTAAAAGATTTAGTAAGATCATCAAGAAAGACCTTTACATGGGGACTATCTTGCAGGAGACTTCATCTCCCCATGGATAGGGGTGGTTTCAGTCTCCTTGACCTTCTACCATAGAATCATAGAACTGGAAGGGACTTCGAGAGGTCATCTAGTCCAGTCCCCTGCACTCATGGCATGACTAAGTATTATCTAGAGTCTAGACCATCCCTGACAGGTGTTTGTCTAACCTGCTCTTAAAAATCTCCAATGATGGAGATTCCACAACCTCCCTAGGCAATTTATCCCAGTGCTTAACCATGTCCTCTACCTCTCTCTGGTTCCAACACATAAACAATAACCCTTATAAGTGGGGATTGAAAGATAATTAATTAAACCAATGCCCCTATCATGGGTCTTGGGATCATCCTCCTGCCCTACAGAGAAAACCTGAGTACCTTTTGTAGTGGTGACCAGCAGAATATGAACTCTTTTGGCTACCAGATTCTATTTTCACCTGACACCATACAAAAGTCACTATCTAGGGTAGTTCTCAGTTACAGATTGGCAATCAACCAATCATATGGAGAGAATGGATAGAGACACTATGTCTCTCTCCATTGGTTGACAATAGTGGGGATAGTTCCATTCCAGGTTCTTCAGAAGCATAACCTCCCAGCCAAAGTGATATGGCAACATATACAGTTGAAACATTTATTGACCTATCACTTTGGCCTGAGCACCCTGGGGCTGCCTGACAGCCCTGAAGTATGGGTGTAGTAGAGATGCACCACACTGTTTATGGTGCATCTCTACTACACCCATACTTCAGGGCTGTCAGGCAGCCCCAGAGTGCTCAGTTGTATTACTCAATGCAAAACCTACTGCTATACATTTACATTTAAGTTTAATTCAACAACAAAAATGTAGTTAGAACGTACAGGACACCACAAAGACGACATAAGCATCAAGCTCTTCCTTCTGCACTATGGGGAGGATAAAGACACACTCCTGTATATGTTGTGGGAATGTCCTCCAGTTAAACAGCTATGGAAAGAGGTTGACACTTTTGGGGCTTTAGCAATCAAACTTTGGTCAAGCACTAGATATTAGGATATCTTCTCACTAATTTGGGCCGCTCATCAGCACCGCATTTTTGATTTCTGAGAACAGCCATGATCACAAAGCAAATGATTTCACAGTAATGGAGAAGAAAATCCATACACAAAACAGACCAATGGTATTCTGAACGCTCAGCCATAGAACGGGTCACTTTCTGCCGCACGGATCAACTACAGAAGTTTGAAGAAATCTGGGCTCCATTTTTAGAAACATTAGATTAAGGGATACCCAAGAGCCCAGTTGCCAGTCCAGACCGCCTCCCGCATGACTCTTTCTCCCTGCTTTCATACTTCCCCTCCCTGCCTTGTCTGTGTTGTTCCTCCCCTCTACCCACCAGTGGCTGTAAACTATTGATTTAAGTAGAGACGTTCTGGTACCCTAACTTCTTACAATCTAGATAAACAAGACAGAGGGCTTGTCTACACTACCACTTAAGTTGATGCAAGTTATGTTGCTCAGGGGTGTGAAAAAGCCACCCCCCCGAGCAATGTAAATTACATCGACTTAAAGCCGTATCCACACCACGCTGTCAGTGGGAGACATTCTCCTGCCAACATAGCTTCTGCGTCTCATTGAGGTGGAGTGATTATGCTGACGGGAGACTGCTCTTCCGTCGACACAGCACGTCTTCACCAGACACGCTACAGCAGCACTGCTGCATCAGTGCAGCTGCGCCAATGTAGCGCGGTAGTGTAGACTAGCCCAGAGAAAGGAAGGCTTATTACCCCCATTTTACAGCCAGAGAATGGAAGCACAAAGAGATTAAGTGATTTGCCCAGGGTCACTCAGGGAATCTGTGGCAGAGCCAGGAATTGACCACAGATCTTGAGTCCCAATCCAGTGCCGTAACCACAAGACCATCTACATGCTAGCACGGCTCCTTTGAAAGCAAAGTCTGTCACAGGATATCAAAATGGGGGGGAAAAACTAGCAGAGATCACTATCTCCATGTTAGATTTTAAAAAGAGGCAGCTTATCATTTAACAATAATACTCAACATTTTGGAGCATGCTTCTGCCTAAAGGATCCCGAAGCTCTTAACTATACAGCTACGAAACCACCGCAGTGCAGCCACTGGAGAGGCTAGTATGTTAGAGCACAGTCGGCTGCTCGGCAGCTGAGGAAGGAGGCAAACGTTAATCTTATGCAGCTCCTCTAAAAACAAACTCAGGCTGCGCCTTCGACACAAAACACAGAACTAAAGCCAGCTGTCACCCTGCACTGAGGGAACAGAAGGGAAATGAATGAGAGGAAGGTGATGGGGGAAGGCCCAGCAGCAGCAGTTTATCCCTCACATTCTAGATTTGTACTAGAGCCCATTGATTAGACTCGCCCTGCCCCTGCACCCAGTGGAAATGCTCCCATTGGCTTCACATCTCTGGGATCAGGCACTAGGGGAAAAAATTAATCTTAGAGCAAAATGCTGACAATAGGCTTTTATTACATGCTTACTTCTTACCAATGTGTCTCAGGCAATGAGACTGTCACACCCAAACAGACCTTCCAGCTCTGATATAGATGATAAACGGTAGCTCCCACACCCCATTTCTAAAAGGGATAAGAACACGTAGCAGTAGGAATATGCTATTCCCCTTCCCCACCCACCCACAAACTTTTGCCTGCTTCGAGGCTGGACAAGAACACTTTTGAATGTTCCCCTTTGTTGTCATGCACCTCCATGGTTCTGCTTAGTCCATTGTTATAAATGTCACAGAACTCTTCTGTCACCCGAGCCAGCACCATAGTTGCTACGTGATTTTTTTTTTTTTCTTCGAGTCTTTCAGAAATTGTTTTGCAGCAGCCCTCAGCTGTGCAGAGAGACTGACGCTTGGGGGAGGGGAGGAAGGGAAGCTCCTTTGCTGCATTTTTTAAAAAGCAATACTTTGATATGGCAGCGCTAGCTCCAGATGAGCATCTTGGAAGATGACTGAAAAAAAACCTGAAGAATGTAATGTGTTCTGAGGATAATTTCTCTCTCAACTAAAGACAAGTACCTCTGGGCACATGACAGGAACACAAGATCACTGAGGAGGGGGAGCAGAGGGAGCCGGGGACTGAGGAGGGTGATGTGAAGCGAACCAAGATTTGGTTTAATTAAATGCTTGAGCTTTTGTTGCTTGCCTTTCCCTTATTCTGGTGTGTCATTTCAAAAGTCAATACAGATGACATTTACTAGACGGAAAATAGTCTCTGCAGCAACCTGGAGGCATGAAGGCAACATAAGCGGTAGCAGTGAGTTGAAAACTAAGGGCTTGACCCACTGCCCATTCGAGTCAATGGCAAGACTCCCACTGATTTCAGTGGGCATCGGATGAGGCCGTCTTGCTTGCATAAACGTCTGACTGCCAGAAGCTGGGACTGAACAACAGGGGATGGATCACTCGCTAAAGTGCCCTGTTCTGTTCATTCCCTCTGAAGCATCTGGCACTGGCCACTGTCGGAAGGCAGGATACTGGGTTATATGGACCATTGGCCACGCTGGGTGAGACCCTTCTCATTGATGCAGTAAGCTGCTACGCTTTGCTGTAGTTGACACTGGTGGCCTTCGCAGTGCTGCTTCAGCAGGATTTACAGTCTCCAGCACATCGCTTATCAAACCCGATGGAATTTCCTCTCTCCCACCACCCTCCCAATCGTCTTCAGCCTTCACCCAAACTTGGCGGAGAGAGTGCACAGCGTGTCACCTAAAGTCTGGAGATAGAATCTGATCCTACTTTTCATCCTCAAAAATAGATCATCTCTTTGCCTTTCAGTGGCCTCCTCGCCTTTCCTGATTTTTATCCCCTCAAGGGAAGTGCAACCTCAGGAAACAGCTTCTGTAGAAAATGCAGAAAGGACATTTTTCTTCAACAAATGCAGAGCGTATCCCCTAATGCTGGTGGGAATTTCCCCTTGTTAAAATCCCTTAAAGAAGGAAACTAACCATGAATCATAGTCCTGAAGGATAAATGCTCTCTCACCTTCTTCTGCTCTCTTGCCAAGTTTAATAACCTGGGACCGTGTTTTAACTGGGTGAATCTGTCCCCGCTCCCTTGTCAGCTCTTGCTCTAGACATGGGTGACTCAGGAGCACAGTGTTTGCTAACTATTATTCCCACCCCGAAAACATTGGGACAAAAAGAACAGTGGAGTCCCCAGATGTACAGTGCTTTTAGGAACTGGCCCTATGGGTTAGTGCCAGCACAGTGTAGTGAGGGTTCAGGATTTGAGCTCAGTCCTCCTCGCCTGGCCCAGTAGCTAGGGGGAACGCCTCCCATTAAGTTGTAGCACCATTAGACCTGCTCAAGTGCTGACCATCTTTTCAGCTGAGGACACATCTGACATGACACAGGTCCTTTAAGGGGGAGGGAATGAAGACAGGCCCATTAGCTCTTCGGCCGAGATCCACAAGGATACTTAGATAACTAAACCCCAGCTTTAGGCACCAAGGTGCTCCACAACACACACACACACACACACACACACACCCCATCCCCGCCAATCACTGTCACTGTAGGTGCCCAAACTCCTTCAACACCTACATTTTCAAGGTAAAAGTGCCCTCGGTGCCTAAATTACTGCCCCAGGTATGCACGCTGCTGCCTCACTCTGGGCACCCGGATGCCTAGCTCATGCCTATGCCCTGGTGTGAGCAACAAACGGGGGGGAGGATAATCACTCCTCCGCCTAGCTCACCTGCTCAGAGCATGTGGCACGGTCCCATCTAGAATCACGGAGGAGGTGGTGGTAGGGCCTCCCTTAGAACTTTTAGCCCGGTCCTTAAGAGCATTCGCCTGGGACAGGTTCAATTCTCCCCTCTGCCTGATGGGGACAAAAGCTTTGAACGGGGGTCTCCCTCCTCTCATGAGCATTCTCTCAGCACTGAGCTTTGGGCTATTCTGATGCAGGGCTCCCTTGATCTCTCCTGTTGAAGCTGTTTCACTTTGTGCAAATAATTAAAGCGTCACTGGAGCAGGGACCCAACCATTGGTCATTCTCATTCCCTGGCCCAATGACTATTTAATCCACAGTGGAACAGCTTTAACAGGAGAGATTGAGGACCCCCTCCCCCCATCAGAATACCTCAGAGCCCAATTGCTAGAGCCCCTCCTGAGAGGTGGGAGACCCCTGTTCAAAGCCTTTCTCCCCCTCAGGTGGAGGGGGGAATTGAACCTGGGTGAGTGCTCTGACCACTGGGCTAAAGGGAAGCAGCAGCACCTCCTGCTCTGGTGTTTCTTGCGCAAAGAAGTTCGGTGCCTAACTCCAGGACAGGGGCTCCTGGCTGTGGATCGCTAGCCCCCTCCCTGCAGCCTGGGCTTAGGCATCTAACTTTGTAGGAAAGGTGGGGCTCTCCCATTAGCTAGTTCAGGCAGCTTCCCACCTAGCATGCTGGCTTCTCTGGCTCGCATTCTTAGACACCTCTCTCCCCCCATTCAATGCATAGGGAGCCTATTTACCTACTCAGGCTTTATAGATCCCATTGTTGTTGTTCCAGTGATTTACTAGGCTCCTGCATCCCTTTGTGGATCCAGGCCTAGCTCCCTGCTTTGGCTTAATAAAACAAAAAACAGCTACTATTTTCTAAATACTCCCCTGTTTACAGTGAATGCAGGAATCACATGCATGACTGCTGTGGTTAAAAAGACACTAAGCAAAATACATCATTATCCACTCCTAAATGCTTAGATCAGTTGCTGTGAATGTGACAATACCCAGAGCACCTCTTAACTTAAAAGCACTTCTCTCTATCGCTGCTTAGAATGTGCATCCTACTATAAGTTATATATACTTTTGTACCAGCTTTAGATTGCAGCTTTGAAGCAAGTTTCATTATTTAGGATCTGATTCTGCAACCTGTACTCACGTGCAGCAGCTCTTATGCAAATCATCACAGTGAAGTCAATGGGACCGCTTACGCAAATGAGTAAGACAGGGTAATGAGGGTTGCAAAGACAGGCTCTTGGGCCCTGATTCAGCAAAGCACTTAAGCATGTGTTTAAATCATCCCTATTCAGCAAAGTACCTAAGCATGTGCTTAAGTGCTTTGCTGAACAGGGATGGGCTTAATGCTATGCTTAGACAGTTTTGTTGAATGAGGGCCTTAGAGATTAAAGATGATTAGGCCTTTTCTCCCTCCATGAAAAGCAAGTTTCTGAGCACACGGAGCTCAGTGAGTTTGTTTTATGCATGGTGGTGAATGTGGATCAATCTTAATTTTCTGTCCCAAACCACCAAAGAAATGAGACTGTTGGGGGTCCGTCAATGAAGAGTATTGGCCTAATGGCACCATGAGCCATCAGAAGCAGAAAGACAGGTTTCAGAGCGGTCAATAGTCTTGGATAGGGTTAGAGAGGTTCCATGTGAAACAGTTTTGGGGTAGGAGAATGGAAATTGCTACCCCTAATAATACCCAAACTCAGACCAGGCTTGGTGTTTGTTTGCTGTGCACATATGTGACTATTTCAAAAAAGTTGGTATCAGACAGCAAGGAGGCTAAGGGAATAGAGAGAGGCCTTTCAGCTGAACATCATCATGAAATGGTGGCTATAACTAACTCATGCTCCACATGTGTGCTGTTAGGTCTGGGACCAGCATGGCTAGAGACAGCACGTACACATGCACACAGATGTTTTTTGAGAACCACACACAACGCAGAAACCAAATCAGCAAATCCAAAGCTTCCTTAAAAACCAATGCAACATTCCCCATATGTTGTCTTTGCTATATTTCATCTGCAGAGCTTAAGAGGGAAAAGGGAACAAAATAAAGGACAATAAAACTCGACAGATATAGACCATGTCCATCAAGTGTTAACCAAACAGAACAATACTTTCTCACAAGGCAGCTAAAGCTACACATTATGCTGTACGAAAACTCAAACATCTGCATTTCCTTCCCCCTCTTCCTTGAAAGTTTAAAGAAATACAAGGAAAGAAAACCGGTGGAAGGGTTTTAAACAAAGCTGACGTTGATGAGAGGGACAGTATGAAATGATATAATTTTGGCATTGATTGTTGAAATGCATCTTATGTTACAGAGAGCTGTGGAACTGAGTTGTGCACCAATGGCTCACTTTTAGCTGTCGGCGCTTGCTTCTTCACTGCAATGTGCGAGGTGCAAACAGCTTAGATGTAAGGACTGTCTTATCTCATTTCTATTTCATATAGATGCGATGGCCAAGCACCTTTTCATTTTTAGTTAGAGGAACTATTTACTCCATAACATCACCCAGAAAGAGAGCACCTTGAAGTAGATCTGGAGTTCATGAAGATGTTGGTTGTCCTGTCCCATAGTGTGTGTTACTGGGTGACTGGCCCTATCAGGAGGAGATGGATCCAGCCCCACCTGTGACTGGTGCAAGGCCTCATGAGGAACCCTTTTTAAAGCCCCGTTTAGAGTGAGGGGAACTCCAGAAGGCAGGTTGGGCTGCTGAGGTTAGGCCTGGAGCAGGGCCACTCCCAGACAGGTAGCCTAGCGGGCTATCAAGAGCAGAGGCTCCCACAGAAGCCCTAGGTTAGGGGACGATTGCAAAGGACCACAGGCAGAAGTGTGTTTGAAGAAAGGATGGGCAAAGCCATCAGGAAGGGAGGAGGGGCTGTGCCTGTTCTGAGATGAGACAGAAGATTCCTTTTGGTTTTGTGGTTTGTTTGGCCCCTACTCTCCTTAAATAGTTAAAGGACTAGGACACACATTTCAGCGCCTCCTTACAATCTAGCTCACACCATTCTTTGTATGTAGGATTTTCTCCCCCCACCCCAAACCCAAACTCCATAGCCCCACTCCAGCAAAGCATGTAAGCAAGTGCTTAACTTTAAGCACAAATTGTCCTACTGAAGTCAAGAGAACTCCTCATGCGCTTAAACTTAAACACATAGTCACTTTACTTGATTGGGGCTGAGAAGCAAATACCCTGAGCCACCCTACAACAAGCCAGTGTGCAATGAGAGAAAATATATTTCAGCTGTGAACATCCAAAGACTAATATAAATCGGGAGGATAATTAAAACATGGACGTTATGAAAGATACATTGGTAAGGACACAGGAGGGTCGAGAGGGAAGCCAGTTGGTTTAAAAAGAAGTGCCATTTATTTACGTAGTTGCCAGGATTAGCAGAGGTTTTTTTGGCCCAAGCCTACAAACATTTACTGTCAATTGTGTTTCCAGGATCAGATTCAGGGGGAAGGATATAGAATGAGTATTTGGATCAGTTCAAGTAGTTGTATAGCATTTCAAGATTCCTATCTTTTAAAAAAAAACAAAAAACCTCAAGATAGCCGAAGGAGCTTCGAGCCCTTCTTATTCAAACCCTTTCTTTAAGGAAAGAAAAATTCCTCCACCAAACTGCAATGACTCAGATGCAATTAAGACAGAGATAACATCAGCAGATTTCCCCAGTCTAGTAACAAGCAATTCCAGGAGTGCAAAACAGGATGCTGCCGCAGCTGCTTACCAGCATTCTCAGCGTTATTGGCGGGTGATGTTTTGTTTTGATTTGGTTGCTGTTGTTTTAATTACCGAAAAGGCAATTCCTTAGCAGCTCCCGTTTAGAAAGTGGCCTCATCCATTTGACAAGTGATCATGTACAATCTCAATGCATTTAACAGGAGCAAGAATTTAAAAGCTCCCCATCATTTTGTCTTACTGCTGTTCCTTATAGCCACAGGGACAGAGAGAACTCTGCAGATTCAGTTGACTGCCCGCCACACCTTTTGGAAGATTTATTGGGATTTTCACATCTTTGTCTTGCTCAGAGAGATTGTGTGGCATGATTAGAGCCATTCTGGCAGAGACGGGATTTGACAAGCTTCATGAAGCACTCCGGGGCTGAGCAAGTTTTCCCCAAACTATGAAAAGGGACCTATCAAGCCATTAATCCGCCTTATAAAAGCCGTGTCTAAAGAAATATAAACCCCCCCCCCCCGGCTGCAGCCAATTCCCAATATTTTAATAGGAGTTACTCATTTTGAAAAGTAGAAAGGTGTTAGTGCAACCTGCTCATTTATGAGCAAAGTAATGGCAGGCAGGGAAGGGGAGGAAATACCTAGGTACAGCAGCACGTTTTTCGCCATCTTATTTTAATAGCTGTCACCTTTTGTTGTTATAATTCATTCTCCCTAACAACAACCGGAAGGGAGTGATGTTAGGATCAGTGATTGGTTGCAATATACAGATTCAACCAGCAGGATTGCACGGTTAGAAGCAGCACCAGGGAACACAGTTAATCTTAGGAGGGCGCTCTCCTCTTCTAGGGTAAATCTCCAAAATAACCAATACTCCAGAAAGTGTCCTTTTCAATGTCAGCTGGGTGTCTGGGAAGAGAGCTGGAAAGACCTCTGGATAACTCACAGAGAAGGCTGACTCTCTGGAAGCAAATCTTAGGGTATGTCTACACCCAGCCGCTAGTTCGGCGGCTGGGAATCGAAGTTCTGGGTTCGACTTATCGCGTCTGGTCTGGACGCGATAAGTCGAACCAGGAAGTGCTCGCCGTCGACTGCGGTACTCCAGCTAGACAAGAGGAGTACCGCGGAGTCGACGGGGGAGCCTGCCTGCCGCGTGTGGACCGAGGTAAGTTCGAACTAAGGTACTTCGAACTTCAGCTACGTTATTCACGTAGCTGAAGTTGCGTACCTTAGTTCGATTTGGGGGTTTAGTGTAGACCAAGCCTTACAGTGCAAGAACATGAAGCACCCTAAAGGGCGGCGGCCCTCAATCACCCCCCCCCCGACTCTGTAGTTTAAATAGGGAGGAGCCATGATAGAGCTGATTTGATTTTAAAAAACTGGGGATGTCCACGAAATGTAGGGTTCCCTGGGAGCACCACCTTCCCGCTCAGAAGTCAGACTCCCCAACCTCTGCTGTGGCATCGGAGAGGATCCCCCTAGCCCTCATGGGGGAGACAAGCCCGGCTGCCGGAAAGCTGCTCTTCAGTAGCTACTGGGAAGGATGAACCAGGCACCACCTCTGTACCCACACACAACCAGGACAGGATCGAACAACCGTCATCCATGGGGTGATTGGAGAGGCGCCCACAACCACACCGATACCAGAGCAGCATGTGCCCTTGGAAGGGATAGCTCAGTGGTTTGAGCATTGGCCTGCTAAACCCAGGGTTGTGAGTTCAATCCTTAAGGGGGCCATTTGGGGATTTAGTTGGGGATTGATCCTGCTTTGAGCAGGGGGTTGGACTAGATGATCTCCAGAGGTCCCTTCCAACCCTAATAATCAATGATTCTGCTAGTGGCCATCTTGGGCTGTGCCCTCACAGTGAAGGCAGGGCAGCCACAGGCTCCTACCTTCCTAGTGGGACAGCGCTCCCAGCTCTGTGGGGGAGGAGAAGCGGTGCAGCCTCAGAACCAGCTCCTCTCTCCCTCCAAGTCACAGCTTCCCAGGCCAGAAGGGAACACTGTGATCACCTGGTCTGACCCTCTGCATACCACAGGCCATAGAACTTCCCCCCAAAAATTCCTACAGCAGCTGTTGGAAAAACATCCTGTCTTAATTTAAAAGTTGTCAGTGATGAAGAATCCACCACAACCCTTGGTACATTGTTCCAATGGTTCATTACTCTCACTGGTAAAAGTTTGCACCTTTTTTCCCAGTCTGAAGGTGTCTAGCTTCAACATCCAGCCATTGGATCATGTTAGACCTTTCTCTGCTAGACTGAAGAGCCCATTTTTATATATTTGTTCCCCATGTCGATAGTTTTAACCTGTGATCCACTCAACCGTTAACCTTCTCTTTGTTAAAAATAATATATGGAGATATACCTATCTCATAGAGCTGGAAGAGACCTCGAAAGGTCGTCGAGTCCAGCCCCCTGCCTTCACTAGCAGGACCAAGTACTGATTTTTGCCCCTGCTCCCTAAGTGGCCCCCTCAAGGATTGAACTCACAACCCTGGGTTTAGCAGGCTAATGCTCAAACCACTGAGCTATCCCTCCCCCCATTTGTTAAGCCAAATAGACTGAGCTCTTTGAGTCTACCACTATACGGCAGGTTTTCTAACCCTTTAATCATTCTCATGGCTCTTCTCTGAGCCCTCTCCAATTCATCAACATCCTTCTTGAATTGTGGGCATCAGAACTGGACACAGTATTCCAGCAACGGTTTCGCCACCTCCTCCTACTCGAGATTCCCGTTTTATGCATCCCAGGATCTCATTAGCCCTTTTGGCCAGGGTGTCACACCAGGAGCTCACGTTCAGCCGATTGGCCACCATGACTCCCAAATCTTTTTCAGAGTCACTGCTTCCCAGGAGCAGTCAAGAGATTCAGCTCCACCCCAAAGGGAGGAAGAGGCTGATAAAAGGAGCGACAGAGTGCCGAGCCAGCTCCTATTTCTGTTCCTCTCCCTGGGGTAGCACCACCCTGACAGGGAGAAGCCAGTGGCTGCCATGCCTGGAGATCAGGGTCGCAGGTGGCTGGTTCACACATGTAGCAAAACCAATTGCTGCTCCCCATGCTTCCTGCAAGCCCATCTCCCGGTGGACATGACTTTTTTGGAGTGGATTGCCTGTCCTTTCAGGGAGGGGGCCCTGCTGTATGTCAGGGAGACTGGTATCTTTCTGTCACTTGGTTATATAGAATTAATATGGCAAGCCCCCTACAGGCAGTGGTAATATTAAACTGCCAAAGTTGCAGGGCAGGAAACTCACAGGTGTCAGAGCAAGGTTTATGCCTGGACGCCTACATCCCATCCAGCTCCGCACAAATCCTCACTATTAAAAGAAAAAATTGAGCCACCCTGAGCTATGACTGACCCATTTCTCTCCTTTCCCACTTCAAAGTACACGTTCCAAACACAGGAACGCCTCAAACTCGCCTCAGTTACTGTGTAGTTCAGATGCAGCAAGTGTCACATGGCCACATTCGTGTACCTTTGTGTGGGGGCAGCGGTGGGGTGGTCCCAACCGCTGGTTCTAGAGCAACGTAACAAACTTTAAAAAAAGTATTAAAACAGACTGTTTATTACAGCATATGATGTGTTATTAATTTACACAAGGATATATAAAAACAGCTGTTTGTGATGTACAGTAACTTGACAGTGACAGGAATATTAAAACTATTGATATTCATGCACATGACATGCATATGTTTTTAAAAAGCGCTTTTACACAATATACTGAAGAGTTACTGAGCCTTTCCCAGCTGGTCCAATGGTTTCTTCTGGAGAGCAATGTATTACTCTGGTGGGAGTCCCACACATGGGATGCACATTGAGGTCATCCATAGCAGAGTGCCTTTTGGAGAAGGCAACTCAAGAGGGAGATTAAGCGAGGGCCCTTTCTATTATTTGTATTACCATAGCACCTAGGGGCCCTAGTTGTTGACCCGGACCCCATTGTGCTAGGCACTGTACAAACACACACGTGGAGGGGGAGGAGGTTGCAAGAAGAAGAGTTTACAAGAGAAAATCCAGCCAGACAAAAGGAGGGACATGGTCAACATGCAGGAACAAGAGCAGAAAATATTAAGGGATAAGAACAAACATTAGGATCCTCCACTTCTGACTTTAAGCTGTTGATCTCCTGATATTACAAGACCCAGAGTTGGAAAGAATAGGCAAGGAAGATCCATTCTTGGGAACATTATTATTTTTCAAAGCCTTCTGATACTATGCACTTGAAGCTGTCACCACTGAAATGGCAGGGTTTTAAAAAAAACTAATATAATGGTTTTTATTTCCATGAAAAGGCACTAGTATCCACCCAAGATTTGAAGCCATGTCATAATTTACCTTAAGTTTTAAATATTTGCATTAAAAAAAAAATCTATGAAAATATTTACACAAAAGCACCTTGTTTCTTTAAGTAGAAACAGACGCGTTCCACGCGGACAAGTCCTTTCATTAGACAGTCGTCATCAGTTTGAGAGAGCCAGATCGGAAGCGAAGGATTTTCTTCTTGAGGTTATGCGAGGCTTTAATTTTGACAAAGGCCTTTGCTGCATTTTCGTGCAGCTCTGGAGCGGCCGCCGTTTGGATAGGAAGAGTCTGGACAAACTGAGACCAAATAAGCCCCCCGCTTTCATCGGAGTCACTAGTCGTCGTGCTCTCCCCAACGAACTCCACCTCGCTCAAGCTGGACTCGCTGTCCCCAAAGCAGTTTGTGGTGTAGTTACTCTGCTCATCTTCACTGGTGTCCACTACGGTGGAGTGGAACAGGGATTCGCACTCTGCTGAATACTCGGAGTCACTAGCAATGTAAGCGTAGGGGCTGACGTACGGAAGGGGAACTTGTGAATAGACCCCTACGGCTTCTCTCCTGTTTCTTCTTGCCCTTCTCAGGGCTTCCTCGTAGGAAATCTCTGCCGATGACTTCCACCGGCGATAATCTCCTCGCTTGTGCTTAGGTTTGGCCACAACTGCTTCTCGGCCATGTCCGTGAGATTTGATCACAGTTTTATGGAGGCCAGTCTGCCTGCTTGGGAGGCTTGGCTCCAGCTGTGAACTGCTGCTTTTCTTCCCTCTCACAGAGGGCTTTTTAAGTTTCTTATTTGTATCCAAGTCATCAGGGAAACGACACTTTTTGCCAATTGGCTTGGTTTTCTCACGCATGGTTGGCGCGTTGCTTTCCAGCAGGCTGGCCAGGTGGGACCTGTGTTTCAGAGTAGAGCTCTTCAGAATTTTGACACTTTTGGTGCCTTTGTGAAGCTTAAGGCTTTGCTGTTGAGCTGGTATGTACTGAGCACTAACCAGCAAGCCTTCATCCAGGCTCTGAGAGGAAGAGCCCTCACTCTTGAAATCCAACGTGGGCCTCTCCTCCAAAGGAAGTGAAGTGGGGTGAGCCGCTTGCAAGTGGTTTTTTAGCAGTAGCTTTTTGGGTGGCTGGGTCACTTTATTCTCCTGCTGCAGTGCTGTATGCCTACCAGGACTTTCTTTAGGAGATGTAGCAAAGAGCTGGCCATTTTCCTTTGGGATATCCCCTGTCGTAGCTACAGGACACCAGTTTAGTTCTTGAGATGCTGGTTTGACGTGCCTTGACAGATGTTTGCTTTGAAGTTCATTGACAGCACTTGGTGGGTAGGCTGCAGCCGTAGGCACCTTCCTGCTTTCCAGCTGCTCCCCATTAGATTCTTTTGACCGCTGATTTAATGACGAGAAGGTGCCATTATCCAAAGTGGTTGTTCCACTGGAATGCAAACATGCTTGTTTGGAATTCTTCAGGTTCACAATGTTAGTATGTGAAACAGCCGCGGTCTGTCTAACACACATGCTCCCATGTCTCAAAATGCCTTTTGTGGGGTCAGCATTCAGACTTGTTCTTGGTTTGTTAGTCCTCACAGAATGTGTCTTTTTCTGAACAAGGCTCAAGATGTAACCATCTATTTTTTTGTTGGCTGAAGGACAGGATACAGACCATGAGCTCTGCGGGAGAAAGGAATTGCCTGTTTTTACTGAGTCTAGTTCAGCTCCAATGCAAACATCATTAACATTGCAACCACGTCTCTCTTCTTCTCTCAAGGGATTACCAGTCACTGGTAGAAGAAACATTGGACTCTGCACGGCTACTGCATGTAGGGGACTGGGGTAACGGTACACGTCATTCCCATTTTTAGATACTAAGTCACACTGATACTTTGGATGTACATCTGCAACCACATCAAGGGAATTGGAGTGCGAACGACAGACAGCACCTGATGCCGGGTCCTCGTGCTGGCCTTCTTTATTATAATCCATCCAGCCTATGAGATCTGAAATGCATTTGAAAAGAGTTTAAAGATGCTGCCATTGTGTAGTTCTGCTTTTATTTAGTCTTTTCAAAGATACTTTTGAAGACTTTGGCCTGGTCTACACCCACACCGCTTTAACTAGGGCGATATAGTTGAAACTCTACAATCCTCCTAGTGTGGATTCAGTTATACCGGTATAAAGATGCTTATTCTCAGGTCTACATTATAATGTTTTGTTGGTATAGCTACTAGAGTGACAAGGTGGGTGAGGTAATGTCTTTTACTGGACAAACTTCTGTTGGTGAGAGAGACCAGCTTTCGAGCTTAGCTATGTCAGTCAGGGTGTGGAAAAAAAAACACTTCCCCATGTGACATAGCTATGCCGGCAAAACCCCCAGTGTAGACGCAGCTATGCCGACAGAAGAGTGATCCAATAAAAGACATTACCTCATTCACCTGGTCTCTCTAATATCCTGGGACCAACACGGCTACAACACCACAGCAGACAGCTTGGCTAACGTCATTGAGGGAGATGGTGTTGCTAAACAGGCAGAAAAACTTCTGTTGGCATATGCTATGTCCACACTAGGAGGCTCTGCTGGTTCAGCTATACTGATATAGCTAGAGCAGCGGAGCCTATGTAGTGTTGTCTAGCCCTTATATTCCTGTATAGGAAGGGGAATAAGCTATACTGGTATAAGGTGCCTTTATACCAGCAAAACTGTATCCACTCTAGGAATTGTAACAGTATAATTATGCTGGTTAAAAAAAAAAAAAGGAATTCACACCCCTAACCAACTTAGTTATACTGGTACAAAAGCCGTGTAGAGCTGGCCTTAGAGAGCCTTCCACTTTGTACCAGAGGCCTCTAGAATTCTACAGTTGACTTTTACAGCCTCCACATGAACTGCTAGACACAGAACTGTAGAAAGCCCGAGGATATGTGTGTTACAAGATATATTGCACTGCTAAACCCACAACTAACCAAGAAGGAACAAACAAATTACACCAGTAAAATTGTTAACAGTCGGCTGAAGGGCAATTTTAACCATCCTTTTCTTTAGGAACTTCAGGCTGATCATGGACTTCCACCGTTTTTACTTGGAATTGCTTTTGTAGGGCTTCAAAATGATCAGATTCCGTTCAGGAAAAGATGATCAAGATGCGAAGAACACTCATAAGAGAATCTTCTTGGGGGGAGGGGATGTCAAAGACAAAGACTCTTTTGACTGAAGCACAGGCGTGGGAGTTGAGAAACAGAGTTCTATTCCCAGCCCTGCAAGAGACATCCTCGGAGGCTAGTTACTTAGGTCAAAATGTTCAAATGTGAATGCCTTACTAAGGCCATATTTAGGCACCTAAGTAAGAGGGCTGATTTTATCAAACATGCTTAGCCCCCACAGTTCCCATAGATGTCAGTGGGACTATATAGGAGAGGAAGTGCTGCTCAGAGAGCAAGAAAGGGGCTATCAGGATCTGAAGAGAACAGCTGACTTATTGTAGGTCATATCACAGTATTTCTTAAATTCTCTGTTACAGTCTAATATTCACAGCGAATTGTCAAGAAGACTTCACTGAAACATGCCACTGTGGGAAGTGGGCTAGATTGCCATAATCTGGTTAAGATTTTATATTTCCATTCTGTATAATGAAAACCAGCAATGTAATCTGCTGTAGATCTTTGTGCGGGATTATTTTTAAACATGCTTGATAAAGAAGACCTATAGATTGGTGATAGGGAAATTTAAATTGCATCAAGCAGGTCAGAGGGTAATTTGAAAAGCTCTCAACATCTCAGAATTGCTACAAAGTCTCATTTCTAGGACAGACAAACTTGAATGATTATGCTCTGGATTCCTAAATGCAAAAGTTCACTCATAAGCAGTTTGACTTCTATATTGGGGGGAGGGGGGGGGGAAGGCAGCTCCAGTCAGGCAAAGGGGGCCGTGCGGGAGGAAGAGGGGAGGAACCCAAGGCTTGGGGGGAGTGGGACACTGCAGAATGGAAGTTCTGAACACCAAGTAATACATGTCTGTTTGTAAGCAGCCTCCAGGATCGAAACTGAAACAAGGTCCTATTTAACCCTTTTCCAGACCTATACAACAAATAAGAGGATTCTTGCAACAGAAATCTTGTAGTAACCCGCCTCAATATATAACTAGAACACACATACACACTGAGATTTACATCTTTAGACTAGAGTAACTGGAAATTCAAACATCCATCTTCCCCTCACCAAAGAGAGAGAAACCTTTTCCATTATTCATAATGGCCATTTGTCCAGGCCACACAAACTCAGCACGCACTTCATCACCATTGTCCATGTGCTGAGGAAAGCAGTTAGAGCTGGGAAACTATTAGTCGCTCGCTTTCATAGGCACAAATATGCACTACCCGTAAATGAATTTGGTTCAGGGTTTTTTTTTTTTTACTTTGGTAAAAATTGTTTCCTAAACGAAGTGATAGGAAGTTATACAATGAATTTGCTTGTGTGTATATGTACCACTGCCCTCTACTGGGTAGAAAATATCAGAGCTGATCATGTGTTTATAGGTGCCCACAATTCACACCAATGACTGAAAAAGTGGCGGGTGAAATCTATACCCCATGCCACACATATGCGACAAAAACATCAGTCATTAAAGTCTTTTTGGATTATTTTATATGAACACGTAGTTTAGCAAATGAAAAAAGGAAGAGTTAATAGGACCCTGCTAGCCCCAATGCAGCATTTCAACGGATAAGCCAACGCCACGTGCTGGAATATGATGTATTATACCAGCTTTTACCGTACCTGCAGATTTTGGGCGTCCATCCGAGATATTCAAAGATGTCTCCAAAGGGCTGCAAAAACAGGTGCTAGAATGGCAACTGGATAAACACTCACTGAAGACTGAGTTAGAGGAATTGGAAAGTGATCCAGAGGCCCCATCACTCAGCTCATAAAATCCTATAAAAATAAAAACTTGGGTTTATTTAGGTTCTGTTCATTATGCAAAAGAATTCCCCTCCCCCTCCCCTAGAAAAGCAATTGAGTTTCTGTGTATTTTGGCTCATTGGATCTCAAACAATTTATACTATTTCATTCAATCATCCAGATTAGTTGTACTATACAGTAGTACTATAATACTGGGACAATTTCTGTTTATTGAAAATAAGGCAGTGGGATGTCACTTAGCCTTTGAAATATTAATATCTCGAACAGGGACGGCGCTTCCACTAGGCGACCCTAGGTGGTCGCCTAGGGCGGCAGGATGTGGGGGGCGGCATTTCGGCGGCGATTCCTCTGGGCGGGAAGAAAAGCGGCCGCGGAAACGCTGCCGGGAACCAGGCCCGCCCAGAGGGGCTTCTTCCACTCCGGGTCTTCGGCGGAAATTCGGCAGCGGGTCCTTCACTAGACCCGCCGCCGAAGTGCCCCGAAGACCCGGAGCGGAAGGACCCCCGCCGCCGAAAACGTAGCTTCAGAGGAGGAGCTGCCGCCGATTACTGAGGAGGAGCGCTGCCGCCTAGGGCAGCAAAAACCCTGGCGCCGCTCCTGATCTCAAACAATTTTTAAAAGCCAAATTGAAACTAAAAGCTGTACAGATTGTGCTAAGAGAAATCTGGCTGTACTTGCCTTCAAAGCTCATTTAACAGGATATTAGGTCTCTTGACAACCATTCTACCAGTATTACTTGGCTACGAGTCCGTCTACAAGTCTCCTTAGCCACTGTTGCTGCTTCCTTCCTGTACTTTTTCTTGCAACCCAATTCCCATCAATAAAAGAAATAAAGCATTCTGAAAAAGCTTCATCTAATGCATTATTTTTATTAAAAAGAAAACCCACATTCTGAAAATCAAACATATGATTGTGCAGCATGTTCTCAATAGTCCTGACATTTGCCTCCGAATATCTTGTATGAAGTCAGTAATGTTTCCAGTGGCAGCTGAATTTTTCTTGGTCCCACTGTACCATCACTGACTGCCATATTGTGGACCCTTTATCATTTTCAACTGTTACATTGCTGAAGGTTCTGGACAGTTTTATAACCGATTGCTGGGTGGACCCATTTTGCAGCATATGGGGCTTACCTGAACTTGGCCGACTGTCTGTCTCAAGGTGCTCATCTGAAGTCTTTTCTACATCCAGTCTTAGATCACTTATCTGTTTGTCTAGTTCTTGCAGCTGATTTAATAGACCAGCATCTCTCCTTCTCAAGCAGTTCTGGAAAACAAGAAAAGCAACACGTCACCTTTGTTGTCCAGGAACAAATGGGCCACAAGTATCATCTGAAGAATAATAGCTTGTAAATTCCATGTCAGTTCTTTAAAAAAAACAAAAAACAGAAATCTTGCCTGGAAGTTCAGGATAAAAATTCAACTGAACTATAATGTAGACATTTAATTCCAGTCTCTCTCATTCTGTTGAGCATCATACTCTTATATTCTTAAAGCATAAGGCAAGATTACAGGAGCCAGAATCAGGGTCCTTTCATTAATTTTACAATGCAATAAGTAGGAAAAGTAATCCCTTCTCTTCCCCCATTACAATTGTATTACATTATTGTAATAAGACTGTTTAAGCTATTTATGAAGGTAATTTTGATGATATACAATGGGCAATAAATAATGATTTTGCAAGAAGCTCATTAACCCAAGGTCAGTGTAATCAGTTTCTCCACATATACTACAACCGTATCTATCCATCATCTGTCCAGTTGCATCAGTTTTTATACACACGGGCACATACACTTTTGCATTGCACCCAGCAGTATTCTGATGGGTTTCTGAGTGTAGATGCTCATAAAGGGCCCAATCCCAAAACCATTAGGTCAAGGGGAGCCTTTCCATTGGATTCAATGGGTGTTGGATCAGGCCCAAGACTGAAAGGCTAATAGCATAAGCTAGACCAGTGGTTCTCAACCTGTGGCCCAATCAGCACACAGCTGCAGCCCATGTGACATCCTCAGAGCCATACAGATAGTATATATATTGTGTGGATGCGGCCCACATAACACATAGAGAGCTGCAGATGTGGCCCACAATGGTAAATAGGTTGAGAACCACTGAGCTAGACAGACTAGCACAATGCACTACCACTTGGGACCAGAAGGGCAAGCAAGTTCTTTTTCCACTTCTGACATGAGCTAGGATTTGGATCCAACCCAGATCTGCAGAGGTGACAGGTTTAGAGCGGGAACTCACTGCGCCACCTACTGACCCAGCCCCCCTCTAAAGTAGTATTGGGAATAGTGCATCTGGTTCAAATTTGGAATGTCAAGAGCACAAATCAAAGTGTTACCACAAACCCCCAATTCCGAGTAATAATTCCTGTTACTTTACTGTGGCCATTTGGCAGCTAATAATTCCTGAATAGTCACATCACCTTTTTAGAAGGAAATAACCCTACTATATACATTTACTGAACCAAATGGGAAAAAACCTACAAAAGCAATCAAGATTTGCAAGTGAACATCAAAAATCCAACCTCTCCCTTGGTCAGAGCCAATATGCACAAATGCTGAACCATGACTGTGACACAAAGAATGCCATGCACAGCTGTGAGTTATTTTCATTGAAAAATGATCCGCCGTTTCACGTCCAGCTCTCTCTTCCCCCACAAGCTACAAAGCGCATTTTCAACAAAAGCATCCCTATTTTAAAGGGCCTGATCCTGAAAACTGCACAGCACTCACTGCTCCCACTAAAGTCTCAGGATAGCCTCTGGGCCCAATCCAACTCTTATTCAAGTCAGCAGACACACTCCTTGACTTCAGTGGATGTGGATCAGGCAGTAGAAGAGCACCGCTAGGTTGCATCAGGGGCTTTTTAAAATGAGTGAATCTATTTCTTTTGTAGCAAACCAAGGATAAACTCCTTCTCACCTCATGCCTATGAGTTGCTCTGTTGAGCAATGATCAGGATTAGTATAGTTAGGTACATTTTTCTGGCTCTTTCGTATCTAGTTGCTAGTTATTTTATATGGCTAATGCAAATATATTTACTCCAAGCCCATTTCTCAAAATCAACGGTAAGAGTCAGCTGATGCATTATTTTAGTTCAAGCCTTTCTTCTCACTTGAACATTAATGAAAGCGACACACCATGGCCACAGCTCTGATAGAAATTCAATAGAATAAATGCTTTCTGCAGCACCGTCCTGAGTCTTTCCTACCCGCTCTCTCTTTTGCTTTAAAAAGCACAGGACATGGAGGGATTTGCAGAAACGAGCTTGCTTGTTCCACCAAGCACGGCTCCCTAAATCAAGAGGTGCCTTCTCCTTTCGCGTCAGGAATTCTTGCCCCGTTAGGCAAAGCGCTTTCACTTGAGCCTCACATTTCAAATTAAGAACCGGAGCAGATGCAATGTGGACAAGGTGAGGAGCGCTCAGGGGATGACACCGGATTAGGAAGGCTATTCCCGAAAGGCAGTTCAACCTAATGGTAAAAAAACGCATTTGAAGCTGGGCAATTGATCACGCTGTGAGCAGCCCGGGCTGCTTTTGTGAGCCCCGGGAGTCTGCAGCTCTCCTGCCTCCCAGACACACACCGGCACTGACCAATTCAGAGGAGGTACACCCGGCGGGTTCGCCGGTTTCACCGGCACCCGTAGGAGCCCGCAGAGCCCCCCGAGAGGGAGGGGGAAGGGCGGGGGGGATCAGAGACACACGGAGGGGGTCTGTCCGTTACAGAGGGTCCCCGATCGGAGCAATAAGGAGGCGACGGGAAAGATCAGACTCAGCCGGGCACCCGGACTCTCGCGCCCCAGGCCGGGACCCTCGCCCGTGCGCCCCCGCATCCCGCGTCCCCCATCCCGGGACCCTCGCCCATGCGCCCCCCAGCCCGGGACCCTCGCCAGCCCCGCTCACCAGCTGCTTCCTCAGCAGGAGGATGTTCTCCTCCAGGAACTTCTCCTCCAGGCTGCGCTGGGCGTCCCCTTCCCCGGGCGGCTCCCCGCGGGCCCCCGCGGCGCTGGGGGCGGCCCCCGGCGGGGGGCTCAGCAGCAGGCTCTTCACCAGCAGCTCCTGCCGCTGGCGCAGGTAGTCCAGCTCGCCCAGCCCGGCCAGCGTGGCCTCCAGGCGCTCCCGGGTGCGCTGCCGCTCCGCCTCCGCCTCGCCCTTCTCCCTCCAGCGCGCATCGGGCTCCCGGGGCGCCGCCGCCGCCGCCGCCTGCTGCTGCCCGGGCTCCGGCTCCTTAGCCGCGGCGGCGGCCTCCGGGCTCGGCTTCATCCCCGGGGCGGGCGCCTCCCTCAGCGCATGGGGGTGCCCGGGGCTCCGAGCTGCCACTGCCGGCGGAGGGAGGCTGGGGCCCCGCGAGGTTCCGAGCCGCTGCGGAGCAGGGGGGAGCCGGAGCGCAGCGCTGCCGCTGCCAGCGCCGCCGCTGCAATGGGCCAGGGGCGCCCAGCCCGCTCCTCCCGCCCCACTGCCACCGCCCCTCGCCGGCCCCGCTCCCTCCCTCCGCCGGCCGGCTCAGCCCCGCAGCAGCATCCTCGGCTACTGACGCTCCGCGGCGCCTCCCCTCGCCCACCCCCGTGGCTCTCTCCCCTCCCCCTTTCCGCGCCCCCCTTCTCCCTGCCCGGCCCCGCCGCCTCTTCCCCTCTTCCCCTTCCCTCTTGCTCGCTTGCTCTCGGCCTGCGCTGCCCCTTCCTCTCCCCTCACACACAAGCTCAGGCGACTAAAGCCCCCATTCAACCCCCCCCCTTGGGCAGGCTGGGTGCTACCTTCCATTGTTAGGTGGGGCCCAGCTATGGGACCCTCAGCACTGTCCATCTCTCTGGGGTCTTCGTAGGGGCTGGTGTGCATTTACACCGCTAGAGATATACCTGCTGGCATGGACACTCTTCTTCCAGTTCAAGAGTGGCTTTTTCCAATGTAGCTTATGTCCGCGGGAAACAGGCACTTCTACTGGAATAAGAGCGTCCACACTGGGGCTTATACTGCTATAACTCTACATCAGTACAGCTGGGGAAAATCTCCCCTGCAAACAAGCCCTAAGGTGCTCAGCATCCTCCACAGCCCTGCTCTCTCCTCCTTCAGGGCGCCTAGTGCCACTTGTAGCTCTGGGCTAACAGAGAGCAGGGCCTGGGGTTTGCGGGGTTGTTGGAGCCTGTTGGTTCCAGGACAGGAGACCTGAAGAGCTCTGTGGAGCTGGAAAGCTTGTCTCTTTCGCCAACTGAAGTTGGTCCACTAAAAGATATGACCTCAGGCACCTTGTCTCTCTCACAGGCCATGGCCTGGGATTGTAGGAAGAGGGAGGGAGGAGGTTTGCTTATTTCTATCCCCTCCCCTTTCATCCCCCTTCACAAGCAAAGTTCCAGACACCATGCTGGCTTCCCCATGAATTGATTTTATTTACTGTACTTAGTGAGTGATAGTAACTACGGACAGAATTCAAGGTGGATCGTCTAGACTGATCCCCTGCATTTCAGCAGCGCTGCTCATTGCCGCTATCATCTTAAAGTCATTCTCCAGCAGCCCTTCACAACCATGCTCTTTTAAGCTCTGCAGAGTGACTTGTGGCCCATCAGCAGTACATTTGGATACTTAGTGGCTTTTAAGGCCAAACACTACTAAAATAAGAACACAAATGATGCAATAAGTGAAAGCCGTTGCCAAGTGTGCATTGTGGGGGGCAGGGGGAGAGAAGAAAATGGCGATCGTTTGAACAGGGCGCTGCCCGCTGCCTAGGAGCTGGGATCAAAGCTCCAGCAAGGCATTGCATTAATTCAACATGCCAAGACAGCTGTAATGAAGCAAACTTTGTACAGTATGTAAACTAATTACACTCTGGGATCAGCAACTAGGGTGCAGTGGGCACGTGATGGGGGGGGGGGGAAGCAGACACCAAAGAAAAAGAAATGTTAGTAGCCAAAGGGGGCAAAATTGAGCTTTGGCCATTTTAGTGAGTTGTGGGAGGACCGAGGAGAGTAAGTGAAGGAAAGAGGAAAGCATTCAAGGAACCCTTCACAATGTGGGCCTTGTTTGGAAGGATGGGAGCCTCCTGCTACAGTAGCTCTCACACACTGAGCTGGAAGGAGGCTGTCTTTTTTGCTCTCGAGGAAGATTATGGGTATTACGGTAGCTCTGAAAGGCCACAAATGCGCTCTGGGCCCCACTGTGTTAGGTGCGATATCCGCCCTTAGTAAGAGGCAGGCCCTGCCCCAGAGAGTTTAGGATCTACACAGGCAAGACAGGCAAAGGGCAAGAGGGGGAAAAGAGACCCACAGAGGGGAAGTGACTTAAACGAGGCCGCCGAGCAGAGCTGGAAACAGAAACCACGTCTCCTAAGACCCGGCCCCGTGCCCCCTCCATCGGCCCTCTCTATAAATAATATTTTTAGCATCAACCGTGTGTTCAGCTCTGTAAAAGGCACAGAAGCTTCTTGTCTATGTGAGTTCTTAGGTTGCGGAAAGCTGCACAAGCCTGCATGGGGATCCTGTTGCCACATGCTGAAAGTGCACTAAGGAACTTGCATGTACTCTCATTTCAAAGCAGAGTAGATCAACGCGCACTCAGGGACGCTTAGTGTGCAGGAGCAGAGGCCACATGGACGCTTAGTGTGCAGCCCACTGGCACACTGTAGATTTACACCACAGCTTGCCCAAACTAAGGGCAGGTCGACACTTAAAACGCTGCATTGGCACAGCCGCACCAATGTAGCTGTGCCGCTGTAGCGCTTAAGTGAAGATGCTCCTAGTTAATCTACCTCCCCGAGAGGTGGTAGCTATGTTGACAGGAGAGGCTGTCCCGTCAACATAGCGCTGTCTACATGGGGGGTTAAGGTCGGCATAACTGCGTCGCTCAGAGGTGTGGATTTTTCACACTCATGCATATTTATTTGTTTAAGTATTTTAGGAAAAATTGTCAGAGTGGCCACCAGCAAGAGTTGGTGGCCACACTCTGAGGCCAACAAAAAAATCTGTTGCGAGACCCCCTGTTAACGTAGACACAGCCTATGCCGACGGAGGGGTTTTTTTCATCGCTGTAAGAATACCACCACCCTGAGTGACAGTAGCTAGGTCGAGGGAAGCAATCTTCTGTCAACTTAGCGGTGTGTACACTGGGGTTAGGTTGGCAAAACAATGCTAAGAGGTGTGGAGCACCCCTACCTAAGGCCTTGCCTCATGGTCAGCACATGAGGCCCCCCTCCTTTAGGGAGGCTAGTCATGCAGTCCCGCCCCTTCTGCCTGAAGCCCCCCCCCTACCCCCCCCCCCAATCCACCAGAGCCCCAGGCTCCCCCAGCCTCTGCAGCTGGAGGAGCCACGACTGAACTGCCCCAGGCCACAGGCCACCGGCCACCCCCAGTGTTGGCCCCAGCGCTGGGCTACTGGCCTCTGGACAGAGCTGAGCTCCCGCCGGCTTGGGGGAGAGGGTGGAGCATGGATGGGGCCAGGGCCTGGCTTAGGAGAGGCTTAGCCTCCCCTGGCCTATTATACCCGCTGCCCATGCCTGGTCTACGCTTAGATGAACCTAGCTATATCACTCAGGACTGTGAAAACTCACCTCCTGAACGCCATACGTAGGTCAACCCAATCCCCTGTGTAGACATGGCTAGGTTGATGGAAGAATTCTTTCATTGACCTAGTTACTGTCTCTCGGGCCTGGTCTACATCTAAAATTTAGGTTGACCTAGCTACATTGCTCAGGCATACAGCTGAGAAATTTTGCTCCCTGGGCGACAGTTAGGTCAACGAAATCCGCATAGTAGACACAGCTAGGCCAATGGAAGAATTCTTCCACTGACGTAGTTACTGCCTCTCGAGGGAAAACCCCCTTGCACTGCTGCTGTAAGCCGTAGCACTTGTAGTGTAGACATACTCTCAGAGAAGTGGATTAACTACCATGATGGAAAAACCCCTTCTGTCACTGTAGGAAGCATCTACACCAAGCTTCCCAAAACTGAACTGTACCAATTACTGAAAAAGGACTAAAGCCCTTGTATGAAACCTTCCTCTGTGTCCCAAACCACTTCCCTTCTCTCCTCATGCTGATTGCAACTGTTACAGGGGTCACTGTCAGGTGAATTTTTAAACTCTTTATTCATTTCTTAGTTTTATCATTTGAAATTCTCCAGAAAATTAATCCCAAACTCCCCACCCTAATCAGGAACATGGAAATGGTGGAATCAGCCCAACGGTGATCAGCACAAATCTTCAGGGAGGGAGGCAGTGATGGCAGGAGGGAAGAGACTAGCTGGTAAAGAAGAGCCCAACTAGCCAGAACGTGGCAAAGAGAATAATTCTGCCAGGCACAAAGGAGCCTGGGTGCTGGGGATGATTCAATCTTGTACTTGCCAGTCAAGAGCTTTGAGCTGTGTCTCATTGCTCTGGGGCATGCTGGCTGGCTGATTGGCTAATGTATATTGCTGAACAGATTTTCTAAGGAGGTAATAGCAATGCTGCTTTGCATTTCTCTAGCACTTTCCACTCAAGACCTCAAAGTGCTTGACAGGCATTAAGCACCGCTGGGGTGAGTGTTACTCTCAATCCCCATTTTACAGGTGGGGAAACCGAGGTGCAGTGTGACTCTAGGTTCCGACTCCCAGTTTCCTGTCCTCACCACTAAACCACCTCCCAGGTGTGGAGATATTTAACATACGTGTGGGTTTCCTCCCCCCTCCCAATTCATTCCATTGACCTAGAAACAAAACTATCTCGATGGTGACCTGGAGAATTTACACAAACCCACAAAATTCAGATCTAGAGCAATACACTGATTTCTTTTAACATGTTGCCACATTTGCATTGCTATGATGAAAGTTGCTAATGACTTAGACCTTAGGGGTTATTGATGTATAAGCAGCCAGGATGCACCTCACCATAGAAAGACCTTCAGGCCTGGTCTACACCTAAAACTTAGGTCAACCTACCTACGTCGCTCAGGAGGATGAAAAATTCACACCCCCTGAGAGATGTAGTGAAACCAACCTATGCCCCAATGCAGACACCAATAAGTCAGTGGAAGAATACTTCCAACAATGAAGTACTACAATGACAGGAAAACCCCTTCCATCACTGCCGTAAGTGTCTACACTCCAGCAGCGTAGCTGTAAGCGCTACATCTGGGCCACTATAGCACTTGCAGTGTAGATATACCCAAAGAGGCCAGGCATTAGCTGCACCAAGAGTGTCATTAAGGGTATTCCTGAGATTGTACATTCTTTGGGGGTAGTGACCATCTTTTCAGCTCTCTGTGTTGTACAGCGCCAAGCACAATGGGGTCCCCGAGTGGGGCTCACAGGTGGGACACAATACAAATAATTCTAATAATAATAATATTGGGGGAAATACTCTCCTTTGGCCGGCAGATGAAGCTTTGACGTTCCCTAGAGTTGTAGAGCAGGCTCATCTTCCTAGGCCTTGTGCTCTCGCTGAGCATCCTTGGACTAAAGGTTTTCCAGGTATAAAAGGTTTCCAGGGACTGTGGTAAGAAGAGTGGACTGTTTGTAAAGCAGTGAGACTAGAAGGCCAGAGAGAGAGGCACAAGGCGGCTGCTTCAAGGGAGAGGGTCTGCAAGAAGGAGATCCCTGCGTTGCCATTCGTTACCAACCCCACAGAGAACGAGCCTAGGTACGTTTTGTAACTAAAGAAATCACACTAAGAAAAAATCTGCTCCTAATGGGAAACTATCCTGTAAGGCACTGAAAATCTACTGCTGCTTAGTAAAGGGGCCAACACTATTACAGAACTATCTGTCTAGCACTAGACCAGTGATATCTCCCTGCCTCCCGCAGACAGACTGGCAATGATAGCACAGCTGAGTCATATGCAGAATTTACAAACAATCTTTTTGATGAATATGCAAAAAATTGCATGTGGTCCCCAGATTTGGGACTAGCTCTGAGAAAAAGCTCTCTCTCTCTCTCTCACCAAAACTAGCAAGCAAACTTGATGGAAAGAGAAAGGAAGACAAGATCAGCTCCGCTTTTTAAAAGATAAGAAGAGGGTCTGATCAAGAAGACAACGTTCGGGGTTAATGGAGTTAAACAGAAGTTGTCCAGGGTATTTGAAGTTGACAAGAGGCAAAGAGCGGGCCCATTGGCTCATTGTTCAGTACAAAGCCACGTAATCAGCATCTCAGTTAAGAGCCTAATACATCACGTTACAATGCTAACCAGAGGGGATTGTATTCCATCCCAGTGGTCTGTGAACAGTGTATTCAAATGAAGCTGGAGCAGGATCATTTCAATGACACTATTTTTTCCCCTAAGTGAATGAATCTTGGTTGAGATATATTGCAGCGAGTTTTGATTCAGTGCTCGGAGCATCTCATTTGAAGCTTCACACAGCTTTGATTCCTCTCTCTCAAGTCTTGGGGTTTATGTTTACATTTCAAAATGGCTAAACTCAGGGCAATGCAGAGCTCTGTTAGGAGAACAGATTTCCAGAGGTGCTGAGCACCCACGGATGGCACTGAAAGCCACGACTCCGCACCTCGGCGTGTCAGGCTGGGTGTGGTTTCACAGGACTCCCAGTGTAACTTTGTACACGGCTCTGCATTGCAGGCAGCAGCACCCTTTCACTACTGAGGATGGGACTGGCTTACGAGGGGAGGGATAGCTCAGTGGTTTGAGTATTGGCCTGCTAAACCCAGGGTTGTGAGTTCAATCCTTAAGGGGGCCACTTAGGGAGCTGGGGCAAAATCAGTACTTGGTCCTGCTACTGAAGGCAGGGGGCTGGACTCGATGACCTTTCAAGGTCCCTTCCAGTTCTAGAAGATAGGATATCTCCATTAATTTTTTTTTCAATAGGCTGTAAAGGGCCATTAGCAAGCTACTTCCCACTGCAAGGTCTTCAGTGACCTTCGCTCCTCCTGGCCTTAGCGAGTGGAAGACCAAGACCAAGTCTTGGTCACCTGTGCTGCATTACAGACCATTCCCACTACTGGGGAATCCCCAAGAATGGCTTTATTCCATGCCTTGGTTAGAAATGGGTTGACTAAAGAACCTACAAAGAAAGGTAATACACTGGGGATCATGTTCTCCCTCTCTTGTTTCTATCTAGGGGAAATCTGGTTTTCCACAGGACTGCGATACCTTGGTTGTGTCATTCGCAGGCATGTACTTGAGATCCCACATTTGTTTTTGCTGCACACTAGTGACTGAGTAAAGCAAATCCATCCAAAGAGCACAACAATGACTGTACCAGAGCCTTCCATAATCCTGCATTGTCTCTACATTCCTTGATTGCTTTACCATTCTCATTGGCTTAGAGCATCCAGTTTCCCTTTGTGCACCAAATGGAAATCTCCTAAAATATAGCGTCCTGTGTTTGGCAAACAAATTCCTTCTATCCTGCTACAAGAACTCTGGGAGTTTTGGAAAGCTCACCTCAGACCCAGCTGAATAGTTAGCCCTGGAGTAGAGATGTTCAGAGTCAGAGGTAAACCCTTCCCTAAAGAAGGGACACTATTCACACTCAGCTAGTCAAGGGAACTCTACCCAATATCCCATGTAATACCTTCCTCACTTGTAGTTTTCTTACACCATCACATCCTCATATAAATATGAAGTGATTACAAAACGCGCTGGATACTCTACATACACAGATGAAAGCAGAGTCTGAATGAGCTCTCCCCTGACATCTAGTGGTGAGCTGTGGAAAAGAACTTCAGGAGCTGATCTCGTTTGCATGGGCACACCCACCCTGCCTAGGTGCTCAGCATGATGGGATTGCTTGCCCAAATGATCACTTTTGGCTGGTGTTGGATCCTCAGTCTCCCGAGCGGGGGTCACCACGCTGTGGCAATCCACCTGGATGGAGGAGCTGGCAAAGGCTGAGGACTTTGAGAACTTCGACACCCTGATGGACAGACTGACTGCAGAACTGTCTGCGGAAATTACAGCCAGAAGGAGGGAACCCCAGAAGGCTGCACGGGCCACTCGCAGATTCCCTGCACCGAGCTGTAACAACACTGCCAGAGAAGGCAGGAGAGGGGACGTCGGCCGCCGCTACGATCCGGCAGCTGCATCCCGTATTCAGAAACTATACAGGATGAACCGGACGAAAGCCATGAGGGAGATCCTCGACGGGACCTCCTCCTACTGTGCCATCCAGCCAGAGAGGCTCTACTCCTACTTCAAGGACGTGTTTGATCACAAGGCCCAGACCAACTTGCGACGCCCAGAGTGCCTTCCCCCGCTACCCCGGATCGACCTCACGGAGGACCTGGAGCGAGATTTTTCCCCACAGGAGGTGCAGGCGAGGCTGACGAGGACCAAAAACACCGCCACTGGAAAAGATGGCATCCGCTACCCCCTGCTGAAGAAGCGAGACCCCGGCTGCTTGGTGCTCGCTGCCTTCTTCAACAAATGCAAGCAGTTCCATCGCGTTCCCCGCTCCTGGAAAAAGTCCATGACCGTGCTCATCCACAAAAAAGGCGAACGAGATGACCCCGGCAACTGGAGGCCCATCTCCCTCTGCTCCCCCATCTACAAGCTGTATGCCAGCTGCCTCGTGGCAAGGATCACAGACTGGTCAGTGTGCGGGGGCGCCGTCAGCTCAGTGCAGAAGGGTTTCATTTCCTGCAAGGGATGCTACGAGCACAACTTCCTCCTTCAGACGGCCATCCAGGAGGCCAAGAGGTCCAAGAGGCAGTGCGCAGTAGCATGGCTTGACCTGACCAATGCCTTTGGGTCCATACCCCACCATCACATCTTTGCCACCCTGGGAGAGTTCGGGATGCCAGAAACCTTCATCCAGCTCCTCTGGGACCTCTACAAGGACTGCACCACCACCATCCACGCCACGGACGGAGAGACGGACGCCATCCCCATCCGCCGCGGCGTGAAACAAATGCCCCCTTAGCCCCATCATCTTCAACCTGGCCATGGAACCGCTCATCCAAGCCATCTCCAGTGGCCCGACCGGCTTCGACCTGCACGGCAAGAAAATCAGCTTTCTGCCCTACGCGGACGATCTGGTCCTGACCGCGGACGACCCAGAGAGCCTCCAAGGTATGCTAGATGCCACCAGCCAAGCTACTGACTGGATGGGGCTCCGCTTCAATGCCAAGAAGTGCGCAACTCTGCACATTGACGGCAGCAAAAGGGACTCGGTGCAGGCAACGGGGTTCCAGATCCAGGGTGAGCCCGTCATCCCCCTGGCAGAGGGGCAGGCATACCAGCACATGGGCATGCCAACAGATTTTCGTGTCCGGCAGACACCCGAGGACACCATCCAGGAGATCTTGCAGGACACCGCCAAGATTGATGCCTCCCTGCTGGCACCATGGCAGAAGATAAACGCCCTGAACACCTTCCTGATCCCACGCACCTCGTTCACTCTAAGGGGATCCGCTGTGGCGAAGGTGCCCCTCAACAAGGCAGACAAGATCATCCGGAAGCTGGTGAAGAAGTGGCAGTTCCTTCCCCAGAGAGCCAGCAACGAACTGGTCTTCATCGCCCACAGGCACGCCGGCGCCAACGTCCCCCGCATGAGTGACCTCTGTGACATCAGGGTGATCACCCACGCCTTCCGCCTGCTGACATGTCCCGATGCCATGGTAAGGAACATTGCGGCGAACATCCTGCGTGATGCGACAGAGAAGCGGATCAGCAGAGCCCCCTCCAACCAAGACATTGCCACCTTCCTGAGCGGCTCCCTCGATGGGGAATTCGGACGGGACGGGCATGACATCGCTTCACTGTGGTCCCGCACTCGCAATGCCACGCGTCGCCTAGGGAAGCGCATCAGCTGCCACTGGGAGTGGTGCAAGGAGCTGGGAGTCCGGGTGCCACACATCAGGTCCGACGACAACACCATCGTCACCCCGAGCGCTGGGGCTTGCTGGAGAGGACTCTGAAGGCTGCCATCCACTCGCTGTACGTGGAAACCCTGAAGCATAAACCAGACCAGGGGTAAAGCCTTTGAGTTGACCAGCAAGTGGGATGCCAGCAACCACTTCCTTGCCGGGAGCGGCTTCACCTGTTTCGCCGACTGGCGGTTCATCCACCATGCCCGGCTCAACTGCGTCCCGCTCAACGGAGCCGTCCGCGACGGGAACCGAGACAAGCGTTGCAGGAAGTGCGGCTACTCCAACGAGACCCTGCCCCATGTCCTGTGCAGCTGCAAACCCCACTCCAGAGCCTGGCAGCTGCGCCACAACACCATCCAGAACCGCCTGGTGAAAGCCATCGCGCCACGCCTTGGGGAGATCTCCGTGAACTGCACCATCCCCGGTACCGACAGCCAGCAACGACCTGACGTGGTCGTCACCGACGAGGCCCAGAAAAAGATCATCCTCATCTATGTCACGGTCTCCTTTGAGAACAGGACCCCGGCATTTCGCGAAGCCTGAGCTCGTAAGCTGGAAAAGTATGCCCCCCTGGCTGACACCCAGAGAGCGAAGGGCTACGAGGTGCAGATGGACGCCCTGATTGTCAGAGCCCTGGGCGCCTGGGACCCCTGCAACAAGCGTGTGCTGCGGACCTGCGGGATTGGTCGACGCTACGCATGGCTCATGCGGCGCCTCATGGTCTCAGACACCATCCGATGGTCCAGGGACATCTACATTGAGCACATCACCGGCCACCGACAGTACCAGGAGGCGTGAGCCAGAGTGACATCGTTCTCCCACTACGAGAAAGGGACCAAGTAACCTTCTCCGTTGGATCATATGAACTGGAACCATAAACTCCCTAAACATTAAATCTCACCAAATGAGGGTCAATCCATCCTCATCATCATATCCACTCATTATAGTCCACAGCCGAACATAGCCACTCTATGAACTTCATACCCTCATATCTCAATGCCTGTACTTCCACCCATCAACCTTTTACCTCCAATCGGGGATATTGCAGATTATGTATTCCTTATGCCACCTGATCTTAAACCAAACTTTGCACCCTCGATAATCTGTACGTTATTCCCTGATAACCGGAAATTTCTATGCTCAAGCTCTGTTCACTTTTTTTAACATCATCTTAATAAAAATTTTAAGGGTCGTTATCCTTGTTGTGTGAATCGAGGGCAGCAGAACTGTACCTGGCAAACCCCGATGGAGGGACTCACCCTAAACTGAACAGCACTCGCTAGGCAGGGGACATGGGTTCCAAAGCCCAATGAGTTGAGAGAGGGTGGGTATGGGTGCTTGTGTGTGGGCACTGTTTAAGGGTCCTAGGTGCTGTTTGATCCTTCCTTTCTCCACGGTTTAATAAAACAGCTAATTTAGACTCAATTGAGAGTCTTGTTACACGCTAAAGAGCTGAAATCACTGACACCTAGGTCTAAGTATTAGACCTGTTTTGGGACAGTGTCTCAGATGCAAGAGACTGCCCAGTGTGCACTAGCAGTGAGGCTCCCCTCCACTAACAGCTGAAATCACTGAGAGCTGTATTAAGTGGTGGGCCCTGCAGATAGCTTGGTGAGCGGGCAGCTGGTGGAGAGGCGTGGCCAGCAAGGTGGCTGGTGTAGAGGCGTGGCTGGCAGAAAGGGCCAGAGCAGAGCCCCACAGAGAGGTGTGGCAACTGGCCGTGGGGTGGTGAGCGCTCGAGCAGTGGAGCATGTTAGGTGCCTCCTTACCCCCCCTCCCCTTCCACTCAGGGAGGGAGGTGAACTCTGCAGATGAACCTCTGAACTCTGGGGCTGCACTAACCAAGGACAGCAACTGTGAGTGGGGTGCAGAGAAGGGACAGGCACATTAAAAGGACTTTTGGGTTGCTGGACTTAAGAACCTGAGGGGAAAAGGGCACTGCCCAACTTACTTGCGAGTGGGTCTTTTGCTCAGGGTTTATGTTTATGAACCCTAGTTGCGGTGTTTTCCTAAATTAATGCTGAGTTACTCCCCTCCTTTTATTAAAAGTTTTTGCTACACTCGGACTCTCTGCTTGCGAGAGGGGAAGTATTGCCTCTGAGAGGCGCCTGGGGTGGTGTGGGGTAATTGTCCCAATTCAGTGGGTGAGGGCTCGAGACAGTTTTGTGTTGTATTGTTAAAAAGGAACCCCTAGATACTGAACCCAGCCCTTGTTCCTCCCAACTGTGACTGCCAGAAGGGTTACACATAGTATGAGAAAGTTCCTGCCCCAAAGATCGAAGAGATAAAAAGTATCTTCTTCACTGGACAGTTAGGGAACAAAGGCACAGAGAGATTTAGGCCTGGTCTGCACTACAAAGTTAGATTGATGTCAGCTGCCTTATGTCAACCTAGTTATGCATGTGTCTATACTTACACGTGTCTCCCACCGATGTACGTGCCCCGTTACAGCAGCATAGTAACACAACCTTCCCGAGACGTTCTGAATCGTGGTCGATGTACTGAGGTCAACAGAGCACGTGCGTAGACACTGCATCATTTACATTGATCCTAACTATCCTCCAGCAGTTGTCCCACAATTCCCAACACCGACCGCTCTGGTCACAATTGTGAACTCCACTGCCCAGGGGTCATGGAGATCAGAAGCTCAACCCCCCTTTAAAGCCCGGCTAATTTTTGAAATGCCTTTTCCTGATTGTCCAGCTTGGCGAGCACACCTAGCAAGTTTCCACTGTTGTGTGCAACTTCTCAGCTGACCATGCTGGCTACACACTTGGAGCAGACAGGAGGTATTGCACCTCTTGGGCCTGCAGGGAGATTGAGCTGTGCAGCACTACTGTGGACCAGCCGTAGAAAAAGATTGCACATGGGGATGCAGGAGGAGGAGTACAACAGGGACAAGCAACAGTGCCACGTGAAAGCAAAGGAACTGTGCGAGGCACATCAGAAAGCCGGGGAGGTGAACAGTCAATCCAGTGCTGAGCCACAAACCTGCCACTTTGACAAAGAGCTGCATGCCATATTAGGTAGAGACCCACCACCACTGTGGATACCTCCCAGGAGCCCGAGTTACAGGTCCCTGCCCTGAACAGCCAGGATGAGGAGGAGGTGGAGGAGGAGGATGGGAGACATGCGACCAGGGAGTCCAGCTATGCCACGAACCTGGACCTGTTTGAGACTCCACCGCAGTCCAGTCAGTTGAGCATGGGTGACCGCTGATTCAGGGGGAGGAACCTCGGGTAATTGTGTAAATATATTTTCCACTACAATGATGTACTGGTGGCAACTTAACAGATACAGCTATCGACTTTTCATTAATTTACTCGTACTCGAAGAGGTAGAGTCGTTATCTGCTTTGCATTCCCCTATGGAGTTAGGTGGGCAGAGGGGAATGCGGAGCAATTTGTTTATGTACACAGGGATGGCCCTAGAATCCTCCTGAGATCTCAATGAAAACTTTACTGGAGGTACTCTGCAATCCTCTCCCACAGATTTCTAGGGATTGCAGCCTTGTATTTTCCCCCTCTGGCAGGACACTTTCCCACGCCAGTTAGCGATTACTGCAATGGTTCCTGCCGAAGTTAACAGGCAGGTGACATATGAGCCCAGGTGGCTTCGGGATGCCAGAAACAGCTTTGCTTTCTGAGCCTTTGTTAAGCTCAGGAGTGAGAGATCAGCTAAGATCCACCCCCAGCCTGTGGAAATGATAATGCCATTGCCCTACAGACGCATCGTTTCATGCAACTGAGCAATTCCCTCCTCATTTCCTTCACACCTGGCGGGCCATCCTCACTGTGAGTGGCACCGCGCACAAGCCTGCTGAAGCAGACGTGTCAATGAGCACGTCTGGCTGAAAACTTTAGGGGAGCAAAGGAAAGGAGTTCCGAATCTTAACTTTCACTTTCTATTGTGCCTATCTTGACTACGGTAACCTTGTGTGTTTTATCTGCATCTGCTGCCGATGCGGCCAGCAGGGGCTGCCCCTCCACACCCGTGGAACGCCTGCAGCAGATAACAAGGAGAAAGAAGAGGACTCAGGAGTCAATGAGATCCTGCAAGTCAGTGCTGCATCCCACCATGAGCACAGGGCCTGGACAGGGAACATTGCAGACAGCTGGCCCTGGAGAAGGAACGAGCGGGGAGGAGAAATGCCCAGGAGTCCAGCAGGAAAAGGAGAGGGAGATGGACCAGGCCATAAGGAGGCTTCTCTGTCAGCAAATTCAGATGCTGAAGACCTCCTGGTTCAACAGTCATGGGCTTGCTTCCCTTTGCAGTCCCTGGAGAACTCCATTACAGCACCTCTCTAGACCCCCACCCCAACATTCCACATGGCATCAGGGGCTGCATCCCTACCCCTAGCACTCCGCCCCGGAGGCCAGTAAGGACAACCACAGCTTCACATACACTGACCTGTGAAAGCCATGGTTGCTGTATGTGCAGCTCAAATGGACATGAATGGTCTTTCCCCTGGATAAGTCCTGTTCTATTAAATGTATTAAGTTTTTAATGTATTTTCTTTTAAATTGCACAGATTTTTCTTTGCACTGATTTTGTTACTAAATAAAATTCTATTATTTGGGAAAGAATTCATCTTTATTAGTTCATATCATATGCTGCAGGGTGCCTAGCAGCTCCAAAAGCACACGCTTACTTGTTACCATACAGTGTGACAACTCATAACATCAGTGACAAACACCGTGTCATGATCATAAATGTACACAAAGCACCACACAATTCCTAACAGGTCCCAAAAGAACACAGCCAGGTCCGGCCCAGTACACCACAACGCATTACTGTGGCTCACTGTTAAAATGCTCTTTCAAAGCCTCCCTAAGCCATATAGCTCCATGCTGAGTTCTTCTAATAGCCCTTCTGTCTGGCTGTTCAAACTCAGCAGACGGCCACACCATCTTTCCTGGTGGAAACTTTTCCCCCTTTGCTTCACAGCTATTATACAGGACACAGCAGGCAGCTATAACCATTGGGATGTTTTTATCACTGAAACCCAGTCTTGGGAGTACACAATGCCAGCGCCACTTCAGTCTTCCTCAAGCGACTTGCCCAAGGTTATATAGACAGTCTATGGCAGTGGGAGGAACTGAAGCTAAATCTTCTGAAGCCGAGCCCAACACCTTAACCATAAGACTATTTATCATCTCCATTAATATAAACTAGAAAAGAAAATGGTCCCCTAATTGAATATTTGTCATGCGTGGACCTCACAGAAGAAGTGGGTCTTTAGGCTGGATTTTAACAAGGCGGGGGACTGGCAGACTTGGATTAGTTCATTCTTTACAAAGGACCTTGTACCTTCCTAGATCTACCCAGGGCTGCCCAGAGGATTCAGGGGGCCTGGGGCAAAGTGGGGGAGCGGCCATAAAAAAAGGTGCCACCCGCTGCAGCGCTTGTACTCACCGGGCAGCGCTCCAAGTCTGCGGTGGCGGCTCCTTCACTCGCTCCGAGTCTTCGGCAGCGGCAGCAGGTCCTTCACTCACTCCACGTCTTCGGCAATACTGAAGGACCCGCCACCAAAGTGAAGACCCGGAGCAAGTGAAGGGCCTGCCGCCGAAGTGCTGCCGAAGACCCAGACCGCCACCGGGTGAGTAGCCAGGGAAGGGATTCTCGGCCAGGGCTCGCGGAGACCCTGCGGGGCCTGGGGCAAATTGCCCCACTTACCCCCCTCTCTGGGCGGCCCTGGATGTACCATCTGTGTGCAGCTCAATGGGTGTTCCTGGCATAGATCAAGTACACTGTACGGACCAAAGATTCAATAAGGCCAGTTGCCAATTGTGGGCTTTGATTTAGGCCAAAGTGTACATATGATTGTGGAATGCAATTACAAACAGATCTAAAACGCACATGAGATTTTGAACAGTTGGCTAATCCTGTTATAATCCCTCTGGTCAGGGACAGGAAGCTGCCTCCGGCAGCAGAAGAATTTACAGGGGTTTGTAACTGATATCCATGGAACCATTTCTTTAACAGCAGCCCAACATTGCAACATTTCTGATGGTGCTAAATAGACTGAGGTGGAGCATGGCAGCTGAGCCTAAATCAAACTCCTCCACTGAGGGCAGGAAAAACAAGAAAAAGTTCCCTATAAAAGACAGTAACACCGTTATAATGCAGCCAAGAGTGAACATAATGGATACACAGTTTTCAAGTCAATTCTAAAAATAGCCTGAAAGGGAATATACCATTTTAAATATGTCAGCTGTGCTATTTTATTATCAGCATTCCAAAGAAATTCACAGGGCAGACTTTATTGTGAGTGATTTGATTTTTGCTTTAGACCAAAGAAAAGGGGGTAACAGACTGGATATGTGTGGGCCCCCTTAATATTTTTGGTGCTTTGTCTTTCCCCCACTCTGCCCACTAGTTTGTTTATTTCACCCACCTGCTATCTCTAAGCTTCTCTAGTCAGCAGAGCACTGAAGCACATGCTTAAGTCCCACTGAACTGTTCTGATTTGGATCTTACATTGTCAGGGACAGGGACTGACTCTCATTCATTCTAAGGCCCCTTTACATTGCTGCAGCATAAATAACTTAGTATAAATAAGAATCAAAACCTATATGCTTGTACCTAATTTAAATCACACAGTACCCCCTGTGAGTTAGGTAGGTGTTGTTATCCCTATTTTACAGGTAAACTGAGGCAGAGAGCTTAAGGCCCAGATCCCCAAACCTCACTCCTATTGAAATCAATGGGAATTAGGCATCTAAATACCTTTGAGGATCTGAGCCTATGCGATTTGCCCAAGGCCACAAAGCAAATCATTGCTGAAGCCAGGAGTAGAGCCCAGGAATTCCTGTCGTTCAGTCCCAGGGCTTCGACCTCTCCAGCACATTATTCTCTTGGGGCAGTGGGGTCTAGTGGACCAAGCCCTAAACTAGTAGTTAAGAGACCCGAGTTCTAATCCTGGGTTTGTCATCAATCTGCTCTGTGAGCTTAGGCATGTCACTTCACCTCTCCGTGCCTGTGTTTTCCCTCTCGTTCTTTGCCAGTTTATCTATATAGATTGTAAAGCTCTCCAAGGCAGGGACTCTCTCACGCTCTGGGTCTAGCAAATGGGGCGATGGTTATGGTTGGGGCCTCTAGGTGCTATTGTGATACAAATAATAACTGCTCCCTATTAATACAAAGTAGTCCCATTTCAATTTCCAGCACGCAACCCTGGGCCGATGGAACTGGTAGCAAGACCAACCACATGAGAACTAAGGAGCACAGGCAGCAACTCTGAGGATGGGTGAGGGCTCTTGTACATGGTTCTATATTTTCTTTAGAATACCCAGCTACTTGAGCATCACCGTTGATAGATCTCATCCGCAGAGAAACAGAGGAAAACTACCTTTCTAGAAGTCGCATCTTACATTGTAATCTCCAAAAGCAAAGGAATGTGTCCTCTGAATTCTGTGCCATGCTAAGCACACCATCAATGCTAAACAAACAACACTTAACAATTTTCCACATTTCCAGCCAGATGAACACAAGGGATGATGCATAGATAACTCTGTGTGCGTGTGTATGCTCGCGTATGGACGTATATGTGTATGCACATGTGTGTGTCTGCAATTTACAAATTGTTAAACTGACTCTGATAAAAGCTAGTCTTTGCGCCCCACGTTGGGCAAACTGATCATTAAAAATTGCCCTGCCGGAAGGTAAGCTTAAGAGATCAACAAAACAAGAAAGCACAAAAATCAAGTCTCTGTAAGAGAGTACAGTGTGAATACCCCTTCTGATGGTCTGTACTCCAACAAGATGACTGACCATTGGGAGAGTGCTTAGAAACTTAACATAAGAATGGCCATACTGGGTCAGACCAATGGTCCATCTAGCCTAGTATCCTGTCTTCCAACAGCAGCCAATGCCAGGTGGCTCAGAGGGAATGAACAGAACAGGCAATCATCCAGTGATCCAAGGCAATCACCAAGTGATTCATCCCCTGACGCCCCCACTTAAAGGTACAGTACACAGACAATAAAAGCCATCCCAGTTTGATAGCTACATTTTTAAAAGAGAGAGAGGATCATTTGGGGACCAGAAACTGCTTGCACAGTTACCAGCAGTTTGCTTGCAAATGAGTTAAACGTGTGCAAATGATTAGTCATCATAGGCAACTATCCACCTGTTTCCTACACAATTGGGGTGACTGTGAAGGCAAATGGGGGGCACATGTGCCCATTACATTCTGCTCGTAGGGTTCTGCCTCCCTAAAAATGTGACCCAAAGTGCAACACTGCTAAACCGTGCTCCCGTGCTGGCCCACATTTTTAATCTTTGTTGGCGAGCTGCACGTTCATGAAGTGAGGGAATAACCACCTGCTATACATAGCCCAGGCAGGCTCTGTGCAAGCTCCTCTCTGCCCCAATTCACCCAAGTCTTGACCTGCAACTCCCCCGCTGCTCTTCCAGTGCTGATCCTGTGTTAAACACCTGCCAATCATGCTGATTTGTACAAGGGTTTATGGAGAGAAACGTCAACAGGGGACTGGTTGAGCCCTTCAATTTCATTGAGATTCCAACAGCTCCTTCAGTGCCAGTTAGCTCTGTAAGGTGCAACCCGGACCTGTAATGCACACAGGACCTCTGCATGCCAGAACCTTTGCAATAGGTGAGGAAGGGGAGGGCAGCTCCACCAGCAAGTCTTTGTAGCCCCCGCACTCAAGGGGCCCTCTTCTCTCCACCTCTCCCGCATACCGAGTGGGTAACCCCCACTGATTTCAATGGTTGCTACACGTATCCTGCAAGGAGAATAAAGCCCCAAAAGACGTCTGCTTTGCAGCAGCTTTAAATATACCCCTGCAGAAAGGAAGGCGCGGGCAGCTGTGCTAACAGCAATCCCGGCACAGGGGAGATGCAGCTGAAGAAGCGACTGCCCTGTAGCCTACAGAACCACTGATGAGAGCGTGTGGCAGGTCCCCCTCGCTGCCCAATCTGCAGATGACACCAGGCTATTACAGCCCCAGCTAGAGAAGAGTGGCTCTTTAGCTCAAGCTGCAGCAGCTCATGCTTTTACCTCAGGAGGTTCCCCGGTGTGTCAGCCAACATGGTGGCCATCTCACACAGGGTGGGGGAGCCTCCTTGAATGGTAGGCAGTATGCAACTGCTAGGTTCCCGTCCCCCCAAGGCAGCCACCAGGTCACACGGGGATCTACCCCGATCATCTCCTGTTCCCTCCCTCCCCGCTCAGTTGCGCCAACTACTGACAAATTTGGGAGTCCTTCCAGCATGGAGGCCAGGTGTCCCCAGGATCTACGCTGACCCCCTTTGGATAATTAGTAGAGACCTCTCTGTACCCAATATAAGCTGAGGAACAGGGGTACGGTCTATCAGTATACAGCTAAAGACCACACTGCTCATCAGGACAGACATAGGGCAATTGGATAGGGTCCCCTACACACAGGTAAAAACTGGGTTGTGATACCTGGGCAGTCTAAAGGCCAGCGGCATATTATCGCCTAAGCCAACAAGGCCTAGACCTAGGGTGGCAAATTTGCAGGGGTGGCAAATTTGAGCACCCACGGAGAAGCTCCCCTCCCCACCCCGCCTGCTCCAGCTCACCTCCGCCTCCTCCGCGAGCGCGCCGCCGTGTCCTGTTTCTCTACCCTCCCTCCCAGTGCTTGCGCTGCGAAACAGCTGTTTCATGGGACAGGGAGGGAGGGTGGAGGAGGGGGAACGCGGCGCGCTGGGGAAGAGGCGGGGCCGGGGCGGGGATTTGGGGAAGGGATCCAATGGGGTAGGGAGGGGGCGGAGTTAGGGCAGGGACTTTGGGGAAGGGGTTGGAATGGGGGCGGGAAAAGGGTGGAGTCGGGGCGGGGCCAGGGGCAGCAATTATTTCAAGGTCTAGGGGTGGCAAAATCATTAATCCGCCATTGGTAAAGGCTGATTTTGAAACCCAACTGCAAACCAGCTTGCAATGCTAACTGAATTCCCTGAGTTCCAACTGTTTAGGGAATTTTTTAAAACTTGTAACATTTTATTAGCATTGGTTTAAAAGACAATAGAACTTTAACTATCTCATGCTCAAATAAATTTGTTAGTCTCTAAGGTGCCATGAGTACTCCTCGTTCTTTTATCTTAGTGAAGATACTGCCTGGGACTAAGAATTGATGTCCTATTAAACTAACTGTTTACAAACAGACAGAGCATTTCCTGCTTGGAAAAGAAATGGCATTTAAATTGCAGAAAATTATCAGGCCCAAGCTTATCCGGATCTCATGACTGTGCTGTTGATTCAGGAAATAGAAACGAGGAAGTTTCTTTGTACTGTTGTTTTATTAGGACCAGATGTGGAGACAGGAGAATCTTTACAATAATAACCTCTAGTGGCCATGCAGCGCAGGGGAGTTTACTTAATTTCAAAGAAGGCAGGCACTGCAAATACAATCCCCTCCCTCATAGCAGAAGCAACAGGAGCTGGCAGCCTTCTCTGGGAACATTGCTGCCAGCTGATTCAAAGTGACAGCAGGGCCTGAAAGCAAAGAAGGACAGGATGTGGCAGAGGAAATGTCGTAGCTACCTTGTTAGGAGAATGGTTCTCCAACCTTCACATTTTTAAACTGCGATTTCCCCCCTTCCAATCTCCTTCTTCCCTTTATCCCATCCACTATGGTCAGGTGGTCATGCAAGCGTCCACCATCTGCATCTGTCTGAGGTAGCACTAAGGTCCACCTGCTTACCATCTTCTTTGATGCAATCATACATCCCTTCCTTGGCTTCTCTTTCCTTCCACTCTCTCCTGCCATGCTGTCTTTGCCAGGTCCTCTTCATTCATCCTCTGTATGTGCCCACACCAGCAAAGTCACATTTCCCAGATTTTGTCAGCCACATCATGGACTTTAACTTCCATCCTAATACTTCCATGTTGAAATCTCTCTCTCCATGCAACTCCTCTTGTGGCCCACAGATGTCTCATCTCAAAACACCTGTAGGCATTGAACCTGTCATCTTTTTATCACGCGTGCTTCTGCACCATACAGCATTGCACGGTGCACCACTATTCTATACAGTTGGGGTTTTAGTCTCAGTGGCTGATGCTTGTCATACACAACCCCTGAGATGTTATTCCACACTCCCCAATCTGGATAGTATCTCACATTCAAGCTCGCCATCTTCTGTGACCCAGCTGGCAAGGTACTTGAATGGATCAGTCTGGTTTAGTCTCACACCATTAATCTCTATGTCCAATTTCTCTATGGCACTTCTACTGACCCACATGAACTCAGTCTTAGTCATGTTCATTTTCAGCCCAGGCCAGTTTAGCTGGTCACACTGTTGGTTTACTATTTCCTTTGTCTCCCCCCTCCCCCCCCCTTTGAAAACTCATTTTTCTTTAAAGGAAAATATAATGTCCGGTACCCACTTTGGAGCAGCTGCAGTTGACTGAGATCACTCTCAGACCCTTCTGGTTTTTACATGATTACCTCCAAGTGGCTCTCAGATTCCAACTGTAACCACTGCGCATAATGTGTTTCATTTAGAGTCTCTTGTTCGTGTTTTAGTTTTACATTTATTTCCATCGAGGGCTGGGTTGAACAGACCCTTTACCAGGAAAAGAAGCCGCCCTTGTGTAAATCCAGAGTAACTTCACTGAAGTGAATGAATCTCATTTCCATTGGAAATAGTTTGGAGGTGGAACTTTCTGAAGTTATTGATGCTCATTACTGGATGAAAATTACAATCAGTGGAGTCCAAGCCAATGGTGATTTACAGGCTTTATTGTATTTTCAACTGCAATCCAAATGAGGTTCCTTCATGGGATAGTTTTTCTTTGTCTTGTTACAGCTCGTGAACTTGTGCTTCTACACAGTTAGGTCTTGCCTACACAAAAAAGTTGTACCAGAAAATATTCGGTCAGCAAAGTGCCACAGACAAAACTATTTCAACAGATTGGGTTCACACTCAGTCACTCGTGCAGCTGCGTTGTGTCCACACCACATCAAAGTTGTATTGGCGGAAACATGTTGCACTGTGGGTAGGCATCCCAGTGTCCTCCGTGCCACCATGAGGCACACTGCTTTATGGGAAATTCTTGCTTTGCATTGTGGGGCAGCCACAGTGTATTGTGGGATGCACGTCTCTCAGGGAATTGTGTGGGCTTGGGGTTACCTAGGGAGGTTGTGGAATTCCTGTCCTTGGAGGTTTTTAAGCACAGGTTGGACAAACACCTGTCAGGGAAGGGCTACATTTACTTGGTCCTGCCTCAGTGTGGGTCGACTGCACTAAATGGCCTCTTGAGGTCCCTTCTAGCCCTGCATTTCTATGATTCTATCCCATGAATCATTCACTCACGTGTCCCATTAATAAACTTGCCCCTGGAAACATGGAAGCGGCACAGAGCTATGCAGCTCTCTTCTCCACTCTAAGCACAGGCCATAAACCAGAGAGGGCATTTGGAGCATCAGTGAGGTTGGGTTGAGAAGAGCAGGCTCCCCGCTCTCGTTATGGGAGTGGAATGGCCAGGGACTGGTGTCCGTTTGAGTCAGACACTCAGCAGTTTTGGGACATCCTTTTTTGTCCTTTTTTGTTTGGGGTTTTTTAAAACACCTCATTCACAAGTTAGAACTGGTGCAGAATGCAGCAGCCAGCTGTGTCAGAGGAGTGGCTTGCCATGAGTGCATCCAGCCAGTGCTGCATGATCTGCACCAGCTGTTGAGAGACTAATGTGTTGGAATGGACTTATAAAGCCAAAGCCCTGATTAAACAAGCCCCTCCCCCTTCAGCAAAGCATTTAAGCATGTGTTTAATCCATATTAGATGGGCCGGAACCAAAACAACCAAGTTCTCAACCTCCTGAACTCCTTTTCTGTTTGGAAAGGGGTGGGAGGTGGAAGCTAAACCTACAGCCCAGTTTTGCAAATAGCCCATTTGCCAGTGAGTCAAAACACCAGATCCAAACATGCCCCCAATATTGGGGCATTCAAAATCTGGACCCGGATCTGAATGTCGTAGCTTCAGCCTCTCCCTAATCCATACACACGACCATTAAATAGGCCACATTGCAAATGGGGAAATGAGAAAACACGTTTCTGTCCCGGGGTCACATTGGTGGACCCCGCCCATGCTCCACTCACTTGAGATGCTAGAAGGAGAAACGGCTCACAACATATTTTGCAGATGTTCAAAGTATGATCATGCAGGCTCTGCCGGGCTCCTCAAGCTTGGCTGCCCCCATTGCTGTTCAATTCCATCATAGGCACGTGTCTAGGATCCCAGCTGAGCCATGTGATGACACCAGAACCTCAGCTCTCATTAATATCTCTATATGCTTGCAAACCTATGGGCTAATAATCATGAAAATGTGAACTGAAGGTGTAACTAGTCTGCAGACAGCCACCAGCAGACAGAGAGGCCACGGAGCCAGTGAGAAAGTTGGTTGGCCCGCACTGGTCTGAGGGTAGAGGGAGCTTGTTGATTGAGATGGAGGTCACACCTTTCAGAGCTAGTGTTTCAGGCTCTCTGCAAACTCAGGCAGACATTATTGCATTGGTTTGTGCTCATTTCACATTTTAATTGTTTTCTGCACAACTGCAAGGGCTTGATACTTGCTCTAATGAAAGCTGAGATTCTGGAGAACAAGCTAGCTGTCTTTTTTTTTTTAAAAAAAAAGCACTTGGACACCTGGTCAAATGTAAGCCCTGCACTTCTGTCCCACAAGAAACCAGTTCCATAGAAGCACCTGGAGTTGAGCCCCCTCTTCTAGTACTAGCTTTGGCAAAGCTTCGTCAGGAGGATTGCTGGAGGAAAAATGAAGTCATGAAATAAAAGGCCGGACTCGTTCCAGAAGAACAAGAAACCTGAAATAACCAGGCTGACAAATGTCTGGGAGTCAGAGGAAATGGTACTCTATCATCTCAGACTATGGCAGCAGGACGTGAGTGCATTAGCATAGAAGTTATTGATAGAGAAATAACAGCCTGGAGGAAACCCAAATTAACCTGATTGAAAATCAAATGCAGATTACAAATAGCCACACACCGGGCTTGCCAGGAAGAGCAGCGTGGCAGGGCTTTAGTATGAAATTGTTGCCAGAATCATCGGGGGGCAGGGGACAGAAACATCCCAAACCAATTGCGACAGCATCTGTAAGGAGGCATTTGCTTTGAGGAACAGAAGGGCAGGTGAGCCAACGGGCGCTTGCCTCTGGCCACATCAGCAGGAGGAGCGCCATGAAATCAAGCTCACGCTGCATCCATGCACCAATCTTAAAGCACTCGCAGCCTCTCAGAGAAACAAGCCATTTCCTTACAAGGGCCTAAAGCCGGGCAGCTTGATCAGGAAAAAGTCAGCCTGTGCACAGACTGAAAGCCAGAAAGCTGTGCAGGAGAGATGTACCCCTTGTCCTCCATGGGTAGCCCCTGCAGGACAAATCTCCATCCACACAGCTTCCAGGAACGTCAGCCTGCTTTTATTTATTCACACTTGCACTATTGTAAACAAAGAAGCTCCCATCACAAGCTCTGGACACCCTCACAAAATAAATGCATGGGAGAAAGGAAATATTATATCTTCTTATTACCAGGGCCGGCGCTTCCATTTAGGCGACCTAGGCGGTTGCTTAGGGCACCAGGATTTGGGGGGGCGGCAATTCGGCGGCGGGGGGTCCTTCCACGCTCCGGGTCTTCGGCGGCAATTCTGCGGCAGGTCCTTCACTCGCTCCGGGACCCGCCGCCGAAGTGCCCCGAAGACCGGGAGCGCAGAAGGACCCCGCCTAGGGCGCCAAAAACCCTGGCGGCGCTCCTGCTTATTACAGCTGGAAAACTGAGGCACAGAGACACTGAGGGTATGTCTACTCTCCAATTAAAAACCCACAGTTGGCCCCTGCCAGCTGACTTAGGCTCACAGGGCTTGGGCTTTGGGGCTATTTAATTGCAGTGTAGACGTTCAGGCTCGGGCTGGAACCCAGGCTCTGGGACGCCGCGAGGTGGGAGGGTCCCAAGTAAATCCCAGGTAATTTCCCAAGGTGACACAGGAAAACTGTAGAAGAACTAGTAATTAAGCCCAGATCTTCTGGGTCTGTCTAGAGGGTGAACCATAAAACCATGTGTCTTCATACTGCTTGCTTCAACAGCTTCGCACAGATTCTTCCCAGCCAAGGGAAGAGGAGACAAAACTGAAAATCAATGAACTCTTCCTTTAGAACTAACACACACCACTGCAGTTTTCACAGAGCAGCCACAGAACCACCACATTCAGCTGTGTTCGACCACACCCAGTGGTAGCCGGGTGGGCACCTGTCTCAATATTTGCAATCCTAGCGTCTGTGGGACATTCTTGGGTCCCAGAATGGTTTTCTGGCCCTGTGAATTATATCATGATGCAATGATGTTTTGACATAGATATCGCAATAGGTCACGGCCCTAAAACACCATCACATTGAATTGCGCCCTGCCAGTGCACTGTTACAATGTGTCCTGAGGAAGCAGGAGCTTATTTCTTTGGAGAAATCTACAAACATAGCAATTCTGAACGGAACCCTCGGGTACTAGATTATAGGGGTAAAGACTGTCTTGACTGCTGTCTCTCATAAAATACCATGCCCGTTATCAATGGTTACTAAGGGCTGGTCTACACTGGGGGCGGGGTGGATCTAAGATACGCAACTTCAGCTACGCTATTCACGTAGCTGAAGTCGAAGTATCTTAGTTCGACTTACCTGGCTGTCCTCACGGCGGCAAGTTGACCGCCGCGGCTCCCCCGTCGACTCCGCTTACTCTTCCTGCCGAGGTGGAGTACGGGCGTCGATTCGGGGATCGATTTATCGCGGCTAGACGAGACGCGATAAATCGATCCCCGATAGAGCGATTACTACCCGCCGATCCGGCGGGTAGTGTAGACGTGGCCTAAATGAGGAAGGTGTGTCTTACTGCTAGGCACTAGACTGGGACTCAGGAGCTCTAGAGTGAGTTCCTGGCTCTCCCACAGCCTCTGCATATGACAGGGCAAGTCACTTAGGCCCAGATCCCAAGGTATTTAGGCACCTAACTCATTGATTTCAATTGGAGTTAGGCACCTCAATACCTTTGAGGATTTGGGCCTTAATCTCTCTGTTACTCAATTTCCCATCTATATAATGTCAGTAATAATCCTTCTGTTGACTCCAGAGACTGTAAACTCTTCAGAACAAGGACTCTCTCTTACTATGTGTATATGCAGCACCTGGTACAACGAAATCCCACCCTCAGCCGGCTCTGCTAGACATAGCTGCAATCATTATAGTACTTTCTAGAAGATGCTGGTACAAAATTATGCTCCACAGTTGGTTTCCTCTCTTTCTTTTTATCTAGTTTTAAGCAACCAGCATAAGAATTGTACATTGCAGGGTTACTTGATTCTGCTAATGAATCTGGCCATGAATCCTATGTAGACTGTTTGCCGCATCCTTTGTATAGGCGCAATCAACAAGGGAATTGACTGTAAATAGCAATTACTATGCAGATTTGCGAGAAGTGCATCTGTGTGTTTGGCTACTGCTCTGTTTGTTTATCTGCCTCTTCTGAGAACAAACTGGAGTTTTTTGTGGCCCTTAAATTAGCAGGATAAATATGAATTTGTTATGACACTAATTGTTATATGCAATTTAAAAAAAAACAGTAACACCACCCGCTGGGACTGAGATGCTGCAGCTCAGTGGGTGGTTTCCTGGAGGAACATATCTAAAAAGCAGCAAAATCCCCATTTTAATTAAAAGGAAAACTCTGAGACGAGCTTTTTCCATGAGAGAATAAGCCAGTATGTAGCAAGCCATCATGTCTAATGCATATATTAACACTAAAGACATGGAAATTAATTGGACCTATTTCAAACCCCAGCCCCAAGGGTGGCTCATTTCTGCTCACTCGGTTTAAACAGTGGGGAAGCGTGATTTAATAGTCAGCTTGGTGCGCTGCAATAAAGGCTAAAGGGAAACGAATGATGCAAAACTGATGGCCAGTTGGTCACTCCTTGTTTTTAGAGGCCCCAGTTCATCAAAGCACCTAAGCATGGGCTTAACTATGACATTGATTTCAAAGGGATTACTTGCATAGTCAGAACACTTCTCTGTAATGTGTAGGGGGGAAAAAACTGAGTGATCATGGGGGACTTCAATCTGAGTGACATATGCTGGAGGTCTCAAGCTGCCACTGCTAAAACAGCCTCAGAATATTATCGATGACAATTTTTATGGAGGATAGGTCCATCAATGGCTATTAGCCAGCATGGGCAGGGATGGTGTCCCTAGCCTCTGTTTGCCAGAAGCTGGGCATGGGTGATAGGGGATGTATCACTTGATCATTACCTGTTCTGTTCATTCCCTCTGGGGCACCTGGCTCTGGCCAGTGTTGGAAGACAGGATACTGGACTAGATGGACCTTTGGTCTGACCCAGTATGGCCGTTCTTATGTTCTTATCCTGACAGCATGAGATCTGCTATGCGTGTTAAAGGGTGCACTGGCTCCACTACAAATGAAATTAGCAACCTAGGGCTCCAGAATTAATGAACCAGTACAGCGAAGATCTATATATATAATCATTATCATCAGAAAGAGCAATGGAGCTCGCCAACTGGATTCTAGGAGATTAAGCCTGGTTAGGAGCCCATGCTGGTGTTGCTGGATGTGCAATTTAACTTTTGCAGCCTGCATAAGTATATACATCAGGAGGAGACTGGTAAGTGTGCGAGAAAGTCACCTCTCAGACAGACCCCTGGGAATCCTGGGCTCAGCACCCCCACAATGGCGCTGTAAAAAGTCAGGCATTCTACCAGCTTCGCAGCATCCCTGAACCAGCTCAGAGCCTGACACACTCAAGTATGTTGACAGTCCTTTTTTTTTTTTACCTCTTCATTTATTGCAAACCCTGCTTAGAAACAATAAAAAATAACCCCGGTACTTTGCCCTTGTAGGCGCGCACCCTCCCCCTGGGGATCTCGGCGTGCTTCCTACACAGCTAGCCCAGGGAGGTAGGTTAGTCTTAGCCAGACTCATTGTACTGCCGGGTAAACTGAGACAGGTGCCAAGCGGGGGATGAGCTTAAGGCCACATAACGGGCCAGCAGCAGAAATCAGTGACAGAGTCACCATCTCAGTTCCAATGCCCTGCTGTCTGTGCCACCCACCTCGAAGAGGCAGTGTGATCTAGTGGATAAGGCACTGGACTATGAATCAAGAGAACTTTGCTCTGTTGCTAAGTAACCTTGGGCAGGTCACTGCCCGCTGTGTGCCTCCATTTCCCCTCCCACCTTTTGTCTGCCTTCTCTGATTATGCTGTAAGCTCTTTGGGACTGCCCTACAAGGTGTAGCCTCCAGCCTCCAGCACAATGGAGTACTGGTTAGGCCTCTAGGGACTCCCGTAATGTAAATAAATAATCAAAACCCTCCTATACCTTTGCTGATTACATAATTGCTATTTTGATGGCATCAAGCACTTAGTAACTTGGACTCCCACCGCCTTGAAAATCACGTAGGGCTCTAAGGAGTGGCACAGATCTGCCGTTTATATGCAGCTAACTTATACTCCAAACTAGTTAACAAACGACATGCATTATTCACACTCGTTCACAGCCAAATGCTCACAGGCTTTCGGGGGGTGGAGGGGAAGGGCTGTCATACCATTAAAAAAGCTCAGTTATTAAAGAAAAGGGAGAGAAGAGAGGAAAGGAAAAAGCTTATGAGCCCAACCTCGCTCAGCAGAGCAGGCAATCAGTCCTGGAGAGAAATCTGGAGCTTTCTGTCCCTAACCAGTGATTGATGCATCACTAGAGGTTTTTAGCCAGAGTTCACAGTCAAGAAGAAAAATCTGGCCTGAAGGAATGAGAGTCCAAATTGGGTGGTTTTTCATCATGTCCCAAACTTTAGGGCAAAAGGCAAAGAACAAAGCTAAGTACCTTAATTCCACCATGAACCCTACAATTCTCCTGGGTGCCACTGGCTACAGTATATTGGTACTTATTAACACTGGCCCTTATTTAGCAAGGAAGCAAGGCAGTGGAATAATACACTCCAGATTCATTACTGTCAGCTCACTCGGAATTATGTGTATTAATGACCAGATTATATCTGCTTATATAATACAAATTACCATAGAGTGACTGCAGGCATTGAAACGCTCCTTGTCTGTTTGACACACATGAATAATGGAGAAGCTCACACTGCATTTGGTACACATGACTAACCTTTTATGCCGGGCACCCATGGAGCAGGCTGGAGGAACAGCTCCGGCTTTAAATTCTTCATTCCAGCCGTCATTAGCTTAGCGCAAGCAGTAGCGAATAGGCGGCTAATTGACGTGTTTGTTGGACATTATTTTATTAGTCAGGCCTGGTGAGCAGCAAATGGAATTTTAATGTCTTTTTAGCCTCGGGGACTTGTTGCCTTAAGTATTAAGGCTCGTAAATAATTAACGACACATTAAGAGCCATATTCAAAAAATGAATACGGTTATTATGTGAATTCAGCCAACTCAATGGCTGCCCTTGGCTTCCGCTGGCATTGAGGGCACTCAGCCCCTTGCAAGGGTGAGCTTAGCACTTTGCAGGATTGGCCCCTTCTGGAAAGCAAAGAATGGGTACTCACCTTACAGTGACTGGGGTTCCTCAAGATGTTTTGACTCATGATCTGCATACATGGGATGCAAGTGCCCCAGAAATGGAATCCACATGGACCAATGCTTGAAGGTAAAGCAAGGGGTTTTCCATACAGGTCTCCATTAAGGCATTCTCCATCTCTGCAGTTTTTTACAGGCCGGGGGTGGCTTTAGTGTCCTTTAAAAAAAAAAAAAAAAAAAAGAATGAAAAATCATCTGGTTTGGAGGATAAATAAAGGCTTGAAGAAAGAAGACCGTATCATCAGTGCACTCTGAATCCCTGCCCTCATATGGGGCTGCCAAAAAAGCCTGGAGTGAAGACCTTCTGGGGACTGACTTAACAAGAGAAGGCTGGGAACTAGCTGTTAAACAAATGCATTCTCAGTGGGCCATTGCATGAGATGAACCCAGTCTATTTACTTTTTGAAACTGTACACAGAGTTTGTATTACTTCACCAAAAACATGCTAAGGTATAAAGCCATCCTAGATATGTGGTACTCTCCCACTCCCCTACATGTTTTGGTCATGTCTGAAAATCCAAGCTCTGGGTTGAGCTGGGAGTTATTGTAATTTAGAGACAACGTGGCTTGGGGAATAGAGCCACTGCCTGTCGCTCAAAAAGCATGGGTTCTACTCCCACCTCTGGCATAGGGTGACCTTGGGGAAGTTGCTTCCCCTTTGTTTCCTCTCCCACCCTTTGACTGCCTTGTCTAAGTAGATTGTAAGCTCTTGAGGGCAGGGATGGTATCTCTGTAGGCCTGTGAGCAACCCCTGCTCTTGATTTGGGCCTCCAGGTGCTTAATGTGAATACATTTAAAACAGAACATATTAGTCTCCAGAAATCTGTACTGCAGCTCTGCTCATGTACAGTGTGAGTTTACGAGGAGCATTGTACGACCGACTGGAGCACTCCAGCACACCATACTACTCATACGTTAGGTAAGAATGACAATGTATGTTAATTGCCAGGGTACGGAAAGAGTCACAGTGCAACACTGCTTCTCTACTGGGCGACAGAAGTGATAAGACAGTGACAGATTCCCTTTCAGACATGGAATTAAAAGCAGCCACTCATTTCTTCATATTTTTCAGAGCCTCTAATCATAAGGAGTTTCAAGTCAGATTTCCATTTTCACAGCTAAGCAAAGCAATACAGACAGAAATTAAAAATACCTCTGATCTCACTTACACCAGGGTAAACCAGGAGTACCTCTAAGCGCTACATCATGGGAGTAACCAAGATCAGCATCTTGTCCACCGAGCCCAGTCTTCTAAAGAGACTATAAACACGAACATTTGCAGGGCCGGCTCTGGCTTTCTGGCCGCCCCAAGCAAAAAAAAAAAGCCTGCGGCGCGGCCGGAGCCAGGGTGCAGGGGGACTCCCTGCCCTGCAGATGTGCCCGGGCTAGCGGGGGGAGGGGGAGGGAGCGGGGAGAGAGAGAGAAGTAGGGCGGCCAGGGCTTCACCGGTCGGCTGGGAGGGAAGGACGCAGGCTGCCCTGCCGGGCTTGCTGCAGGGCACTCCCGTCCTCCACGCTGCTGCCCCCTACAGGGCGGCCGGAGCGGCACAACAACAAACAACAACAACAACAACAAAGCGGCCGTGCCGCCCTAGGATTGGGCAGAATGCCGCCTCCAACAATCTGCCGCCCCAAGCACCAGCTTGCTCGACTGGTGCCTGGAGCCGGCCCTGAACATTTGGCTTCTTTTTTAAATACTAGCTTGTGGTTCCATCCACCAAATTGGTTTTTTTTTTTAAATAACCTAGAAGATAAAACTTTTGAACTAGGACAATCAAACAAATAATAATAAAAAAAAACCCAAAGCAATTTCAAAGCTACCAGGAGGATTCTTCAAAACTGACATTTCCATTTAGTGAGCCAGCCCCTCGCTAGCGATGAATGCAATAGAAGAAAGAGGCTAGATTTTAGCTGAGCTGCAAAGCACAGTAAATGACATTCATTAGTTCCTCTTGGACAGTTTTAGTGACTCATTCTTTTTTGAAACATGTTTGGAGTTTCAAATCTTTCATCCAACATCTTTAGAGACCAAAATATAGTTTGGTGTAAAACGTAATATCATTTGGCAGGCATTCGATAGTCAATAAGACACTTGAAGGCAGCCTGCAAAAGATGTCTGTAGTCAAATTTCATCCAAATCAGTTTGCACACTCCAGTTTTGTCTGTATCCACAGCATCTACAATTAAACCAGTCTAGGACAGACACATACACCCCACGCTACAAGACTGGCATAACCGTGTGCATATCTCAGATGCCAGGACATGCAGCTAACCCAAGCATGGATTAACCAGATTTGACTGCCTGCATTTATAGAGGTTGAGCTTTTAAACACAAATGGCTGTTCGGATTCAGCAGCACAAAAGCTGTATTTTTTCCACTGTGCTGTCCAGCTTGAATGGAAAAATAAGCCCCTCAGCAGAAGACAATTTCAAGCAGATTCATACACAAAACCATGCCTAGGATATCCGAGCCATTTCAACTTCACAAAGCAGTTTGATCCGTTTCCCTTCTGAACACTAATATTTAGCAGCTACGGAGGACTTTTCATCTTCCCAGCATGGTGGAATCATTCATTCCCGTTTGTGCCACACTTAGGAAATGGAAAAAAGTTTAGTTAACTAGGGCTTGTCCAGACACAGAAGGTGCACCCTCTTAACTTAAACTGGTTTGGTTAAAGCAGTGCAACTTGTGTGTGTGGATTCTCTTCCGTTTGGTTCCATCAATTTAGCTGGTGCCTGTACATTTACCAATACAAGCTAAACCTACATAAGACTGTCCACACAGAAAGGTGCACCAGTTTAGCTAACTCAGGCTGGGTCTACACTACAGCGGGGGTCTGACCTAAGATACGCAACTTCAGCTACGTGAATACCGTAGCTGAAGTTGCGTATTTTAGGTCGGCTTACCTGGCGGTGAGGACGCGGGAAAGTCGACCGCTGCCGCGCTGCCGCCGACTCCGCTGCCGCCTCTTGCCGAGGTGGATTTCCGGAGTCGACGGCAGAGCGATCAGGGATCGATTTTACCGCGTCTTCACTAGACGCGGTAAGTCGATCCCCGATAGACCGATTGCTACCCGCCGGATCGGCGGGTAGTGAAGACATGCCCTCAGTATAAAATCACTCCTTTAGCTAAGCTGGTACAACTACATAGGTAGACCAGGCCTTGAAGTGAACGTTGCTGCTGAGTGTATTTCCTATCAGTGCAATCCCTAAAATGTATTAGGGCAGCCAACATTCCTCACTATAGCTCAACTCATATCTGAAAAATCAGGACAGGAGGTGGGGGGTAATAGGTGCCTATCTAAGACAAAGCCCCAAATATCAGGACTGTCCCTATAAAAATCGGGATATCTGGTTACCCTACTGACACCAACCAAAGCCCACTTCATTTAAACACCCTCACAGCAGCCAAACATCACCCACTGCAGCTCCACAACACAGGCACCTGCTCTTCCAGCACAGGGAAAGCAAAATAAAAAGCGCTCATTCAGCTCTTTGTAATCGCTGACAGATGCCTCATCTGACCTTAGCTACGGTAAGATATGTTCCATAGGGGCATACCTGTAGTGGTAAACTCAAGGGTGTGCTTATTTGTACATAAGGAAGCAGGAGATTGGTGTTATGATTTTTGCTTCTCAATATGGCTGGATGTGGGTTCTACGCTAGAACCCTAGGAGAGTCATCAGAGTATCTCCTATCCAATCCTGTTTCTTCTCACCCCCACCTCCCCTACACAGCCCTGGTCCCCCCCTAAATATTCCCTTACTACCACCCAGCTGCTTGCTGACTTGAGAAGCTGGGCTGGAAGGGAACAGTGCTCCAATGACAGTTGTGGTTAGTCAGAGTGCAGCTGTAATGAACCATAGGTAAGAGAATCAAAGTGCAGCTCTTCTTCTACAGGTCGGCTTCTCATCCCACCCCTTGACACCCGCTCCCCACCCCAGCAAAAACTTTGCTCCACCATCTCCCCGTGACTGGAGAAGTGAGAGCAGAGAAGACCAGCTGTCAGATGAACTCCCTATAGTTTTATCAGAAAGCACCGACATTGTACTCAGCTGACCCCGGGAAGTACGGAGCATTGTTCCTCTCCAGCAGCCCCACTGTGACCTTCCAGCAGAAACCTCTCTCGGTCCCAGCACCTCTAGGCACAGCCCTGCTTCCCCACACTCCATGACATCCAGGGGGCAGCTGGGGATTCAAGGAGGCAGCCGGGCATCTGGAGCTGAGTTTGTGTGCAGCAGAGAGGTCTGGAGTTGATGGGGACTGTGGTTCTCTAGCTATAGAGACTCAAAAAGTTTGACTCTCAGGGAATTTGTTTTTGAATGACAACTCAAGTGTCCTCTGAAAGATTATTGGGCCAGGGTCCCCAAACCCTGATGTAAATCAGAGTACCTTCACTGAAATCAATGACACTCATTTACACCAGCTGAGGATCTGGCTCTTGGATGAAATTTGGAGATGAAATTCAATGAGCAGAGGGTGAAAGAGTGGGATTTGAGCCCCGCGTTAAGTGCAAATCTCAATTCTGCTATGTAGCTGCGCGAACCCCTGTGCAGTATGGGGATTAATCACTCCAGTTAGGGCTGTGACTGCCTTCTCGAGACTGGGGTGCTCCTCGGGGTACATTCAGGGGGAAAGCACATGCTGTAAGGCTGTGAGTGGGGAGAAGAACTGCAGGATGTTGGCCGTTGCTCTTCAGAACATTTTAAGGCTTGGAGAAACTGGGGCATAAAGACGCCCCCAGACAGCTGCAACCCTTACTCAGCAGATCAGCAGGGCTCTCGCTGCTCATATCATCTTCACTGGGGTTTTGCTTTCACACAATGGAGCTGTCCTTGAATACTGCCCAGGGTTTGCACCCAGTGAGAAAGGATACCCAGCTGCAAGCCTGCCACATGGAAAATCCAAGCCAAGGTCCAGAGCAAAGTTCCCCAGGACTCCCAGGCCTGCAGGGGCTGAGAGCCCTGTGAGGGTAACAGGCTCAAAGCTGGGGAAAGACAGCGCATCTCACACTGTTTGAGTGACCCACCCTGGCCGGGACAAGGAGCAGTGCTGACTAGCCACAGAAAGAGCCGCATACTGTCCCAGAGGGAGGGTCAGGTCACTGTCGTGAGAGATGTCAAGGGGTGAGGGGGGGATTTGGATGGTAAGAGTCGTGGAACAGGGTCATTAGGCCCGACTTTTCTCTCACCTACGTGTACATTTACATGACCTGCCGGGTAGCTTATGGAAAACCAAAGGCTTGGGGTTCCGGGGGGAGTATGGTTGCAAAGTTGTAAATCAGGAGTAACTCCATTGCAGTGAACAGGGTTACACGAGTTAGAGCAGAATCAGGCCTCTTGCCATGTTATTTGTCTATTAAGCAGCACATAAATAATGACGACAAACTAGGACGGAATGGGTTTTTATAAAGCAATATGGTGACAATTAGATGTTGGTCCCAAGATGCAGAGGGAAGGCGAGAACAGGCAGCGTTTCCAGATTTTATTTATGACAAACTCCCTGAATCCCTGATCTTCCAACGGTACAGAAGAGTTTAAGGGAGTAGCGATCTGAGCAGAAAAGGCATTTTGCTCCTGTTGCAGTGTGCTGGAACTCCAGTCTCTGGTTTGCTACAGGAGCAGACCTTCCTCCTTTGTTTATTTCATTTTATTTCCAACTTGCTCCTCTGAAGCACTGAGCGCACTTATTGGTTAGATATCGGCCCGACTGCCCGAACCCAGACTCCCACGCCCACTCTCCCACTCCACTCAATCCATCCGCCCCACTCACTGGCTGAAGAGCAAAAGGCACAGCTCTGCACCACTGAGGACTTTTGCGTTTATTGCAGTGGGGGCAGATCAGGCCCGAGAAGTACTCCTTCGAAATCAAAGGAGAAAGAAAATCCTGATTTTTTTCACTTCACTAATTCTGACCCCACTGGCCTCCTGTTGCATGGGGAATTCCAGGCACAAAACTGCACAGTCAGATGAAAATATAGTATCCCCTAAGAAAGCCCTGGAACCAATACAGTAGTGAGCTATTCCCCTGATTGTTTCATGTGTTAAATCCATTTGGTAAGTACAGGGCAGACCCAGAGACCCATGACCTCTTTTTATTATTACACATTCTGGTCACAAAGAGGCAGTAAAATTCTGCAGCAGCAATAGCCAAAACTAGACCACTTTCACCCGCACACTTCTCCATTTAAACGGATCAAAGAATCCTCCAGCCGCGTTTCATTCCGAAGAGCGTGGAGAATAGAGGTTTATGGGGGAGGGCATGAAGGGATATAGAACTGAATTAAGAATTAATTCAAATTAAAAAGTTCTATTTTAAATGCAACAGGGAGTAAAGACGACGAGCTAGAGCACTAGTTGCTTAATGAGTTCAGCTGCGGTGTCTTTAATAATAGATCTGACAGGGAGACCAAGTAACCGCATCAAGGAAAGCCGCATTTCACCCTTGCTACAGTAAAAGGATCAGCAGTTGAGTCCCTTATGCACACGCAGATGGTAAGATTGCGGTAGACAGTACTTAGATAACCAAACAAAGAGAGGTGCTCGTGGTCTTATGGACAGGCACTGGCTATGCTCAGGCAACTGTGCCAAGAAATGAAAAACGGTTATGAATGATTCTGTGGCCCACAACAGAGTAAGTAGTATCCCACGGTGAGTCAACTCACCCCATTGTAGTAGTAAGATATAAATTACAAATATAATCCAGTGGGAGAGGCAGTGTGGCCAACTGGTTAGAACAGGAATGCGCATCAGGAGATAAGGTTTCTATTCCAGATTCTGACACTGACTTATTGCGTGACCTTGTGCAAGTCACTTACAACTTGCTTTAGTTTTCCCAGCTACAAAATGCGAGTAAAAAGATATGTCCTCCTTTGTGAGGGACCCTGCAAAGTGCAAAGCATTAAAAGTGTGTAAGAGTGTGTGTGTGTACACACAGTATTATATATGGAGGCGACACCTATAGTTATGGTTGTACATGAGACAGACAGATCAACCTCTCTCTGATTTCATTTTGGTGGGATACAGGAATATATAGGGACGTAGCTATACCTATATCCCACCAAAATGAAATGAAATTTCTCTAAATTTGTGGGGGGGGGGGACAGTTAAAATTTAGTTGAGCAAATTTTTCATTGGAAAAACCCAAGGAAATTCACAGAAAGCGTTGAACAAAATGGAAACTTTTCATTTCTTTTGAAATTTCAAATGAACAATTCTCCCCTTTTCCTGACCCACTCTGTTAAACAGACATCAGTGACACACTTGGCAATGCTGTGGGGAAAGGAGAGCTTCCTACTTTTCACTGCAGGCGCATTCGCCTCTCCCAAGATGTTTGAGAAGTGAAACCAAAACCATCGGTGCTGCGCTTTCTGAGCCAAGGTACCCTGGCTCTCCAGAATCACACCCAGAACCTGATTATACCATCTCAAGGGTTGTTCCAGTGACCCACGATGGAGCAGCTTTTGCTGCCACCAGAACAAGAGCAACAGCTCAGTGGTTTGAGCATTGGCCTGCTAAACCCAGGGTTGTGAGTTCAATCCTTGAGGGGGCCATTTAGGGATCTAGGGCAAAATCAGTACTTGGTCCTGCTGAAGGCAGGGGACTGGACTCGATGACCTTTCAAGGTCCCGTCCAGCTCTACGAGACAGGTATATCTCCATATACTTTTTTTAGGGGGGGAGGGATAGCTCAGTGGTTTGAGCATTGGCCTGCTAAACCCAGGGTTGTGAGTTCAATCCTTGAGGAGGCCATTTGGGGATTTAGTTGGGGATTGATCCTGCTTTGAGCAGGGGGTTGGACTAGATGATCTCCTGAGGTCCCTTCCAACCCTAATAATCTATGATTCTATGATCAGATGTTTGGTACAACTACAGCCCTTCAGCTCACAGATACCATCCCAGGGAACCTGAGAGACTTGAGGCTCTCTCGCTCCAATTTGTGAACTGAAGAACTGCCAAAATTATCATCCAGCTAGCAGGATACTCTTACCAGATGTGCAGGCAAATGCCTTCCTTGTCTTCTTCTTAGCATACGCGCAATGTACCTCAGGTGGCACGTGACCAGGATTCATCATCAAATTTGGTCTGCTGGTTGGATCATTAGCTTTCCCAGCCTAGGCCGGGTACTGATGGGGAGTGAGACATGAACGCTGATCCATGCCCCCCGCTTCCTCGTTACAGCTCCTCAAACATTTGTCGGATCCTCTACAGCTCACGCTCTCTTATGGGTAGGAAACCACTAATAAACAGCTTGTAACATTTCCTTACATGCATGTTATATGGGATGATCAGTGACCGTTCCCTCAATACCCTCCTCTCAGCCCAAACTCACTGGGCGATCTGCAGCATCTGCATTAAAAATAGGAATGTTAAAGGTTTGACCTGAAGCCATTTCCAACAGACACAGACTCCATCATGGGGTCGTTCCATCACAGCTGGGTACAGCAGCACATACAGTCTGGAGGCCTGGCCAATGCCGTACCGGGCCTCAACAACTGCGGGGTCCACTTGGCACTGTGATACAACGGTGCTCTTCACTGTGCATCTCCTCAGAGCAGTTACTGCAGGGGAAGGTCCAGCTCAGAGTATCAGCCTTCCCCCTTCTGCACTGGCCAAACCTTAGCTGCTGGATGAATACTGAGGACTGGCCAGTTCCCTGGAGAGCACTGAGGTGGGAGCTGGACTAGATGACCTCCTGAGGTCTCTTCCAACCCTAATCTTCTATGATTCCACGAGGGAAGGAGTCCAATTGTGGGGAGGAGCCAGCCAGCCCAGCCCTGAATGGCTCCTCCCTGCCACCTCAACACAACCCACCTCCCCCCTGTCTTTCCTCTCTCTCAGGCTGGAAACAACCTGGGGAAGCAGATTATGGGAGCGGAGGCCAAAGGGGAAGAGGCCTCATGCAGGAAAGGGAGAACCAGCAGCAGGGTTATGCAGGCAGCACAAGGCCTATTGGGGGCTATCTTCATTTGTGTCCCAGGCACGGTCAGCACTTCCATAGCGCTTTCCACGCACCTCAAGGATCCCCTTCTCACAGCGCCCCCATGAGGCAGCCGGGCATTGTCACAGAGAGGGAAGCCTGAGTGCTAGCAGTTCCGCAACTGGCCCAAGGCCGCAAGGGGAATCTCAGGAGAGCTCAGCAGTCCCTGTGCGTAGACCATTAAACGACGTGTCTCTCCACCCTGTTTTGATGAGAACGTGCGCACGCACACACACACACACACACACACACACACACACACACACACACACACACACACACACACACACACACACACAGCATTGAAAGCATCCTAGCGCCCACTGCTTCATCCACACAAAGCACATGGGCAAGAAGGAACAGGGGAGAAGGAACCATATTTTAGAATATTAAAGAAAAAAAGAGGGTGGGAAGGCAAACAGCAGTAGAGGGGGTGGTTGAAGCATCTTAGTGCTATTTTTTATGGGGGCACTAGCCCACTCTCCCCTCATGGCTCTCATGGCAGGGACAGGGCCACCCAGAGGATTCAGGGGGCCTGGGGCAAAGCAATTTCAGGGGCCCCTTCCATAAAAAAAAAAGTTGCACTAATATAGAATACTATATTGTCGTGGGGGCCCCTGTGGGGCCCGGGGCAAATTGCCCCACTTGCCCCCCTCTCTGGGCGGCCCTGGGCAGGGAGTGGGCCCAAGAGCAGCATAAAGCAGGCAAAATTAATCTGTTTTGCATCACTCCTTGTCCAGCTGCTGAGTGTCGAAGATCAGGGGTCAGACAGACCCCGCCAATAAAACAGCACCTGTGAAGAAATGACTCTCTAAACGACACTCGAAACAGATCTGATTTAAAAAAAAAAAAAAGACTCGCAGAATTCGTTAGTGGAGTGAATTTTGTGCCTCAGACAGAGACGTCTGATTTTAGTCCCAATTGCAACGTTAGGGACCATCCATAAAACCCATCCCCCTACTGCAATAGCAAGGGGAAATGTTGCCATCTAAAGCCATTTGCAGCAAGTGAGATGTCTTGTACCGTTTCGTTATTTTGTAATTGCAGCCAATATAAGCAAATGCTGATTTGTCACACGAAGTTGGTGACTGATCTTTGGTTTGAATGTATAATTGAGGCTTTTTAAGTAAATTGCATTGAAAAGCATTTTATTTAGCAATTGAAACAGTGAGAGCTATTTGTCTTCCTATACAGGCGGAGGAGGAGTAGAGATAGGGGACCTATTCGCAGGCTTTTTCAGAGCCGGAGTCAAGAGTTATGTGACCAGTTGCAGAAAGAGGGACGGAGGGATCCAAAACTCTTTTAAATGGAAGGGCTGCTTTGAAGGCAGCAAACTACCACCGGATCCTTTAAACCAATGGTTCTCAAGCAGTGGTCCATGGACCACAAGAGACTTTTCAAGTGGTCCACATGAGCATGAAAAGTTAGAGTTAAGAAGGTGGATATTTTAAAGGTGGGGGAGGGGAGAGGATGGGGAAGGATGGTGATATGTGAAAGGCAAAGAATGGGTCCGTGAGAAGATTTCTGTCTGCAGAACTAAAAATGCAAGAGCCGGGTCTCTAGGAAGTTATGAACACAATCAACCATGCTGTGTACCAGAAGACAATCCTGCCACCAAATCAGGTTTCACAACTTTTAGTTTTCACTCTTTGTGTTTAGTTGTTTTCCTCTTTCTTGACGGGCTGTGGGTAACATTTTCAAAAGTGTCTACCTGGGGGTCTAGGTCCCATTTTCAAAAGTGACTTGGAAGCCCAAGTCTCACTGACTTGCAAGGAGACTTGAAATCCTAGTGCCTGAGCCACTTTTGAAAATGGGACATAGAGCCCTAGTCATATAAGCGTCTTTGCAAATGTTACCCAAGTCTAAGTGATTTAGGGGCTTATGAAAGTCAAATGAGACTTGGGCTTTTACATGTCTAGGCCACTTTTGAAAATGGACTTTAGGCTAGCAAATTACTTCGTTTCTTTTGAAAACTTTCCCTTTTGTCATTATTTCTACAAACGTTGATCCATGCTGTTGAGTCACAGCCAGGGTATTTTCCCAGCCACTACGCAGTCGGAATAAGGCAGGGCTTGCTAGAGGCATTTTACAGCAAGGAATGGAGCAGCCCGTATACAAAGGGCTAGAGTTTGGAAACAGGCAGCAATAGAGAATTGCCAGGTGTTTTGATATGCCTAATACTACATAGTTCTGCGATTAGAGCCTAACAAGGGTCTCAGTGGAGTCAGAGGGAGTTTTGCCACTGACATCAATGGGAGGAGAGCTGAGTCATTAGCATAGATGCTTAAAGGGACACAGACCGGTTTAAAATAACGTTTAAAGAATTTTCCACAGTTGCTGCTACCACCTGAGGTTATTTCAGATGAAAACAGTTTAAAAATCTCATGGCACTTTTACACCATTTGTGAAGCACCCAGGAACATGGCATTAGATTTTTGTAAAACCTGGGGCCTATAACTATTGAAAGGACGTTGTTAAATCAGGTGGTTTCCAGCTCCTCCCAGCATTTTGTACAGCTACTGTAGATATAGCAAGCCATTTCCAAGCTGCTCTAACGAAGGAAGAAGATAATCTGAATCATTCAGCCAACTGTTGGGATTGTATCACGAATATTGCAATATTTGGTGGTCTTCTTAAAGCCTCAGCTCCTGGATTCATATGATCACGAGACAGTATCAGCATTTGCTATTTAAAAAGCAAGTTTCTAGCCCTCATGGTTGCAGAGAAAAGCCTGGCCCATAAAGATTACGACACCATGTGATGGGGTGTTCACCCCACATTTGCTCTGAAAGAGTTGATGTAGGCTAAGAAGGGGGCCAGTTAACCACACAGGCCACAGCTGAAGGGAATCAGGTGGCTTAAGTAATCCCCTAACTGAATAATGAGGGAACCCAGCTGAAAAGGAAGGAGCTGGGCTGGTTTATAAAGGCAGAAGGCTGATAGCAGAGGAGGCTGCAGGGAAGTAGTAGCCCACAGTTACTCCCTGGGAGGAGGGAGTTGTGAGGCTGGCAAACCCAGAGAAGTGGGGAGAGCCAGAAGGAATGGAAGAGGCTCAGGGAAAGGCAGCAAGGGTGAGGAGGGAACAGACCTTGGCTGCTAACTAGAGGGTCCCTGGGGCTGGAATCTGGAGCAGAGGGTGGGTCCGGGTTCCCCTGCCAGCCACTGGGGGAGTGGCACCAGCTGGATAGTTAATGGGAAGACTGCCAAAGCCCATTCATAAGAAAAAGCCTTTGATACCCCAGAAGGGGGAAGCATGCCTAGTGACCTGGCCGGAGGGCCAAGTCACAAGGAAGGAGCACCAGGAGTCGCAGAGATAGGGAGAGCGGCAGTAGGGCATGCAGCGAGTAGCAGAAGCGGGCCCCAGATCTGGAAGGAGCTAACCTCCAGAGAGGCCAGGGGGGCCTGCCCCTAGCAGTGAATAGACCCCACGAGACACCAGAAGACAAAAAAAGAACCCTCAAGTTAAGATTTAAAAAAAAAAATCTTATGATTTCTAAACCCATCTCATGATTTTTGGGGCCTGATGATTTTTGATTGCTGGAGGTTGGCGATGCCCCATTTCTTTTGTTTGTGAAATGACTGCGGAAAGGTAACCACAGAATGTATTTCACACAGCTTTTCATGCATGGGACCAAGTGCAATGCATCTAAGTGCGATGCATCCCGAAAACGTTGGCTTGTTGGAACGGTAAACGTAAGCCACAAGGACAATTGGACTGAGCAAACAACTTTCACCTCTACGCTTTCACTTTCCGATACAAACATCCTTTATTGACATCACATGGAGCCCCTGAATTAAAGGCATAACAGTTCTGTAACCCCTTTGGGGTTTAGAGAATATGGCCCCTTTGGAATTTTTTTCCTGGGGCGGGGGTAGTGCTGATTGTTCCAGAAGGAGGAAGTGCTGTTGGGGAAGGGGGAACAGGGAGAGTGATAGGGTGTGTGTGTCTGGAGCTCCAGACAGAAGGGCTGCAGCCATGGGCGGAGGATGAACCCTGCGCTCAAGGAGACTAGCCCCTGCCCCTCCCACCTCCCTTCCCCCACCGGAGCCCAGAGACCTCCCCCATCCACAGCCACCAGCCCCTGGAGTTCCAGGTGGCACTGCCCCCTCGACCCAGCGTGCCGGGCGGGTGGGCACGGGCGGGTGGGCAGTGCAGCCTCCAGCCCCAGGAGGGAGGGCGGGCAGTGTGCCCTCCCCCCCTGAACACCAGGCGGATGGCACAAGCACTGGCTCAGGCCACCCGGAGTTCCTGGCCACAGGCCGGCCCCAGCCTGGGGCTCCTGCCACGAGAGCCGCAGAGTGCCAGCGGGAAGCAGGAGGAGGCCTGGGGGTGGAGCATGGGCGGGACCACACACATCTGTTTGGGGAGGCACATATTCATTGTACTCTCCTGGTGTGTGTGTGTTCACTCTAGGGGGTTTGGAGCAGGTGCCCCTGGGGTGGAAGGGACTTTCCCTGATGCATTCCAGCACGTGCCTTCTCTTGGCCAGAGCTGCCTACAGAGCAGGCGCCATCCTTAGCCACAAGGGCGCTAAAGTTACAGTTCGTTCATTTCATGAATCTGCTTTGCAAAGTGCCATGCACGTTTTTCAGCTAGAAAGAAACCAGCGTCTATGGGGCGAAGTTGCTAAACTCTAAAATTTACTTTCCAGAAAGATCTGACATCTTAAACCAATTTCCCTCAACACTTCCCACTGCCTGGAGTGCCCATTGGAAAACTGATCTTTGCAGAGGTTGGTTTTCTTAGAGCTGTTTTTAAATGAAAATGTTGTGACTGTATAAAGTGATATAAGAGCCTGCTCTTAACTATGCTTGTTAGAAACATGCCATGAGAAAAAGGGTTCCATTTAAAATAGGAGGAGATATCAGGCACATATGAAAGTGATAGTCTCATGTGGCCTCTCCTGAGAAACATTCTCAGAACGACCAACACTTGGGGAAAGGCAGAGAGTTTAATCTTTTGCTCTGGCACTTTAAAATGCAAACGTCCTCCAGTCGGACACAGCTGAATGAGCAGAGTAAAGTGTTGCTGTTAATGCTACAGAACACACGCTATTATTCAGACTCCGAAGTGGCAATCTTGTCTGCACATCTCAACCGTTAACATCCACTTCTTGCAAGGGTTCTGTCACCCACTGGCTTCTAGTCAACCGTGGCCACAAAAAATTTTGTTCCAGCAAAATCAATCTGGTTTCAATCATGCAACAAGTGTTCTGTGTCTCTCTCTTTCAGCCACATGTTTACAGACTAGTGTTGAGCAAAGTGAACAATTAAAAACTGGGAAACATTTTGCCCGGACTACAACAGATCTAGTGTGGGATTTTTTTGAAAGGGCTCAGTGTTGGCTTAACTCTGCTCCCGCTGAAGTCAATGAGAGATCTAGCATGGTCTTTAGTAGGAACAGAGTTAGGCCAATGCTAAATGCTTTGGAAGAGCTCACCCCAAATAACCTTTTTTTTTTAATCACTCGCAGCAGATGCATTAGTGGGTGTTCTGCAAAATTACTCGCAGCCTTCTCATTTTCCCTTGTGAATGGTACATAGCTACAGAGATTGGCTTCCTTAGAATATTGGCTTCCCTAGGGTTATTCCACTGAAATAGGGGGGGCGGGGAGGGATAGCTCAGTGGTTTGAGCATTGGCCTGCTAAACCCAGGGTTGTGAGTTCAATCCTTCAGGGGGGCTATTTAGGGATCATGGGGAGGGGAGAATCTGCCTGGGGAGTGGTCTTGCTTTGAGCAGGGGGTTGGACTAGATGACCTCCTGAGGTCCCTTCCAACCCTGATATTCTATGATTTATTTAACAGGGACCCATTGCATTGTTCCACAGGGGTGAAGAGTGAACTAACTGACATGGCCAGTAACTAACATTAGCTAAGGATAACCAAACTCTTGTCAAATTAGCCACTGTCAGTGGAGTGGGGAATCCAGATGCATACTAAGGTAAAGAAAAAAATGTGGATTTTTTTGCTGGCTTTCACACATGGTAGTACAGCAGCAGAGATTGCAGTTTATATAGCCTCTCACATGCTAAACCAACTCAGTGCACTTAACAAAAGATGTGCAACAGTTCAACTGCTTCATTGCTGCTGAATGTAACAAGTACATTGGGTAAAATGCAGCTTAGAGCTACTGGAATGTACCAGGCACAGCGGGATATTCCAGTATTTCAAGAGGACAGTAGAACATGACAACAGAGGCAGGAATGGAGGATCAGCACCAAGGCAGTTAATTCAAGCTGCAGTGCTAAGATAACAAATGGAACAAGAGAAAACAATTCAGGCCTTGGCTTTCAGCAACATCTCTGACATCTCCTGGCTAGTTAATCATTTATATAGTGCTGTAAATTTACCTGGTGCTTTACAAAGAGACTAAAATATGTTCCGTGGCCTGAAGAAAGCCAAAGTGAAGGTGCTAAGTTGCTGAAAGAAGAGCCCTTAGGGCAGACACATTTAGGTATTGATGAGACAACTAGACCAGTGCCAGATGACCTTAGCTGGTGCCTGGTGCCTGGGCAGTTCAATACAGATCTGTAAGACAGCTAGAGCTACTGGTAAGAGTCTAATGAAATTTACAGGTCAAGAGAAGCACTTATAAAATGGAACAGCACGGGACTGACAAATAACGTAAAAGAACCAGGACTGGAGTTATGTGCTTGTTGGAATAAAGTCCAAGAAAGAATCAAAGCATTTATTTAGTACCACATGTGGTCTGGTAAGGCTGCATGCAGGGAGACCAGCAAAAAGAGCACCACAATATTCTAAAGGGAATGAAAAAAAGATACCAACAAGAACGTATGCATCAGCAAGAGAGCTGGGGCCTACACAGATTTTATCACAGCAGACATGTGGTTTTTCCCCACTTATATAAACTAGACTAGAGTCTAGTTGAATTCCTGAGCTTCTAACCAGTGAAGCTGGATGCTAATCCCACAAGCAAGAGCTCTGTCTCGATTCTATTAAGTTAAACTGTAAAATGATTAAAACCGTCTTTGTATGAAGTTTGCACGTCAGTGCTATTTGGCTACGGGTATCCACTCTTCTTCTGGTAATCCCACGACAAAGACAATACACTGGTAATTGGCTTTGCTGATGCATTAAGCTAACAGTTCCCAAACAGTGTGTTCTGAATCAGGGGTGGTCTGTGTGATGCTGGCTTGGTGGTCCACAGAAAGCTGGCTGGTCACATGCTTTCTGCTTCTCCTCTCTGTTTCTATTTGCTAATTTGCGTTCAAGACAGCTAATAATACAGTCATCTTTCCCGATAGAAGCTGCTGCAGCCGTTGCCATTGGGATGTTATTTGATCATCAATGAGGAGGGAGGCCCACCACAAGGCACTTTCATAGCCTGGACCAGGTCTTAATTGGGACAGCATCTGGGAACCCTGCATTGAAGTAAACTCCTAACTGGCATTGCTCTGGGAAGATGACACTGGCCCTCAGTTCAAATCCCCCCCAACAGTCGCTTTTAAGAACCAGGTTGGTGCTCAACAGTTCTGCTTATTTACACAAAGTCATCACTGGCCACAGGGGTCACCTGCCCTGGTCTGACCACAAGAATAGTCCATGCGCAGTTGATCCTAACAAACTCCTCAGGGAAGGAGCAATCCTTGAAGGCAGCTTGTGGACATGGAGTAAGTAGGCTGCAGCCAGAGGGGCGGTGAGATTGCAGAACAATGGACAGAATACAGAAAATGAAAGGGATTTCACCTGGAAATGAACATCGAGGGCCTGATTCTCAGCTGGTGTGAAGCAGCAAAACTCCGGTGACTTCAAGGTTGATTTACATTAGCTGTAATCGTAGAATCATAGGACTGGAAGGGACCTCGAGAGATGTCCCCTGGACTAGATGTCAGTCATCAATGGAATAATCACACACAAGGAAAAAAATAGGTTACAAAATAAACCTGGACAACATCAACCCAACAGGTTGGAATCTGCTGAATACAGCCCCAGGCAGACCAAAACTGGTGTGCGAATCTGACCTGACGATGCTCAGTATTTCCTTTCAGCTGGTGACATTTGTTTGAACCATAAATCATCGGAAAACATGGCCCTCTGCAGTGCATGACTGTACTACATGAGCAAAGGGAATGCAGTCTGGTGATTTATTAGGGTAACACACTGTTAGAATTAAGAGGATGCATTAATCAAAACCATGGTGCCAGCCTCAAGAAATTATTAGGAAAACCATGACAGTCCAGTTCTGAGTCTCTGCATACTAAATAATTGTTCTAGCACATAGGTAACCAGGTGACATCAGATAATGGCAGTGAAGTGCTGTCTTAAGTCTGCATTTTACAAACAATAGATTGCAGAATCTCACTACTCCTAATTTATTACGGTATCTTTCACATTTGCAATTTGGTGTTGAGAAATATTAATAGAATAACTGGAAAATTGCTCTTTTTTGAAAATATACTTCATAGAAACAGCAATCCTACCTCAGAATCCAATTGATGCACTTTTTCATGTAACTCTCAATATTAAATGTAGCAGGTTGTGTTTATCAGGAGAGCCGTTCCTTAGCTGTTCAAGCAATGGTGTTTTGTTGACTGCAAGCATGTGTGTGCATGGTGGGGAAATGATCTAGCAAGCTGTCTTCAGGTCCAAGGCTGCTCCACTGAAGTCTATAGGCCTGATCCAAAGTCCACAGAAGTTGATGGATCACATAGTTGGTGAGAGTTTTTTGTTTATTGGGATAAGGATCAGGCCCATTGGCATTTGTAAAGCCCCCATCAGTGTAGCATCTAAATACATATTATGTATTACACACATGCACACACACACACACCCTTGCATACAGACAGACTCAGTCTCCAACGCATTAAGCCAGAGACTGTTCTGTTTTTGTTGTGCTGTAGACCTGATCTCACATGCCTTTTCCTGGGTTGTCACGCTGCACTCAGCACTGCTAACAGGTGGAGATACAAGTGGCTTTAACCACCTTTTGTGCCTCCCACCTGTGATCCTGGTGCTGTCTGCTGGGCACAGGGCCGGATTTAGGGGAAGGCAACCCAGGCAACCACCTGGAGTGCCGGGCTTGGGGGGCAGGTGCTGCTGCTGTTAGTGACAAAAGGGAAAATAGAATGTTTGAAGTAAAATGTTTCAGGCATTCCATAGGTGAATTCATTTTTCACTAACCTCCTAGAATGTTCTGGACCTTTGTGGAATCTCGTGGAGCCTTCCAGACTTTCTGAGAACGATATTTTCCTTGAACCTCCTAGAATGTTCTCAGCCACACCCTCGCGGGTATATAAGGGGTGGGGCGTCGCCAGTCAGTAGCTATAAGAACGTGAGCCCAGTTGCAATATTGTAAACCTTACTTTATTGTGTCATTGTGAAAATGTACTTGTGTTTTAAGACTTGAAGAGTGTAAGTAGTGACTAAGAAAGGATATATTTAATGAGATGCCAGAGATATCTATCAAACCCCTATCTATGCAATAATATAAAAGAAACACATTTCTTTTGCCATGCTTAACATGTAATGTTTGATGACTTTCTAAGACTGTGGAACACAGACTTTTGCTCTCTCTAATACTGTCTGTTTTCCCGCATAGAAAATAAAAGATGCCCCTGAAGAAGCCTTCAGGAACTCAGTATAGGAAGCAAAAAGCTCAATTGCAATCTAGTTTGCAGCAAGGGGCAAATTTGATGGGAAAATATCTGAAATGGAACAACATAAACCGGGATTTAGGCAGTAGCGATCGTCCCAGTGCAGAAGAAATTGAGGAGCGAAGTGTAAATGATGAAAGTCCTATTGCTAAAGAATTAGCAGATTTACCTGAAAATAAGGAATAGAAATGTGAGGAAAGTGATGGAGAATCATAGTTTTCCTGGTGGCTTAAAGGAGAGTGATAAGAACATAAGAATGGCCATACTGGGTCAGACCAAAGGTCCATCTAGCTCAGTATCCTGTCTTCCGACAGTGGCCAATGCCAGGTGCCCCAGGGGGAATGAACAGAACAGGTAATCATCAAGTGATCCATCTCCTGTCCCCCATTCCCAGCTTCTGTCCATCCCTGTCCATCCTGGCTAATAGCCACTGATGGATCTATCCTCCATTAATTTATCTAGTTCTTTTTTGAACCTGTTATAGTCTTGGCCTTCACAACATCCTCTGGCAAGGAGTTCCACAGGTTGACTGTACGTTGTGTGAAAAAAATACGTCTATTTGTTTTAAACCTGCTGCCTATTAATTTCATTTGGTGACCCCTAGTTCTTGTGTTATGAGAAGGAGTAAATAACACTTCCTTATTTACTTTCTCCACAGCAGTCATGATTTTATAGACCTCTATCATATCCCCCCTTAGTCATCTCTTTTCCAAGCTGAAAAATCCGGGTCTTATTAATCTCTCCTCATATGGAAGCTGTTCCATGCCCCTAATAATTTTTGTTGACCTTTTCTGAGTCTTTTCCAATGCCAATATATCTTTTTTGAGAAGGGGTGACCACATTTGCACGCAGTATTCAAGATATGAGCATACCATAGATTTATATAGAGGCAATATGATATTTATGTCTTATCTATCCCTTTCTTAATGATTTATGAACATTGTTTGTTTTTTTGACTGCCGTTGCAAATTGAGTGGATGTTTTCAGAGAACTATTCACAATGACTCCAAGGTCTCTTTCTTGAGTCGTAACAGCTAATTTAGACACCATCATTTTATACATATAGGTGGGATTATGTTTTCCAACGTGCATTACTCACTAACATTACTGATGATAAAGAAGAATGTGGCTCACATGAAAAGCAGAGTAATGACAAAGAAAAATCTGGTTTATGTGATCACTGACCAAATTTCTGGTCTCAATTGTGGTTTGGCATGATATCCTGTTCCAAGTAAACGTTGTAAACAAGACTTTACAAACTCAGTCGATGAACATCACAACTGCTACCACTTTGATGAGAAGCTGCCTTGATTTTGTTGTGGCCTACAGACCATAGGCGCCGACTCCGTGGGTGCTCTGGGGCTGGAGCACCCAAGGGAAAAAAATGGCGGTGCTGAGCACCCACTGGCAGCCCCCCTACCAGAACCTCCCCCTCCCCACAGCGCCTCCTGCCCACTGGCGGGCTCCACAGATCAGTGCCTCCCCCTCCCTCCCAGCGCCTACCACCTGCTGCAGATGAGCTGTTTCGCGACGTCAGGAGGCACTGTGGGGGAAGGGGCGAGCGAGGGCGCAACGTGCTTGGGGGAGGGGTGAAACTGGGCAGGGCAGGGGCGATAAGAGGCAGGGAAGGAGTGGAGCAGGGGTGGGAAGAAGCAGGGCGGGGGTGGAGCCTTGGGGGAAAGGGTGGAGTGAGGGTGGGCCTTGGCGGAGCCGGGGGGAGAGCACCCCCCAGCAGATTACAAACTTGGTGCCTCTGCTACAGAGACAAGATGCCATCACTGCTGCCAAACAAATGACTGAAAACTTAGAAGTTGAGTCTGTCTTCAAGGAAACTCATTCATGGGAAGAGGAGACAGTTTGGTTATAAGGGCAAAGATGAGGTGATGGGAAGCTCAGAAGAAAAATTCAAGAGGGAGTTTTTTTGCTTCCTCATTGACACTGCTCGAGTGTTCATCGAAGAAAGGTTTGGACAAATGAAACACCATAAAAAGCCCTGGGTGGGTTTTTTTGTATGATCTTAGTAAGCTACTGGCGGACAGAAAAACACTCTTGAACAATTGTACAGACCTTTACCTGTCGCTGACACATGGGGAATGTTTGGACGTCAATGATAAAGACCTGTCTGTCGAATTGGACAATATCCGTCACATTTGGCAACACGGGAAGCACTCTCCACTCCAAGTTCTCCAATTCATTCATGATGCAAAGCTGAAGGACACTTTTCCTAATGTGTGGATAGCTTTGAGGATTCCGCTCACGCTGCTGGTCACAGTTCGGAGTGGTGAGCGCAGCTTTTTGAAGCTCAGGCTCATTAAAACATGTCTTTGATCGATGATGGCCAACAAGAGACTGACATTGCCTGCTATTTGATTGCTTGAAAATGCCATTGGCCAGTCTTTGTCTCTCTCTGGTGCTGTGCTTCAGTTTGTGAGGGCAAAGGCGAGAAAAGTGACCTTCTGAACGAAAGGACTAGGGTTAACATTCTAAGGCTGTCACCTACTGTAACACAATTTAATATTGGTCCACCCAATGTTGGTACACAGTTCAATTCCTTGAGGTTAGTGCATTTCAGTTATTCTTAAAATTAAAAAGTTTCTATAAGCTTAGAGGAAACAAATATTTTTATTTCTCTATGGCATGAATACATACAGATTTACAGAACTTAGCATGCAAATTTATTGTCTTATAAAGATGAATCATGCATGCAAATGGTGCATCAAAGTTGTGAAATGGGCTACAAATGCAATAAGAAGGTATTCAAAAGTTTAGCAGATGGAGTGGGGACGCTGAAAACGCTCCTCACCTGGGGCGTCATTTGCTCTAGGACCGGTCCTGGCTGGACCAGACCCTGATGTAAAGCAGAGGAGCCTCAGGGTTGCTCTGGTGCTAATGCTGGCTGGTCTGAGCTCCTCCAAGGGCTGCTCCGACAACTGGGGATTGCCAGGGTAAAAGGATGCCCCAGTCAAACCTTCAAGACCAAGAGAAGCAAGAACTAACTTCTGTGGCAAGAACCCCTAAATCCCACGGCAATGTTAATTCATTGCATCTCCATGGAATATGATTCATGCGCAATCCTCTACCCTCAAATACACACTCAGCTGTGGCTCAGAGTTGAAAGCACTCCATGTAAAATTCATTGATGCCTATTTTAATTGAGCATTCTATTTGACTATGGGTATTTTTTCAGTGCTCTCCAGGTGGCTGAGTGCCACAGACCTTGGCAGTTGCAATGTTATCCAGAAGGCCCAGATCAGAACTTCCTTCCTGCCTCCCGTGTGACTGACGGAAAGCGGGAGCTTGTAGCCAGCCTCAGAGCCTCATCTTCTTGGCTTCCTAAGCCTTGGCTACTGCTCCATTCTCCAGCCAGCCCCCCAGCTGGCCAGCATACACTTCTAGCTCCTCCCACTCCCTGGCTGCAAACCAGGCTCCAGCTCTGGCTCCCTGCTACCTGGCTTAGTGGAACAGTGCAGGAAGCAGGTATTGTAATCCAATTAATTCCCGTTTCTGGGGATAGCTGGAGAGGCAGCCGTAGGCACATCCCAGCAGAGCAGGGGCCAGAAAACAAGAAGCCAGGCACCTGGCTATATTGAGACAGTGAACTCCATGATAAAAATGCTGAATTACATGGCAGACAGGAAAAAGACGAATTCCAAGGCTGTGGAATCACGGAATCCAGGGGGCCCTGATGGAGATGAATGAGGCAGGTCACACCCCACCATTATTTCAGGCTCTCGGCAAGCTTAGGAAGACAACAGGACACTGGTTCATGTTTTCAAGATTCTCTCTGCAACCAGGAAGGCTAGAAACCATTTTTTTAAAAATTAAAGCTGAGATTCTGTAGCACAAATTCACAGCAATGGATGAATTTGGTGGCAAATTGTGTGGTCCTGGAATCATGGAATATACAGGGTTACACCTAGGAGTCCTCCCAAAGATGAAAAAAATCTAACAGACTTTACTTATTCCATAACACTGCATGGTCCTCAGTACTGAAGGAAATAAGAGATCTAACAAAAGCGTCCATCACCAAGACAGCATTATCTAAACAAGACTAGTGCAGGCCAAACACCTCACTGAAAGGGGTCAAAGAAATCTGAGAACTTTGCGCTGCTTTAGTACAACCTTCCTAATGAGCCTTCCTTTCTAAGTGAAGGATAAGATTGTGTGACAATTAGCAAGCCTGCCAACACCAAGCAATGGTTTCTTAAGTAGAGGCCTAATAATCACTAATTTGAGGCGACTGTTGTCCCTAAGAGAGATGTTAATAATCTCTACCAGAAATAGACGAGAAAGTTACTCACCTTGTGCAGTAATGTAGGTTCTTCGAGATGCGTGTCCCCGTGGGTGCTTCAGTTTAGGCTTTCGTGCGCCCCTGCGCTCGTAATTGGAGACTTACGATAGCAGTACCTGGCTGGGTCTCACATGTGCGGTCCCCGTCTTGCGCCGCTTCAGGTGGTTAACTGGTGCTGTGTGACCAACCCCCTCTCAATTCCTTCTCTACTGCAGAGCCTTAGTAATCAACTCCCAAGTAGAGGGGAGGAGGAAGGATAGTGGAGCACCCACAGGGATACACATCTCAAAGAACCTACGTTACTGAACAAGGTGAGTAACTTCCTCTTCATCTTCGAGCGATGTCCCTGTGGGTGACTCCACTTTAGGTGACTTCAGAGCAGTGCCCGTCAGTAGGAGTAGGTAGCTTCGGAGTTGAAGTCGTAGCTGATGAGAGTACAGTGAGTCCGAACAGGGGAGCGGAGGTTGCCTGTTGTTCTAAAGAGTAATGTTGAGTAAATGTCTGGACTGAGGCCCAGGTTGCAGTCTTACAGGTTTCCGTAATGGGGACATCGTTAAGGAACGCTATAGAGTTTTATGCAATCTGAAATCCATTTGGAGAGCCTCTGTGTAGATATGGCGTTCCCTTTGGATCATTCAGTGATTGAGATGAACGGTTTCGGAGACTTACGGAATGCTTTTGTTCTATGCAGAAGGCTATTATCCTGCGTACATCCAAGGTATGTAGTCTGGACCCTCGTCTATCTTCGAGGGGTTTAGGGTAGAATGTCAGGAGGTAGATAGGTTGATTGAGGTAAAATGAGGCGGCGATTTTGGGCAAAAACTTAGGATGCAGCCTCAGGGAAACGTTATCTTTGAAAAAGATTGTCTATGGTGGGTCCGCCATGAGACCGCCCAATTCTCCGACCTGTCTGGCAGATGTAATCGCCAAGAGGAATGCTACTTTCATAGAAAGATGCATAGAAGAGCATGTCACCATGGGTTCAAATGGAGGATTCGAAGGACTAGGTTGAGATCCCATGCTGGGGTAGGTTTTCTGACTTTAGGATAGAAGTTGCTGAGGCTTCCGAGGAACCTTTTGGTGAGTGGGTGAGCGAATATGGACAATTCGTCTACTTTGCTGTGAAACACTGTGATAGCAGAGAGATGCACTCTAATTGAACTCATGGAAAGGCCCGTCTTTTTAAGTTGTAATAAGTAGTCCAGTATTAGGGATAAAGAGGCTGAGATGGCTGAAATTTGTTTTTGTTGGCAGCATGCATCGAATCGTTTCCATTTGTGCAGGTAGTAGGTGTGTGTGGTTGTTCTGCGACTATGTAATAAAATGTTTTGTAATTCATTGGAACACCTTATTTCGGGTCCTTTGAGCCATGGGAGTAACCAAGCTTTGAGATGGAGTCTTTGGGGATCCAGATGAAGAATGTGACCTGCGTCCTGAGATAGAAGACGAGGCAGAAGCAGAAGCGTCCGTGGTGGGCATACCAATAGTTTGAGAAGGTAAGGTTTGGTGAGGCCACGTGGGGGGGCTATTATAATTACCCTGGAGTTGTCCTGTCTGATCTTGTGGATCACCCAGGCTAAGAGGGGAGTGGGGGGTAATGCATATAGGAGAGGAGCATTCCACTTCACAAGGAAGGCGTTGCCCGGAGAGTGGTGACCAAGCCCCACCCTGGAGCAGAACTGTGGGCATTTGGTGTTTTGTGCCATTGTGAACAGGTCTATCGTCAGGAATCCCCAATGCTTGAAGATGTTCCAGAGCACACGTGTCGAGTTCCCACTCGTGGTCCTGGGAGAAATTCCTGCTTAATGCATCTCCCCTGGTGTTCTGACAACCAGGTAGGTATTGTGCTGTAATGTGGATATTGTGTCTGATGTACCATTGCCAGGGTCTCATGGCTTCTATGCACAGGGAGTGCAATCGTACTCCCCCTTGTCTGTTTATGTAAAACATGGAAACCACACTGTCCGTGAGGGGCTGTATGGTCTTGCCTTCAATGATCAGTAAGAAGTGGGAGCAAGCATTGTGAACAGTCATAGCGACCCTGGGTAGAGTGCGAGCATAAATGCGCTCCCCAACCCAGAAGTGAAGCATCTGGCATGATGGTCATCGTTGAGGGAGTTTGCATGAAAGGAAATCCTAAGCAGATGTTGTCTGATTGAGTCCACCAGAGTAGGGACTCTCTTGTCTTGTTTGGTATTGTGAAGCACTTGTTTATATTGTGCCTATGTGAGACATAAATTGAGCAGAGCCAGGCTTGAAGGCCTGGAATCATGCATGCCTGATGATGTATGTCGTGGAGCCCATGTGCCCTAGTAGTTGCAGGCATGTTCTGGCAGTGACTTGTGGGCTGATTTGTACTTTAGAAATCAGGTTGGTTAAGGTGAGGAATCATTGTTATGGTAGAGAGGCCATCGCCTCAAGAGAATTGAGGAAGGCGCCAATGAGCTCTAGTTCTTCCACTGGTGTCAATGTGGACTTTTGTGCATTTATTTGGAGGCTTAACCTCATAAAGAATGCGAGCGTCTGTTCTGTGGCATCTAGTGCCGCTTGTTGTGTTGGTGCTTTGAGCAGACAATTGTCCAAGTACGGGAATATCATAGCTCACTGTCTGAGTAGATGTGCAGCCACAATGGCAAGGATTTTCCAAAAAAACTCAAAGGGCAGTGGATAGGCCAAAAGGAAGGACCTTGTACTGGAAATAATTTGGGCCTATTACGAATCGGAGATATCGCTGGGGTGAAGGATGGATGGTTATATGAAAATATGCATCCTGGAGGTCAAGGGCTGAGAACCAGTCCCCTCTTTCTAATGTTGGGATTATAGTGGCTAGCGCAACCATCTTGAAATGTTGGGTTTTCATGAACTTGTTGAGAAATCTGAGATCAAGAATGGGTCTCTATCCCCATTTTTTTCTGAGCGAGAAATAATGTTAGTAGAAGCCCTTCCCTCTGTATTTTGGTGGTACCAGTTCTACTGCTCCTAGATGTATGAAATGGGCTACTTCTTATTGCAGTACATTTTCTGAGGGGTCCCTGAAGAGGAATGGAGAGGGAGGGTGGGTGGATGAAAGTAAATGGGATGGAGTATCCAACCTTGATTATCTCCAATGCCTGTCTGTTGTGATGGACTTCCAGACTGGGTACTAGGGGATAAGACGGTCTGAGAAGATCGGAGAGATGGGAGTCGGTTCCAGCATTGAAAGATGTGGCATTTTCAGGCCCTTGACTAACACATAAAACTTGCTGTCTGAAGGATGGTTAGTGGGATGTGGCAGCTTGCGGTGGAGGCTGTCATCTCCTTGAGGGCCTCTGTTTACGGTCTTGAGGTTCGTGTTGCCTGTTTGGCTGGGTAGATCAGAACCGTTGTGGGTTATAATATTTGCTCTGTCTTCTCTTGTTCATAAGAACATAAAAATGGTCCTACTGGGTCAGACCAAAGGTCCATCTAGCCGAGTATCCTGTCTTCCGACAGTGGCCAGTGCCAGGTGCCCCAGAGGGAATGAACAGAACAAGTAATCATCAAGTGATCCATCCCCTGTCGCTCATTCCCAGCTTCTGGCAAACAGAGGCTAGGGACACCATTCCTGCCCATCCTGGCTAATAGCCATTTATGGACCTATCCTCCATGAATTTATCTAGTTCTTTTTTGAACCCTGTTATGGTCTTGGCCGTCACAACATCCTCTGGCAAGGAGTTCCACAGGTTCCTAGGGGTATAAATATCCAGGGATTTCAGAGTTGCCTTTGAGTCTCAGAGTATGTAAGGACTCATCAGTTTTGGCAACAAAGAGTTTGGGTCCGCTGAATGGAAGATCTTCAACCATTGATTGAACCTCTCCGGGAAAGCCAGAGAGGTGCAACCAAGAAGCTCTCCTCATGACTGTCACAGCTGTAGACCATGCTGCTGTGTCTGCGGAGTCCAAGGCAGGCTGCAAAGCCGTCCTGGCAATCAGTTGTCCCTCAGAGGTGAGGGATCTAAATTGTTCTTTATTCTCCTCAGGGAGAAGTTCAATAGTCTGCTAATTTTACAAAATTTGAGTGGTTGTATTTTGCAAGTAGTGCTTCATAGTTGGTGATTCGAAGATGGAGAGTCACTAAAGAATAAGCCTTGCAGTCAAAGAGGTCAAGACTCTTCCAGTCCTTGTTATAGGATGTATTTTTGGGGAATTGTTGTCTGCCCCGTTCATTAACTGCATCCACAACCAAAGAATTGGTGTGGGATGGGAAAAGAGGAACTCTGTGCCCTTTGATGGCACATAATATTTTTTGTCAGACCTCTTACAAGATGGTGGAATCATTGCTGCAGTCTGCCAAATCTGTGTAACAGGTTTCCATGATGGCATCATTCATGTGTAGGGTGATTTTAGAGGTTGGTGTATGTAGAATGTTGAGAAGCTTGTGTTGTGTTTCATGGACTTCTTCTAGTGAGATTTCCAAGGAGCTGACGACCCTCCTATAGAGGTCTTGAAATTGTTTAAAGTTGTCCCCAACATTGGGAGGAGGGGAACATGATGGTGTCATCAGGAGAAGACGAAGAAAAGTGGAGGGTAGGTTCAACATCTTGGTCAAAGGCTGAGATGGTCCCACTACCGATGGCAAAGTTGATGGATATGTGCTCTCTCTGAGAGGGCTGGGAGGTTTGCAGTGATAAGGGGGATGTGCCATCCATGGTATCCAACACGACCACTGTGGTGGAGGTGGCATGGGTGTCATCCATGGGTACCTGTACCATTGGGGTTCTTTGGGCACAGTCTGATAGCCTCTGTGTGATGAGGCATGTGCTGCTGGATCACAGATGGGAGAAGAGTGGTGGGAATAAATCTCTCCATGATCAACATCATCCTCGTCGCTTGAAAGTGGGAGAGCGGAATGAGGTGGCGTGGAAGGGTGACTCGGTACCGAGCGAGCCAGGGTAACATCAGTGCCGAAGATAGGTGATTCAGGCATTGAGGAGACCGGCAAATCCTTTTGTAGCAGGAATTGACTCGGTACTGACGGTGCCGTTGAGGTCATAGCAGTCGGAATGGATGTGCGCGGCAGTTGTGGCATACTGCCTGTAGGTGGCAGCATGGCTTGCAGTTGCAGTGAGCTGCTGGGTGCCAGGCGTCTGGTCTGCTCCAGCAGTGCTGAGGCATGAGGTTTTGCGTTCCCCTTACTGCCTGTCTCAGAGCTGGCCTGTTTAGAGTCCTTAGCTCTCATGGTACCTACAGTACTGGCGGGTGCCACGACCTCAGTTGGAGAGACTGACAGTGCGGTCGGTACCGACTGAGCATGCCAGTGCGGGGAATGCCTCTTCTTGGCCGTTTCCCAAGTCGGTGAAGTCACAGGACGCTTTTTAAGCCACCTTCATGGTTGGGTGGTCTGTTGTCTGAGCCTCTGCCAGAGGCTGCCGTAGGTGACTTGTTTCCGGGGGGGGGGTGGTCCTGGCTTCTGGTTCAGATGCTGGCCTGAAGGACTTCTCCATTAGGAGTAATTTTAGCTGCAAGTGCCTGGCTTTCCTGGTCCTGGCTGTTCGCTTAGGACAGTGTGGACACTTTTGAGGGACGTGTGTCTTGCCAAGGCAGCAGACACACTGAGTGTGCTCATCCAACACTGGAATCAATAGCCTACAGGTGAGGCAGCGTTTAAAGCCCGGGGAACCAGGCATGCCCCTGAGGGGATAGTTTTGCCCTCCTGCAAGGGGAGAACTGGGAGTAACAGTTCAACGAAAACCCACTTCTAGTCAGGAAAAACAAATTAGTATTTATTTATTTTTTTAGGGAAAATAAACGGGGACAAAAATGAACAAGGGTTGACTATCTCTAATAAAACTAGAACTAACTGGGGGTGTACTACGCTAACTTAGCTCTGAGGTGCTGCTGAATGCACCAACTTATAGCCAAGGGCTGTAGAGAAGGAATTGAGTGGGAGTTGGTCGCACAGCGCTAGTTAACTGCCTGAAGCGGCGCAAGACAGGGACCACACATGTGCGACCCAACCGGGCACTGCTACCATAAATCTCCGATTACGAGCGCAGGGGTGTACAAACACCTAAAGTGGAGCACCCACAGGGACATCACTCGAAGAACCACTAATGATTCACTGTTAGATTAACCCATCTGGAAGGACACAGGTTTGCAGATTATAGTTCAAGACCTTATAGATACCTCAGAAACCCCAGTGAGAGAGAGACAGGCCAAAACCCAAGCAGAAAAAACACATCACATGTGCGTTTCTCTCCTCTGACTGATTTGCTAACATGGAGGCTTCCAAACCAATCCAGGCGCTCTGGTCCATAAGGTTGACAACAAAAGACAATTCCCAATCACCAAGCTGTCCACCATCTGGAACAATGTCCTCAGAGAATGACAGTAGAAGCGGCCGGGGGGTGGGGTGGGGGGAGACACACCTTTTTTTCATTTCCATCACAACATGAGAATCCCATGCTAGCTTGGCTTTGAAACAGTAACACTGAGATAAACATTTCTTGACTTAGTGAAAAGCCCTACATTAAAGAACACCCATAAGTTTTAATGAAGACAGATAAAATCATGGTCCTTTATTTGATCAGAAATAACACAAATTCCAAAATACTAAATACATTAGCTACCCTAAAATACAATGCGTAATACATGTACACGTCTGAGCATGTGGTCTGACTGTTGAAATACCGCATGCGTTAGTTTGCCCAAGGAGAAAGATTTATCATATCTAACGTCAGCAAGATTTGATGATGTAAGATTTTTCAAGTTATTTGTACACTCAGCTGCTTTATGTACTCAATTTCTAACTTCCTTCATGTTTCAGTCAGTACTGTTTGGGATCTGAGTGGGAAAGAGGAAATAAATGGATTCCTACTAAGGCTCTCGTCCCATGCAGTTGAGAAACTTAAACACATGCCTAAACTGAAGCACATGAGTGATCCCCACTGACATCAACACAGCACTCTCACATGCTTAAATTTGGGCAGGTGCTTAAAGCACCTTGTTGAATTGAAGTCTGCACACACATTACACCACAAATATTTTAATGCCACCTATTATTAAAGTTGCTTGACACTTTCCTATGAAAGACCCTGTTTTCAGTTGCTTATATTCTTGCAAAACTGACTGTTTGGGCTGAAATTTTCCATGCTGAGTGTCTGCCCCAGATTGAAAAAAAAAAAAGTTTTTAATTTCAGTCAAATGGTTCAGTCATTTTCAAGAAGGAGGCTAGAAGAAAACTGTATGTGATCATGTAATTGAAGACTATATCATCACACACACTGGGGTGAATTGAGGTTGCACAGGCAACCTTAATTCTGACATGTTCTTAACTTTGTAATGCTTCACTTTGCAACCACTGGTGTAGTGGTTTAAAAAAAAAAGTGGGTAAACGAACCTAAACTTAAATTTCATATTCTCAAAATGAGAAGTGAGCAAACTCCACTTACCTTAACTTTAATAATAATCTTTTAACAGAGAGAGAGAGAGAGAGTGAGTGAGTGTGTGTGTGTGTCACAAAAGCTACGTTTTACACCCACACCTGGAATTTCTTTTATCCCTCTACATTGTTCAGAACTATGTCCGAGATCCACTGATTCAATACATCTTGACAGAAATGTTTTAATAACATTATCAGTTTGCAATTATTTTGTTGCATAACATAGGTTATGTCAAAATCTGAATTTGCTTTTCTTGAAAGTTTTTTCTTTTATTTGCTATATAAGAATTAAGTATTACTTACTACTGATTATTCCTGTTACATCACACAATAATTGTAATAAAACCCCATTATTTCCTTCCTTAACAAGGTAATGATTTTAGCAAGTTAAAGAAATAGCTATACAAATAATAGTTGGATAAACTGAAGATCAAAAAATCTATGAGTTACTTCACACTTACGCTTCAATAATTCTGAAATTGCACCTGACTGATCTGTTTAATAAACTCTTGTATAATTTTATTGGATATCCTGTGACTTGTGCAGTATTTGGTATCATGTGACTTGTGCAGTATTTGGTATCATATGCAAACTGTAAGTTGTTAAACCTTTTTATATTTGTCTCTTTTTTTTTGAAATTAATAAAAAATTATTCACAAAAATAAACTCATTGGGGGATTTGTTGTTTTGGTTTTTAACACTGGCTTGCCATTTATCAAATGCACATTCTTATAAGAACATGAGTCACATACAACTAAATATTATCTGATGGTTAAGTTTCCCCAATTGCTTCCTGCATATTACAGAAATGCAGTTCAATCGTCACTGCTTTCATTTAAGAGCAATATGGCCATAATGCAATTCCAACTTATTTTGGTTTGACAGCTGTTATGAGAGTAATTTTCTCAGCTTTGCAAGCCTCCCTCATATCCTGCCCAAACTGGCTTATCTTTGTTTAGAATTGATTTTTCTACATGGCATTCTTCAGTAACAGATGTTCTACCTGACCCCAGATAGCATCGTTCCTCAGCAGTATGTCCCCATTTTGAACTGATTATCCTGTCACACATGAAAGAACCCTAAACTCAAAGGGTTGGCACTAGACCTTGGAATGGTTATTTGTGACCTTTCAAAACAAAATATTACAAATCACCAAATATTTCTAAAATAATATTTAATACGATGCCATGAATTTAGTTACTTTAAACGGCCACGGCTTGGTTCAACTCAAGTCACCCAGACTTGTTATCTAATGAACCAAATGGCGTTTGGTACAACTGTTAGAATAAGAACCATCAAGAAACTCTTCTCCGCTATTTACATATTGTAAGTAACAATGATCTGTATATACATTGATTAGAAGTGACGTAGCTATTGCAAAGTGCCAAGAGCACTTAAAAAACAACAATGGGCAGATCCTAAACTGGCGTACATGGGTGTAGTGCCATCAGAATCAGTGGAGCTACACAGATTTACACTAGCTGAGGAACTGGCCCAAAAGATTCAGTTGGAACAATACCCACAAAAAGAATGTTGCAGCCCACTGTAATAAAATTCCCTCCCTTCGATCTGCACAGGCGTCCTTCTACCCACTCCCTATCAGGAAAAACAGACCTTTAAGGCAAGATGCTCTAGAGTTAATGATGCCACCATGAAATTCTATAACCACCAGCTTCCTTAGAAAAGTAGAGAAATGGGATCCACTGTCTATGCTTTCTTTCATACTTGCAGTCTTGTTAACTCACTGTGCTGTCCCCAGATCTGTTGGGTAGTACCATTGCTGACTTCCCCCGGGATATCCCTATCAATGTTTGATACTGATCAAGCATTATATTTGGCTTTTTCCCTCCAGAACAGGAGATTTCCTCCTTTGGGTTCTCTCTCTCACATTCTGGAGCGTAATATTCTCAGAATTAATTCCTGCAATTATATTTCTTGATTTATTTCTTGGCCAAATAATAGTCATGATCTTTTAACTACAGCAAGATGTTGGCAAGGCTTAGTACCAATTTACCTTCAAGTAAACATGATCATTTTAAATGAACCCAGATAACATTTAACTGAGACCATTTCAAATCTTTGGAGCATTTTGTTGTTCCAGAAAGGCATTAACTCTGGATGTTATTTTCTTTGAAGACAAGCTGTTACCGTTCCTCTAATTTACAAAGAATATTTTCATAACAGAGTAAGACTAATGTCTCAACTCCTTAACTATAAAACATTATGCTTGAAAGAAAGTCACAGGTTCCTAGCGTTAAGCTGCGCCAGGATTTCACGGTTAGAATTTTCCTCTTCTTGGCTGGCTGTTCATTTCCTTAGAAGCAGGAATGCTTTCTGGTTTTATAGCCAAGTTGGCTAAGAGAAGCAAAATCAGTAAGAGGTATTCATGTAGTCACGTTACATTAAATGTCTCTGACATATAGTTCCTATTATAGTTAGCAACAAAAAGTAGCAGAACACCATTGTGTATATATTGCAATAGTTTCACTCTCTCTTGAGCAGACGTGCTTACAGGAGGCGGCAGATAAAAGAACTTGTGTTGCCCTAGACAGAAAGAAATAACATCTGCCAGTTGTGTTTATTTGTAGTGATGTATGATTTATGCTTTCCCATTTGTAAGTGTTAGAGAGAAATGGATCATGTGACACTGTTTAGCTAATCCTCAGGGAAATTCAGAGTATATCATGTGGGGGTTGTTCTTTCAGACGAGAGAGACTGGAGAATGGCAGAGAGGAGCAAGAGTTCCTAAAATCCTTGGAATGGGGTTCCAGGCCCAGTCAGATGAGTTTTCAAGAAGACTGGGTCAGGGTTATGGGGAGAAAGCAGGAAGGCATGAGTAAGCTAAGAACAAAAATGGTCTGGGTTGAATGGTCATTTCCCATTATTTATTGGACACTATCTACATAGCTGGCCCTGTGCAGACCAAGGAAAACGTAAATCCGGCTCCAAAGATCTTTAGCTAAATTGGACAAAGACAATACAGCAAATACACACAAGTCTGTTCCTAAACTGTATGCAGTGAGAGAGAGAGGTAGGTATCACTCCAACTACCAGACTCAAAGCTTTTCTTTCTTTCGCCCATGCTTTCCTCTTGTGGCTTTGCATTGTGGTCACCCGCTCTCCTCCTTGACTACCAAGCCCGTAGAGGACAGCCTGCATTTTTCTATCTAGTAAAAGCAGGAAAGCAGCCCTGCAGGACCAGAACCCCATTACGCTGGGTGCTGTACAGAGATCCAGTACAAGACAGCACTGAAAAGCTTACAATCTAATCTGGGAGCCGGAATAGTGCAACTATCTATCTCCCCTTGTAAGTATTCTCACACTTCTTATCAAACTGTCTGTACTGAGCTATCTTGATTATCACTTCAAAAGTTTTTTTCTCTTACTTAATTGGCTTCTCAGAGTTGGTAAGACAACTCCCACCTGTTCATGCTCTCTGTATGTGTGTATATATAACTCCTCAATATATGTTTCACTCTATATGCATCCGAAGAAGTGGGCTGTAGCCCACGAAAGCTTATGCTCTAATAAATTTGTTAGTCTCTAAGGTGCCACAAGTACTCCTGTTCTTTTTACCTCAAAAGGGAAGAGATTTTTTGTTGAGATGGCATCTTTGATTATTATCCTAGACCCTGCCCCCAAAACCCCCGAAAAATAACATGAAAGAAATCAACTGTTAAAGACAAAGAAGGATTTCATGTTGAGAGGCCAGGCCTAGAGGTCAGAGCACAGGACTGAGAAGCAGGAATCTCAAAACTTAATCTTGTTTACTGAGACTGTTACCTCATTGGGTCCAGGATCATCTCTTTGTTATGTGTTTGTGCCGCACCTAGCACAATGGGACCCTGATTAATGACGGGGATTCCTGAGTGCTATCATAATACAAGTAATACAAATACGGTATTCATCTCACATCTTCCATGAAAAAGCTACATTAAACAATAAGTATTAACCAATTTAACCACTGTTTAAACAGTGGCTGGGTTTCATTTAAAATATTATGCATTTGAGCAGCTAACTGGTGCCGGTTATTTTGCTACAGGTTCTGAATAAGGACACAAAGCACAGCCTTCCAGGGGAAGAGAAGCAACTCGGCTGCATAAGTTAAGACTATATTGATTTGACAGATGTAGGGCACTGAACGACCTTCCCCAAGAGCAGGTCTCACAGGAACAGTGAAGACAATTTTCAAGACTGTCAAAAGAACGAAAAACATGACAGGACTCCAGGCACCCAGAGCATCCCCCCATTGCTTCAGATTTCCCATCACTGCAAGAAGTAGTTCCCAAACGGTAACTCATCAAAAATAGGTTTCATGTCATTAATCAGGCTGGCTACCTTTTCACACAGCATTCGAAGAGTCAGCCATCCAGGTGATAAGAGGCTGCAAATAAGTGTAAAAAAAAAAAAAATAAATAAAAAATTCTAGGTACTAACTTGGGTGGAAATGGTCAGATTACAGAAAGAAGTCAGCATGCTGAGAGAGACACACAGAAGATCAGGGAAACAAATCCAACATTGACACGGAAAGCAGCACAAATTACTTCTTACCTCTGCAAGAGGGAGGTTTGCTTGCCTTGTTTCAGTGAGCGCTGTAGCAGCTCCAGTGCTTTTGCCTGAGTCTGAAGAAAATATGCCCTCTTGACTCTTCAGATGGTTCTGACTTTTGCATCGCACCATTTTTTTTTCTTTTTTTGCCAACAAGGTCCCTGATCTTGCAATGAAAACTGCACAGGCAGAACCCCACTCAGTCGAATCAAGTTCTAGGTCTTGGTCCTTCTCTTCAAGGTGCTCAGTGGCCTGGACTTAAGGCATCTAAAAGATCAACTAAAGCTCTGGGATGTAGACAGTGGTTGACAACTTTGCTCCCCTGGCACAATGGAATTGTCTACAGTAAGGGTAAAGCTCACCTGTGCAAGAGACAGAGCTTTCTTGGGGACCGGCCCAAGACTGTGGAGTGAACTCTCACAGGAACTAAGGACCATCACAAACCCCACCAAGTTCCTCTCCAAGTGCATTGTGCATTTCTTTGCCTTCTCTAACAAATACATACATACATACACACACACACATATATATATATATATATATAAACATTCCAAACCAGACCATTGCAATGCACACACTCCCCTAGGAGAGGATGAGAGCACAACCACCACATGACAGATGTGTAGTCATGTTGCTTAACACACTACTGGAAGGGACTCAAATACTATGTTGATGAGCACAGTCTAGGAACTTGTATAAACCAGAATTTACAGGGGTTCCACGTAGGCACAAAATGTGTGTCTACAATGGTCTCATTTAACTCTAGAGGTTAAGATTAAGCATATGCATAAATCTTTGCAGGATCGGGGCCTAAATTATACCTGTATAATGTTTGTGTATTAATTTGTAAAGGGTTTCAAAACTCTAGAAAGTTGCTATATATCGTTATTAACTCATTCAACCACTTTTCCCCAGTTAGCTATAAAGCTGAGCAACATGAGCTGCAAAATAGCCAAATTTCTCAAATCCGAAACAGGAACAGGGAAGGAGTAGATGTGACATTCTCAATGTTTTATATACTGAAAAACAGAGCATAAGGGAACTGGATAATTAGGGGACTGGGAACAGGATGATGAAATACAGTTCTTTGCATTTGTCTCAGGTCGGTAACAGTCATTTTATGCCCCAATCCTGAGACTGGCTACATGCCACTGACTTCAGTGGCACTTAATGAGGCTGCAGGGTTCTGTCCAAACGGAGCAAAATACAAGAGTGGAACTGTGGTTCCCATCTTGGGGTCAGAAAGCTTGCATGCTCCTGGTGCATCTTTTTGTGGAGACAGCCTCAGTTTCCTATTTTATTTATTTGGCACTGTTTCTGGAGTATGACTTTTTTTCCCCCTAGAAAATTGGATTACAATTACCAGATTCTGAATGTAAGTTGTCTCATTGTACTTATCAAAGTCAGAACAGGATGACTTGCTAAAACAGATACTTTAGACACTTCAACTTTCCACTTTAGGAGGCTGCAACCCGAGTACATGGACATCTCTCTTCAAAACAGGAAGTATAGTTACAAAAATCAAACAAGTTCCACCACAAGTTAACTTAAACCAAGAAATGAACCAAGCATTTTGAGAATTAACTGCAAAATACAGCTACACTGAACTGGCATTTTTATACTTCCGCAGGATGAAATGCTATTTGATGATGTTAGACTTTGATGACATACTCCAAGAACTTGCTTGGAAGAAATCCATACAGCAGTCTTGCAAATCATGCTATTTCAGTTTTGCAAATGATTAAGAGAAACATGCATTTACAGTCAGTCGTAAGAGCTGTAGAAAGAAAATGGAACTTTGATACACAAAGATGAATTCCTTATCACATCTTGGCTGTGCTCACAGAACATGTGCTTTCCATTTTAAACTTGAAGAGAGAAAGTTACAGGTATCTCAAGCATGACACTAAATTCAAGAAAGTAGGTTGGTAATTTTTCCTTTTCAAAGATGGTCAGAATAAAAAAAAACAACCAAAAATCAAATGTAGCTACTAGCTAGTTCCCAAATTCTTATACACACTTTCCTAAATGTTCATTCATAAAATGATCTACATGGAGTATACCAGCTTCTCCCCCATTGGCACAGAGAAGTGCAGATCACATCTCCTTAGGTTTGCTGCACCATGAATGAAAGGAAGATTCACCTTTGAGAGGTGTTGCACCACTGCATTCCACCCTACTTCAGGAATTCTATTTGGGACGCCGTAGGATCCATGGAGGCTGCAGTAGGGATGCGCCAAATCTGCACATCCCTAAGCCACAAACTCCTCCCAACCACCACCACTCCCTCTCCGAGCAGCACTGCTGGCCTATGTGCTCCTCAAAACACTGAGAACCAAATCCCAGTAGTCAAGCTCGTAATGAAATGCTACCTTGTGGTTTATTTTTATCAATCTTTAGTTTGCAAGACCCAGAAAAATGCCCAAAGCGCTTCATTGCCTTCGTTAGCATCCCCACCTACAGGTATGACAGAAAGAATAAAAAACAGCACTCTGTAGTCAGGGCTGAATTAATCTTTTGTGGGCCCCACCCCCTGCTCCGCCCCAAGACCGTGCTACCGCTTAGCCTCTTCCCCCCGAAGCCCCATCTGTGCTCCACCCTGAGGCCCCGCCTGGCCTCTTCCCCTCGAGCCCTGCCTGCTGCTGGCATGGGGGGAAGGAGCAGAGAGGAACGAGCAGCAGTGGGACCTCGGTGGGGAAGAGGCCAAGTGAGGGCAGGGCCTCAAGGTGGAGCATGGGGAGGGGAGGCAGGGCCACAGTCCAGGCACTGGGGTCCCTTCTGAGGGCAGGTCTACACTACAGCTGGGATCAATGCTCTGAGATCAATCCACCGGCCGTCGATTTAGTGGGTCTAGTAAAGACCCGCCAAATCAACTGCAGATCGCTCTCCAGTCGACCCCTGTACTCTGCCACAACGGGAAGAATAAGGTAAGTTGACGGGAGATTTTCTCCCGTCGACCCCCCGCGGTGTAGACCCCACAGTAACTCGACCTAAGGTACGTCGACTCCAGCTCATTATTCACATAGCTGGAGTTCCGTAGCATAGGTCAACTTACCGCGGTAGTGTAGACATTGCCTGAGTGTGGGCCCAGCGCCATTGTAAACCTGCTACTGTCTGTAGTACCCCAGTGAGTGAGCCCCTGGAGCAGAACCTTCTGGGATACCTCTGAGCTTGGTGGCTCAGTAATTTCTTCTATTCTCTCTCTATTTATCCTTGCAAGGGATTGAAGCCATGTCAACAGAACCTCATGGTCAACAGTATCAAAACAGAACAAGTAGCTACATACCATAGCTCGACCTAAAATGTGATTGACAGAAACTGTTCCACCTTGCATGTTGCTGTGATGCTGGGAGTACCTTTCCCAGACTTGAAGGAGAGCTCTGTGTAGCTCGAAAGTTTGTCTCTCTCACCAATAGAAGTGGGTCCAATAAAAGATATTACCTCACCCACCTTATCTCTCTAAAACCCTGGACTGACATGACTACAGCTACACTGGATACAGGAATTGTTCATGGCAGCAGCATATCTGCCGGTGATTGAAGGATGGAGTGAAGCTGCGGCTGATAAAGTGATGTTATATGCCTCAAAGTCACAGTGAGGTATATACAAACCACCAAAAAAAGGAAGGGATTGTTTCCTCGCCACTTGAGAGGCTCCCTGATCCCCCTGGTGCCTTGAAAGAGCTGTGATATCCCAGACTTTCCAGGGATATCACATTGCAGGCACAGATAAAGAATGGAGCAAAGGCATAAAGAGTTTGCACTGAAATCCATGTGCTGATGTCTGTACTTGAAGTATTATGCGTCCAAATTATTTTATTTAGATTAGAAGCCCCCTTTGGCAAAGATCACAACTTCCTCTATATTTTGTACAGTACTGACCACACTGTTGTTGCTCAATAAACAAACTGAATATCTCTCCAGAAAGTGATGGTGATATGTTTGCATATACGACTATTAATGGTAGCTGTTATTTTTAAAGGGAGAACACTGGATTTTTTTGAGGACCGTGACTAGTTAAGATGTTTCTTGTCATATAATTTGCATTTGTTTTATTTGTATTCTTTAATCTTTTAAAGATTTCCATATCATCTCTCATACAGTCACAGTTCAAGAATGAAAAACAACTCTAAAGAAACTTACATGCCAAAATATTGAAAAAAAATATAATAACTCTTGCAAGAAGAAATACATATAGTAAAACCACAAAGAAGGCAATTGTGTCTGTGTTGCCTTATTGTTTGTTAGGAGAGTTCTAGGAGTGAATCAAAACTGCTCAACATATTTAAGAACATAATCTTCTTTCAATACTTGGTTTTCAAATATATTTTACTTCCAAACTCCCCTTTTCAATAACTGAAAATCCATTCTGTTACGATGACCAGCTAACCAGCATATTAAACTTATGGCAGAGTCATTTATGTGTTCTTCCTCTCCAAAGCTGTTTCTCCTTTTTTGCTGTGTTGTGGTTTAGCCTGTTTCTTTCAAAAGATCTGTCAAGAAATCCCATTGATTTGTATAATTCTTCATAGAGATCAAAATAATTTCAAAGGCCTTTGAGACATACGATAGGCCCCAATCCTTTACCCATTGAAATCAATGGGAATTTTGCCAGGGAATTAAAGAGGTCTATAATACAGATCCCCTTCATACTCAAATACTCAACATATAAATGCATTTTCAAATAAATCAGAGTGAGGGCCATTTAATCCCAGTAATGCTGAAAAATTACATTCTTTTATTTTTGTTTAAAATACTTTATATATTCACAACAAAATAATTTTCTAGATTTACATTCCGATGAATACAAAATTACAAAAAACAGTAAGTAGAAAATAAACAGTACTGAGAGATTTCATGCCAAAAATATATGGATTATAACACTAGCTAGACAAAATACTTCCCTAGAAAATTTTCAGATATGTGACTGTTAATAAAAACCCCATGTTTTAAAAGGTATCTGTTCCTGAAGAGTCTGAATCCCCATGTACCGTACTGATACTTTGCGTCTGGTCATCTATATTCATGGAAGGCAGCATCACTGACATCTTCGCCGGAGAAGTCAGTGAACTTAAATGTGGTACAGTTTCCTCTCCTAAAATAAAAGGCAAAATAACGGTAATTACGGTTTTTTACAGTCCAAATATAACAATTTCAAACGTACTAAAGCTATCACCTTATTGCATCATCTTATGGATATAAGGATACATACTCTTATGTCAAGGATAGACATATGGCAAAACATAGGCTGGATGTGTTACACAGCCAGCTACATCTTTGTCTCATATTTCCCAGCGTGGTCTTAATTCAGCCACTACATTTCTTTATAAGGCACTCACACACATATAGATATAGAGGGTGTGTGTGTGTGTGTGTGTGTGTGTGTGTGTGTGTGTGTGTGTGTG
>NW_020664540.1:9985996-10025406 GCF_002925995.2 Terrapene triunguis
TGTGTGTGTGTGTGTGTGTGTGTGTGTGTGTGTGTGTGTGTGTGTGTAAGTAAAATATAAAAATCTGTATCTTCTTATATAGTCACATGCCAAAAGACTTATGAAACAGTTAAAGTTGCGACACCCAGCATATCTGACAAAAATTTTAAAAAGCAAGGAAACGAAAAGTTAAAATAACTAACAGTAGATACACTCTACTTCTTCTCCCACAGGGATACACTCTATCACTATCTCAAATACCCTACATTACAGACCAAACACTGCCTTAACTCTGCCCTTGTAGGGAAATCATCCTTCCAGCATCCCCTTCCCTGAGTGGATGAACAAGCCCTACGTTAGCCTCTTGTCATTCATCCCTCTTTTCTTCCATCCAGTGGAAGGTTCCAGCCAAAAAGTAGATGTAACAAGCAGTCTGACAGGAGGTGGCTTAGGTAAAAGAAGGCTTGGGGAACTCTACCAGCTGAGTGTGCCTCCACTATCTATGTCTACCTGGTAGGGTGGGATTCAAGTGTGAAGCAACAGCTTGAGTTTTCCTCTGTCGTGATCTCAACCCTCTGACCCCAGGAGGTATCAATACCCTCGGCAGAGTGAAATCCCAGGCAGCAGTCAAGCTGGCACTGCGCCAGCGGCCGTAGTACAGCAGTGGGAGACCACTATGGGAAGCAAGCCCCTAAGAGTGTATAGCTGCACTTTGTGCTGAGCAGCAGGGAAAGCCGCTGCAGTGCTGAAAAGCTGGAGAGGGAGAAAATACCTGCGCCCAGACACCAGAGGATGGGAGGGAAGAAAGTGTAGGCAAAAGGTAAGGGTGCTACTTACATTGAGCTGTGGGAAGAAAACAGGACGGGGCAGCAGAAGGTGGAGCCACGAACCAGTCTACAATGAGAGTGCTAACATGCAGTGGAAGCAGAACTGGACTCCAAAACAGCATCAGAATTAAACCACCCACTCTAGGTACAGAGAGATTAAGGGGAGTGAGAGCCATTATCCCTCCAAAGGGAAGGATGCTGACAATTGGTGATGGGTCCCATGAAGTATTCTCTCAGACATTCCTCCTGCAGAGTTGGGGAAGGATCCCGTGGAGCAAGCTCCCCAAGACTCTTTTCAGGATGCGTAGCACACACAATTGGTGCACAGCCACCATGTGATGCTAAGTCTAAGCTTTCTTAGCTGGGTTCTTCCTGTTTTGGTCCCTCTTCTCAGAGTCACCCTTCTTCTTGTCTAACCTCATTAAGTAGGTGCTAGAGGGAAAGGAGGATCTGGATTCAAAACGTTAACTAGGCTCCATGCTTCCAGGAAAGGAGGCAAAAAAAAAAAATACTGAATGATTGGAAGATGGTCTCTCTGCCCTTAGATATCTTCTAGCTTTCACTGTTCTTTGGCACCATACCACTAACTGTTTGGGATCTTCCTCAGGATGGGAGATGGCGGCAATTAATGGCACACAATTCAGGACCTCAAATTAATCTCTTTCAGTATCAGTGAGAAAAACAGATAATATTACAGATTTAACTGTTGTCCATACTACAGCTCTCCCAAATAAACAGGACTTCGGGGGGTGGGGGGGAGAGAGAGAGAGAGAATCCCCACAGTAGTAATTTTTAAAAGCTATTTCTGAACTCTATTTTTCTGTTAGTTTAAAATTAAAAATAAGGGATATGGGAAGTTCAAGATCATCTCCTCACCATTGTGGAAACAATGAAACAAGTGGCAAATTAATCTGATCAACATACTATGGAATGAGCCTCTAAAGTAAATTCTTTTAACAGATATTTAGTCTTTAGAGTATATGAAGAAACCAGTTACTGAATAAATTCAATTTACATCTATCTGCTTTACAGCAACTGCAGCACAGATTTAAACGTGTGGACAAAGGCCTCCCATAAGTACCTCAGGTCATTAGTCAAAAGTTAAAATCTAGGGCAGGGAGGAACCACCCTCCTGCAGCCAATCAATACTGTCAAGCTACCATAAGCTTCATTACTTACATAGCATTTTGTGAACTCAATGTCACTTTGTAAAATAAAGGGTTTAGTAACAAAAACCAAACATCCTAGAGGCAAGCTGAAAGTATCCTTGTTTTGGTGAGTGTGACAGTGAAATCCCTGGCGGAGTTTGTTTTTCTACTAACATGACACAGTACATTAGTGATCTTCCCTTGTTCTCCGACAGCCTCGGCAATTAGAACTCCATTCTCTCAATTCCACACATAAAATATTTGTCAGGCTTATCTATTATGACAACACAGCAACACCCTGCTTTCACTTGAATGTGCCAAAACATACTTAAATTGCTAATTAAACTGATCAGTGATGGAATAAAAACCACTGCGAATATAAAATTTCATCTAGTGCTTTTTGGTCTACAGTGGCTGCCAACTTCCAAGGAGGTCAAACACATTTATGGCCAAACTCAGTAAATCCAATACAGGGAGCAATCTTTGCCAGCTAAACTTTTTGCACCTCAGGAAGGCTGGCCCCTGTAGAAGTAAGGTGGAGATACCACTATCCCTTTTTCAGAGTTGCCATTAAGTCAGCGAGTTACCTGGCTGCTATGGTGACACCCCCTTTCCAATCCAATTCACTCTTCAGGCACTGGCTGCTATGGTGACACCCCCTTTCCAATCCAATTCACTCTTCAGGCACTGATGCCCCTTTACACCCACCCCCACCCTGAGACTTTGCACAAACAGCCTCATTCCCCTGCTGTCTTTCCTCTGCAAAGTACATCTGCCAAGGTTTATATTGGCATAAGCCCTAAGCAAACCTAACCCACAATGAGTACATGCAAGAAGTTGTACATCTTCTGAAGACTGTTTAAAAGGACACTTTTGGAAATGCTAAAAAGTTGCACACATCATATATTTTATATATGAAGTTATTGATGCAACTAGGGGCTGCTTAAAAAAAAGAAACTGGTTATGAAAAATGGGAAGTAAAAAAAGTGCGAATGTTCAGTTGGTCAGAAACTAAGCTAGTATGGACTTAAAATGTGAAAGTGTGATGCCTAAGGAAACTTTGTAAATCATCCATAAACACTAAAGCAAACCTTTGTATACTCTACCTATATTATATGTAGTTTGATGCTTTCAAAGCTTGACTTTGTTAATAATTTCCACAGTCATGCCACTATTCCATGATGTCATTGTTTCAACAGCTGTTTTCAGGTTTGTTAAAAAAGAATATTCCCTGATGCCAGGGGTTTGCAATAACTTCATCTAACCTGCCAAGTGTTTGAAGCTGGGGTGCTGAAAGACCATACCAGTGTAAGTTCTTCCTAACATATGCTGTAATATGTTTTGCAGACATACTAGAGTCCAATTTTGTGTTTGATATAAAACGCGAAACGTACATACAGAAACCAATAGAATAATACATTCTAATTGGTCCACAGAAATATTCTCAGCTATTTCACTATCTTCTATTTATTTTTTTAAAGATCCATTTAAAATGTGCCATGTGTAAAGAACAATGATTTATTTTCGAGACAATTTTAAAATCTTTTCTACTGTATACATTAGACATGTGCAGAAAATGTTTTATCTATACTTTCAACATTTTAAATATGAAGGTTTATGGATATCCTGTTTCAGGAAAGTTTGAGATCTTGCTTTATGACTGCAAGTTTCCAAAGCTGTTGGTATTCTAAGTCTATGTTGGCCTAATGGCACAACTATTAAGTTACCCTCGTCTGTGTTTTATTATTGTCAACTCTTTCTAAATCTGACCTCTAATGTGCCTGGTGCATACATTATATAAGCAACTCATATGCATGCGCACACACACACACACACACACACCACACCTATATGTAAATACACACACACAGAGCACATATGCTTGTGTGCTTATATATCTGCAAATACATACAAACATACACACTTGCTAACAGCTATATCTGCCTTTTGGCTGGATCTAGTTATCAGTATTTGTGCCTGCATAAAACCTTTGGCAAGCTCCTATTTTAATGATGTGGCATTTTGTTTTATTATTTTATCAGAAGATAACAGCTTATGATCAATAAATAGAGGCTTTCATCTTAAACATCCTTCATTCATAAATATGCAACTCGTAGTGGAGTATAGTATAGTATATAAAAATTGAATGGAGAATTTCACTATTCCATAAAAACACAGTAAATCAGGTAACTAAGCATTATTCTTATCACAAGTTCAGCAGCTTTTGCCTGTTTAGAAGATCTGGAAGTCTCTATTTAGTTTTATAAACACCTACTTAAACATATTTATAGACATTTTCCATGTTAAAACCCAATAAGAAGAACCGGTGTCCTTCATTTCTCCAGTCACAATCACCATCTCATAGAATACATTAACATAATTTTTGAAAATCGATACTGATAACATCCATGTAAGAGCCTTTGATTGGCTGAAATTCAGTAATAATGACTGACAACATTTTGGTGACCCTGTGACGGAAAGGTCAGTTTTCAGATTTGGGAGTTTTTTTCCTTGTACTCAGCAGTCTATAACAAATTAATGTTCAGTACTAAATTTCAAGAATCTAACTGAACGGGACATGAAAATTATCTATTTCAATCCATGGCCGGTCATAAAAAAATTTCTGTGTGAAATGTATTTGCACATACACACTTCGTATACAGCATACTGTGCATCAGGAACTTGTGCCAATTCGAGCAGGAATCAAACAGACTGAAGAGAGGTTTGGTTACTAACACCATATGTCAACATTAGGAACAAAGAAAAAAATGTTTAAATCATTTTTTTCTATTTGGCAAAAGAAAAAACTAAACAAATCTGATTTTTTTAAGCCAAATAAAAACATATGCTTTATCCTTTTAGTCCCGTGCTGTTCTTCCAGGGACAGTTAGTAAGACTGGTATTTTAAATCAAGAATTCTCTTAAATGAGAAACCCAACCAGGGCCTCAATCCTGCAAGTGGATCTCTAAAAGTGGACCCCGGTGGCAACCTGCAATATATAGGGGTCGACTCATGGAACAGTTTGAAGGACTGGGGTACAAATTACTACCATACAGATACAAAAACTATTTCTATCACTCCCTTCATATTTGTTGCAAAACCTTCCACCCAACCACTCATCCACCGAAGCTTGGATGCTTGCTTTACAAATGTATAATTTAATGCAAAAGTAAAACAGCTAAGTCCTAGAGTAAACTTTCAGGCATCTATAAAAACAACTCCAATGCAGTACCTCTTGTTCCCTTAATAGCAATAGTTCATATGAATGACTTGTTTCTTCGTATGCCAGATTCCAGCTGCTTCACTTTGTTTAATACTGACTTCAAAGTTTAAACACTGTCCTGTCTCAACAAATAACATCCCTCATGTGGCATTATCAAGTGCTATTCCCAGTGCTCTGAATACAACACCTGCGGCTCTTTAATTCAACATGTTATAAACCTCCTAAAAGGAAGTAACTTTTTAAAACCTTTTGCTTTTGGTTTCCCCTCACATCCTCTTTGCCTTTTGTTTGTTTGTTTTTGTGCACAACGAAGCTTTACATCTGGGTTATATTTGCAAAGACCTTTAACAAGAATAGAGAGCATGTATGTTGTTAGGTTCTTTTAGGATAGTGACTGTTAAGAAAAAGAAAGCCAAATGAACTCAAAGAATGTGACTTAATAGCTATAGATAGCAAAACACTTCACCTGTGGCTCTTACCTTTAAGTAACAATGTGAGGTACATATTGGGCTCAATATGTGTCCGATCCATGTCTCCCTGGGAATCTGTGTTGTAAAAGCACTCATTTTAATATAGAATCATAGAATCATAGACTATCAAGGTTGGAAGGGACCTCAGGAGGTCATCTAGTCCAGCCCCCTGCTCAAAGCAGGACCAATCCCCAACCCCAATCCCCAATATCTGGTAGAAGTGAAGAGTTACCAAGTATGGAAACACAAGAAGGATTCTATTCCATAAAATCAAAACTTATCCCAGATTTGCTGGACTAAACTATAAGATGAGAAACAGTCTCATCTTGATCCAAGCAGTTTGCATGCAAAATTGAAAAGAGAACATATCCTACAGTGGTTAGTCACTTATGTGGCTAATTATAAGTAGCAATATTTTCAATTTAGCTGTATGTCTATCTGTACTTCCATATACTGACTACATAATTCAATGCTCCTGGAATGTTATCACTTATAGAGTTGGAACCATAGTGTAGAAGAGAAGAATGAATCATATGGTCTCAAGATGCTACACTTATATAGTATAGGATATAGAATACGATATTTTAATCCCTACATCCAGTAATGACAATGAAATGCACAAACAGAATAGTTATCAACAGTTTCTCAAATAATTCCATCATACCAAATGAAGTTACTCTCCATTGTTTGAGAAGAATATTTTTTAATAAACATCACATGTAAAAAAAAGGAAAGCAAGCTATGGGGCCTAATCTTGCAGTCTTTATTCAGGATGAACTCTTGCTGATTTAGATGGGAATTCCCCCTGAATGATGACAGGAGTGGAACCTAGATTATAGAATCATAGAAGATTAGGGTTGGAAGAGACCTCAGGAGGTCACCTAGTCCAACCCCTGCTCAAAGCAGGACCAACCCCAACTAAATCATCCCAGCCAGGGCTTTGTCAAGCCGGGCCTTAAAAACCTCGAAGGATGGAGATTCCACCACCTCCCGAGGTAACCCATTCCAGTGCTTCACCATCCTCCTAGTGAAATAGTTTTTCCTAATATCCAATCTAGACCTCCCCCACTGCAACTTGAGACCATTACTCCTTGTTCTGTCATCTGTCATCCACTGAGAACAGCCTAGCTCCATCCTCTTTTGAACTCCCCTTCAGGTAGTTGAAGGCTGCTATCAAATCCCGCCTCACTCTTCTCTTCTGCAGACTAAATAAGCCCATTTCCCTCAGCCTCTCCTCATAAGTCATATGTCCCAGCCCTCTAATCATTTTCATTGCCCTCCGCTGGACTCTCTCTCCAATTTGTCCACATCCTTTCTGTAGTCCAGGGCCCAGAACTGGATGCAATACTCCAAATGTGGCCTCACCAGTGCTGAATAGAGGGAAATAATCACTTCCCTCGATCTGCTGGCAATGCTCCTGCTAATGCAGCCCAATATGCCATTAGCCTTCTTGGCAAAAAGGGCACACTGTTGACTCATATCCAGCTTCTCGTCCAAGGTAATCCCCAGGTCCTTTTCTGCAGAACTGCCGCTTAGCCAGTCGGTCCCCTGTCTGTAGCTGTGCATGGGATTCTTCAATCCTAAGTGCAGGACTCTTGTCAGATTTCTTTTGACCCAATCCTCCAATTTGTCTAGGTCACTCAGGATCCTATCCCTACCCGCCAGTGTATCTACCTCTCCCTCCAGCTTAGTGCGATCCACGAACTTGCTGAGGGTGCAATCTATCCCATCATCCAGATCATTAATGAAGATGTTGAACAAAACCGGCCCCACAACCGACCCCTGGGGCACTCCGCTTGATACCGGCTGCCAACTAGACATCAAGCCATTGATCACTACCCACTGAGCCCAATGATCTAGCCAGCTTTCTATCTACCTTACAGTCCATTCATCCAGCCCATACTACTATAACTTACTGGCAAGAATACTGTGGGACACCGTATCAAAAGCTTTGCTAAAGTCAAGGTATATCACGTCCACTGCTTTCCCCATATCCACAGAGCTTTGGAATTTACATTAAAAATATATACATTTATCAGACATCTGTGATACAATGAAGAATTTAATGGGATCAAATTATCTCTTCCTGATTCCTACTGTTCTTCCTTCCTGATTACTTCACACTGCTGGAGGTGAGGCCAGGACTTCCATAGACCTATGCTGTTTGGGGCAGGGACTGTCTTTTCAGTGTGTGTGTGCGCGCACACATTTGAGAGGGGCTCTAATCTTGACAGGGACTTCTAGCTCCTACTGGAATACAAACAATAAAAACACCACAACTAGGGCAAGTTGCTCTGCAAATGCTCACACTTCTATTTTCATGACTGAAAAACTTGTGCAAAACTTGGCTGCTTTCGTTATAAACCCAGAAGTCCTTCAGCAAACTTGGGCCAAGCTTCTAGTGAGCCTGGCCTGAGTTACAATTGAAAGGGAGGAATTTATGGTTAAAACAGTCAGTTGTTTTGCACAAATAGTCATCTGCAGGGATTTGAACCTGTGACCTCTGGATCTAAAAGTATGAGTCTCTACTGGTTGAGCAAAGAACCCAGACTCCTTAGTTCAAAGGCTGTAGCAACTAATAAACCTCCATAAGCAGACTGGATGGGCTACAAAGTACACTGTGTAAGCATGAGTTACAAGTGGTTTTGACCTAAACTTGGAAGCTTCAGTCTCACTTGGTGTAACCTACCCTTTGTTTTCCTTTCATTTTTCTTTCATATTTTTTGGTGTAAACTGTAGTTGAAATGCAAACTATAAATATTTGTAAACAGATAAAAGTTTCAGATCCCAAGTCAGTAACAGAAAGGGAGGCAATAGCTTACAAGCTAACAATTTCTAAGGCAAAATATTTAAAAATGAGTTCTTCCTTCATTGAAACAAGTCTGAGTTCAAGGTTCAGTGGTTTTTCCCAAACAGTTGATGTTCCTACTAATGACAAACAATGCTGAAAGGAACAACAAAGAAAGAAAAAGAAACATTCTTCAAAATCAGAAATAATATAGGGTAAAAGATCAGTAGAGAAGGACAATCAGAAAGTAGCCCCAGAAGCAAATAATACTATTGCATCTAGAAATGAAAATGGAGAATTTGATATACAAATATTTCATTTCTGTGACTAACATCTCCACTAGTCCTTTAAACGTGGGTTGCCTTGCTCTGTAGTGGATGTAGAGGGAATTGAACTCTTTGCCTAGTAACCCATCTGGCTTGACCTCACCCCTTTCTGTTGGTCTCAGAAAAGTGCTTCCAATGATTTATAAAGAACTTATCAAATAAAAGTCAGTGCAGTTCATCTTGAACTTCCCTCACACACAAAAGGAAAAAGACAGCTACCTTTCATAACTGTTGTTCTTCAAGATGTTCTTCAAAATGTGTTGTTCATGTCCATTCCATTGTAGGTGTGTGTGCTCGCCACATGCATCGGTGCCGGGAGTTTTTCCCCACTTCTGGAAGAGCGTCCTGACAACATCCGAGTGGAGGGACCACAACTAGCATGTTCCGGACACCGGGAAGGTGTGAGGGTTCTAGCGTGGATTGCATGTTGGATGCAGAAGTCCCATGGGTGACCATAGCCCCAGTGTTCGCAGTGTACTGAGATGCATTCCCCATCTGAGGTCAAGACGCATCCGATATCAGGGAGACCATGGGCTCACAAATGGCACACCCTTCCAACAGTAGCACCGGGTCAGATCACCATTGCAGGAAAGTAAGTACCTATGGCATGATTGTGAGGCGCTTGTCCAGGTGATACCTGGCTGGGGAGTAGACCAACGACAGCCACATCTGGAGGGGGCGTAGTCTGAGTCTCGCGTGCCGAACTACATACGTGCATGCAGCCATGTGCCCCAATAATTTGAGGCACACCCGGGCAGTGGTGATCAGGTGGGCCCTGACTTTGGGAATCAGATCTGACATTGCCCTGAACCTGTCCTCTGGCACGTAGGCTCTGGCAGAGTCGAGGACCGCTCCAATAAACTATTCTTTGAACCGGAACCAATGTTGATTTTTGTTCATTTATCAACAGGCCTAGAGCTTGACAAGTGGCTTGCAACATCTCGACGCTGCATTGAACCTGTACCTTGAAACAGGCCTTAATGAGCCAGTCATTGAGGTATGGACAAATCTGGATACCCCGACGTCTGAGGTAGGCCGCCACCACCGACATGCACTTTGTAAACACCCTTGGTGCTGTCACTAGGCCAAAGGGGAGCACTGCAAATTGCTAGTGGGTGGTCCCAACTACAAAACATAGGAACCTTCTGTGTCTGTGAAAGATCGATATGTGAAAGTAAGCATCTTTCAGGTTGAGGGCAGCGTACCAGTCTCCTGGATCCAGGGAAGGAATGATGGAGGCCAGGGAGACGATGCAGAATTTCAACTTCTTAAGATACTTGTTGAGGCTCCACAGGTCGAGAATGGGCTGTAGCCCCTCCTTGGCCTTTGGGATCAAAAAAATAACATGAGTAAAATCCTTTCCCCCTCAAGTGCAGAGGGACTTCCTCCACAGCTCCCACTCGCAGAAAGCCCTGCACCACCTGAGGGAGCAGATGCTTGTGAGAAGGGTCCCTGAAGAGGGTTGGGGGGGGGTCGGATGGAGGAGTAGAAATAAACTGGAGGGTGTACCCCCTGCTATTGTGCTGAGGACCCATTGGTCCAATGTTATAGGAGCCCTGGCAGGGAGGAAGAGAGACAGACGGTTGGAGAAAAGCAGTGGTGCTGGATCCAGGACACAGGCTTGAGTGCACCCTCAAAATACTGCTTATTACCCTGCTGGCTGCGGGCAGAGCTCGAGGGAGCTGAGGGTGCCAGCTGTTGGCCTTGCCAGCACTTGTAGCTCCTACCCTTTCTGTGGAAGGGCTCTGTCCGGGATTGGTTCCCGAACCTGTGGGAGTGCGGAGGTTTGAACCGCTTTTTCACAGGAGCTGGTGTGTAGAGGCCCAGCGAGCGCAAGGTAGCCCTAAAGTCTTTCAGGCCAAGTAACTTGCTCTCTGTTTGTTCCGTGAACAGCGCCAGGCTGTCAAAAGGGAGGTCCTGGATGGATTGCTGAACCTCCACTGATAGGCCCAACAACTACAGCCAAGACGCACGCCTCATGGAAATGGCTGAAGCCATGGTCCGGGCCGCGGAGTCAGCCACATCTGAGGCCACTTGGAGGGCTGCCCTGGCCACAGCTCTGCCCTCATCCAGAATAGCCAGGAACTCCTTCCTGGACTCCTCTGCAGCGAGTCTGCAAACTTGGTCATGGACTGCCAAATGTTAAAGTCATAGCGGACAAGTAGGGCCTGATGGTTGGCCACTCTTAACTGGAGGCTGGCCATCAAATAAATTTTTCTGCCAAAGAGATCAAGCCTCTTCGCCTCCTTATTCTTAGGGGTCAATCCCAGTTGGCCCTGACTATCACGCTCATTGTCCTCCAATACCACCAGTGAGCTAAGAGCAGGGTGTGTATATAGGTACTCAAATCCTTTAGCAGTGACGATATACTTTCTCTCCGCTCTCTTGGAAATGGGGAGCAGGGAGGAGGGAGTTTGCCACAAGGCTTTGCTCAGCTTTACCACTCCCTCGTGGACTGGCAATGCCACCCTGGAGGGGGCTGCGGAGTCGGAGCGTTCTGCCAACTCCTCGGACTCTAACCCCAGGTTCGAAGCCACCCTCTTAAGAAGCTCCTGCTGGGCTTTTATATCATCCTGGGGGACCATGTGGTAAGGTCCCGCTATCGCCTCATTAGGCAAAGAGGATGAGGAGGCAGGTAATGGCAGGTCTGCCACCACTGTGGCCTCCGCCAGGGGAGCCCAGCTGGGGCTGACTGACCCTGAGGACCTTGGTCTGACTTTACTTCTGAGTCTGGGGGTGGTCAGGAGACGGTTGCCGACTGCTTCTCAGACGCCCCTGAGACTGATCTTGTGATGGTTGGGGAAACCCCCAGGGATTCCATAGCTGCCAGGGAGCCAGCCATTGACCTTGGCGACCTGTGGGCACTGGTGATCCTGATGGGAATGTCAGCGACACCGGTGGGTGGCCCTGTCCTGCCAGTAGATCTTCCTCCTCACTCTCTGAGCCTGAGGGAGAGACATGTCTTGGGGACCAGGATGGTGCTGATGCCGCCTGTCTACCCTGATCCTGTCGGCTCTCTCCATGGTTCTCCATGTACCAGGAAGACTGTTCCCAGTGCTGCGCTTCCGATGACCGGCGTCATGTCGTCGTTCGGTGGATCAGCGACGGTACCCCAGCGATTGACGCCTTGCGCTTTGAGAGCTGTGCTGTTCCGTGGATCAGGAGGATCGACATTCTGGCACAGGGAATTGACGCCTTGCCCGTGGGGATCTGTATCAGTGAACCAGCGACGGGACTCTGGGGACCAGTATCTGGACTCTCCGGAGCAGTGCCGCGAGCTTGGAGATCAATCTCGCCACTCCAGGGACTGGTGCTGGGACTCCGGGGACTGGTGGCCCGCCTCCACAGGTCTGCGCCAGACAGCCAGCGAACAACGCCGGATCCTGGGGAACACGGTCTAGAGTCCAGGGAATGACGCGGGAACTCTGATAGGTGAGCTGGTGGCACTGTTCTGGTGAGCGCTGGCAGGGCACTCCCTGCATCGGGGAGCGGTGCTGCACCGCTGGGGACTGCTGGAGAGGTCCCAGAGTGGGTTTACCACTCAAATGGGGCACCTCACTGGCCGGCACCGGAAGGGACAATATGTCCTTAGTGTGGTGTGGTGTGGACGGCACTGCCAGGTGCTGAGTGCCTCTACCGCTTCCCGGGGTGGTGGCTGGGTCATGAAGAAAGCTCAACAGGTGCTGAATCCTGGCTACCGTCCGGAGGCGGAAAAGTTACCCTGTGCGAGTCTTTGCTCTCCTCTGGCTCTCTCCTTCCCTTTACGGGACGTAGGGGAACACACTTTCCTGGCCCTTTTCTGCTTTTTAGCCAGTACCGTGAATGGGGATCAGCACCAGTCGGAGGCCAGTGCCGGCAGCACGCTCCGCACCGAGGCTGCAGTGCTTGGAGCGGAGTCCGATCTAGCCGGCTCAGGGGCCGGTGTGAGGGCCAACTCCATAAATAGCGCTCTTAGTCGAATGTCCCGCTCTGTTTTGGTTCGGGGCTTGAAACTCTTACAAATGAGACACTCGTCGCTCACATGGGTCTCCGCAAACACTTAAGATGGCTTTGATGGGGATCACTGACTGGTATAGGTTTTTGCAGCGGTCGCAAGGTTTAAAGCCCAGCGACGGAGGCATGCCCCATCCCTAGGCTAAGTCCCATAAGGAACTAACTATTTCTAACTTATTCACTAGGGGAACTAATACACTAGTCAAACTTTCCAAGAACTATATACAAGGGAATTCTCAACTAGGCACAGTTGAGAAGGAAAGCTTGCCAAGGCAAGGAGATGTTCCAGCACCGTCACTGGTGGTAAAAAGGAACTGAGGGAGGGGGGAGCTGGCGGTGCCCCTTATACTGGTGCATACATGTGCCACTCCAGAGGGTGCCAGAGCCGGTCCCCAACGGATACCACTGAGAAAAAAACTGCTGAGCACACACACCTACAATGGAATGGACATGAGCAAGCACTTGTAGAAGAACGTGTAATCTGTCCCCTGAAGTGGGTGGAAATGAACAAGGTCTCGCAAACAGAGCATCTCTTCATTTTGAGTGGGGTTTCCCTCCTGTCTCTGCTATTTTCCCAGGAGGCAAAAGAAGGGGGGACTACAAGGAAATGTCCTAATGAAGCTTCAGACACTAGGTGCTACCTCAATGTACAATAAATAAGCAGAAGAAACAGAAAAAAGGAGACTTGGCTCACACCTGTCGGGAGGAAAAATTTGGCTTCGAATATCTGAAAAGAGCTACTAAAAATATTAGTTACTTCAAATATATGAAAAATAGCAGGTGAAGTTACTACTTATGCTGTCTGGTTCCACTAAAAGAGGCAGGTGTCAACCAGGAGGAGCATGGCCAGTTGGACAGTAACTGTCTGGCTCCACTACAGACAGACAACTTTTATAAAGAGCTTGTGGAGTTATAAGAATCAGAAAAATGTTAGTCAAGAAATGGCAAAACTTTACTGTCATGAACTTTGAGGGATGCTTAATATTAGTGTCCCTCTGGATTTTTTTTTAATTCAGCAAAAATAATTTTTAAAAAATATTTCCCCTACCTAGATCTTTTTCTCATTTTCTACAAAGTTTGACAGTTAGGTTAAGGGGAAATTGATATTAAAGTATGTTATAAAAATATCTGTAATGTTTAGTTCCAATGGCTACTTCTGATACTGTTTTGGGGTCTTAAGCACACATTTAATGTCAGACTTTAGGGGGAAAGCAGCAAGTATTAAACATGCATACATCCAGATTATTAGTTGTGGGAATTACCACTCAACACCAGTATTATAGAAATTGGTCAGCACATCCCTGCTTATGCAGACATGCACATTCACTACAACATAGCAGCAGTGCTGGCACCAGAGAGACTTCCTGTCTTTACAGATTCATTGTAATAATACTCCGTCCAGTGTATCTAAATCCTGACAATGCCTGAGGTTAGAGCACTGGTATTTTAATAATGAGGTAGCAGGTAGAATCTCATGGTCAAACATATTTTTAAGCTTTAACAGTTGCTTATTTTTGTTTTTTCATTTCTGAGAGTATCAGGAGACTAATTAAAACTGAACTGACAAATCAAAGTGTTTCAAATGCATTCAGACTCTTGCAGTTCACACATTTAACATAAAAACTGGCACCAATGAAGTGTCTGAAGAAATAAAGGCATTCTCGCAATAAAAGCTATATAGTGCAGTGGGTTAATGTGTTGTCCTTTGCCTTCTAAGAACTTTTGCTCAATCTAGCCTGGCTTGCGTAGTGAAAATTATCTGTAGTTTGGTGGCTCCTGCACTGGCTTTAGCACACAACTGTCCATATTACTAAGCCACCACACAATTCACTGTGACTGGAAGCATCTGCTTATGAAACAGGTTCACTGTGTTGCAGGTCAAGACTGAATATGTATGTGTAGAACTCCGTGGGAAACATGCACTCACCCGCTTACGAAATGTCATGCGTCATCCAGCACTATTAATCCCTCACTTTCATTAGGACTCAAACATTCTCCTATGAATTTAGGAGGGCAAGATTCTGGGAGCGAGCATAATAGAGCATAAGCCAGCCTCTGAATAATATTTAAAGACACTGGGTGAACTCGTGGTCTCACCAAAGTCAATGGCAAAACTCTCACTGACTTAAACTGGGCCAGGATTTCACCTATTGTTTTTCTGAAGGTTGGCGTTTAACGTGCTAGAAGTGTTATCTTAATTAAGTGGCAAAAATCATTCAAAAATACTTTCTTTTACTGGATAATTTTTCAGTTGATGGATGCCACATATCCTCTAGTCAGAACCAGTCTTATGCAGAAAGGCACTAATGCTTCAAAGTTGTTGGCGGCTCATGTTCCAATGAAAGCATTATAATACTGGCATCAATAAGAAGTTTAAGGAATAAATTTGGAAGCAAAGCACAAAGTGAACCATTTCACAATGAATGCACAAAATCTAAACAGGTGTCTCAACTGAGAGGAGGTAAGAATTTTGAGGGCATGGAGACGACACTACCCACTGACCCTTAAATATGATCCACATCCAGGTTAGTATGGAGGCTTGTGCACTGGGAAGCTTGCACTCCAGCTGTCCAAGCCGCCCTGTTCTTTGGACAGATAACTTCAGTCACCGGGGCCGTCTAATAGTTACTTTTCACACGTAACTAACTTCGTAAAACAAACCGAAAAAAATCCAAATGTGTATCAAATGCACTAAAAGTAAGATTCTGTATATTAATTAACATAAGTTTCTGTAAATGGCCAGAGACCGAGTACCAACATTTTTAACACTCGAATACCCACATAATCCATGTATTGTTTTTAAATACTTTACGTTGACTCTTCCAAAATTCTAAAAATTTCCATGTGGAAATATTTTGTCAAGAATCAGATTAAAGTATTTCAACTACAAATACTCACCATTTTAAAATATCCATATTTGCAATGTAATTACATAATTTTAATGCATACACTACTCCAAGACAGTACACTTATCTGAAATACTGAGTAAATGTTTTTCTCTGAAAAAAGCAAACAACTAGATCTTGAACAAAAAGACCCATTAGGTCACCATTTTGCTGAGAACTGTAGTTTCATTTCATTTGAGTGCTATATTCTTTGATAAATATTCCCAGAACAAACACTTCTAATTCTAAAGTTGACGAACTCTTGCCAAAATGATGGCCTTTAAGAACATTTGTTAGATAGCAGACCATAGTGGTTAAAAGCCTGTGGGCTTGTCTACACAGCCCTGTAGTTCAGACTGCAAGGGTGAGAACTGCAGCAGGCACTAGCATGCAGTGCTCTAACTGCCCAGTGTAGATGCTGCTGGTGTGAACTACAAGGTACCTAGGTTGTGTTAACTTAGTCCTGCTGCTGAAAAGAGAACTACGTTAACAATCACTAAGCATCTTATAATTTGCACCAGCAGCATCTACATGGGGCAGAGTGCAACAATTCGGTGCACTTTGCAGTTCACACCCCATAGTACGTACTACGGCGCAACACAGACATCAACTCTGTGTGTGCACATTCCAACCAGAGATCAGTTAACTTAAAAAAAAAAAAATTGCAATTAGCAAGTCTAGGATATTTTAAAGAGGCGACTCCATATTTCTGTTTATCAGGTTTGAAAACCCACTGCAGGAGCCTTTACTAGTAAGCACCAATAAACAAAGGTAGAAAAATGTGAACCATCTATTTATAGGCCAACTGTAGCGCAGGCATTTGCAATGTAAGCTTCCTTCTGCTGCATTGCCAAAGATCCCCTAAAGCTTTGATTTGAAGAAATCACCTAATGGAAAGACAGGCGGTAATCCTGCCTTTACAGCATCTCAGACAGTAGCCTAGGACCAGAGGCACAGAAAGGTTTGCTGGCAAATCTGCCATCCTTATCTTGTATAATTTGAGAGCTTTGCAAAACTATGTATGCCAGAAAATGGCAAACACTCCCCTCTGCAAAATATTCACAGCCAGTCTGAAGAGAAGGGAGGAAAATGACTAGCAAAAATTCTCATTAGTACAAAATTGACTAATAGCTATAGAATTTAATAATTTAGAAACTGTATAAATCTACTGTTGCTTAAGTATCAGGGGGTAGCCGTGTTAGTCTGTATCTACAAAAACAACAAGGAGTCTGGTGGCGCCTTAAAGACTAACAGATTTATTTGGGCATAAGCTTTCGTGGGTAAAAAACCTCACTTCTTTGGATGCATAGAGTGAAAGTTACAGATGCAGGCATTATATACTGACACATGGAGAGCAGGGAGTTACTTCGCAAATGGAGAACCAGTGTTGACAGGGCCAATTCAATCAGGGTGGATGTAGTCCACTCCTGTTCTCCACTTCCGAAGTAACTCCCTGCTCTCCATGTGTCAGTATATAATGCCTGCATCTGTAACTTTCACTCTATGCATCCGAAGAAGTGAGATTTTTACCCACGAAAGCTTTTGCCCAAATAAAACTGTTAGTCTTTAAGGTGCCACTAGACTCCTTGTTGTTACTGTTGCTTAAATACATCACTTGATACCACTATCTCACCTGGAGTTCTTCTACCTTTTACTACACTGAAGTATCCCTTTAAACTTCCTCTTACATATATTTCCCCAACTAAAATCTATGCCCATGTCTCCAAGTCTTCTCGCTGCTATGAGAGGCAACACTGTGAAATGGACATGACTTGACAGTTTCACTACTATTCTCAGATTTCTGAATAGCAGAGGCGAAACTGACAAGACTTGCTAATATCAGTAGCTACTCTGTGAAAAACTGTGAGCAGCAAAGCTGTCTGGCTACATACTCAGGAAGACAACACTGCATTGATGTATACTCTGTTCTTATTTGGGATATTGTCCTTGAAGGCTAAAGGTATGCACTTTTTTTTTTTATGAAAGCTTAAATTCTGGTGAAATTGGTGGCTTAAGCTCACTAAGGAAAACTGTGAGAGTGGATTTTTCAAGCCCTGCATATTGGGTGGCGATATAATATAAACTTCAATGCTTTAAAATGATGCTGACTCCAACAGTCTCATTTCATGTATGCCAGCAAGTAGTAGCACCAAAGACCAAAGACAAAAATATTATCTAGAAAGCTACAGTTGGAATATCCCTAAAATTCAAAAGCACTTGCACAATATAGCAAACATCCACAAAAATGGCAGCTATGGCCCTGACCCTGCAAACATTTTATATTTAACTTTACGCAGTGAGTAATCAGAGAACTGAGATCTAATTTAGTTATACTCGTGTGTCATCTGCTTACCAGACAACATGCAACCTAAATTGTTAAGTGGCATAAAACAAGGAATAGTTTTAAGTTAGGCAAAATAAGACATTTCCATTTTGTTACTAAAAAAAGAATTATATGTCATTGATAGAGATGTGCTTTCATTACTAGGTTTTAAAACATCTTCTGGAATCAATTTTCTTCCTCTCTCTTTCTCTATATCTTATATTTACACACACACACTTTTCATAACTTAGATTCAGGTAATCTTTAAGGAGTTTCTTCACTTCTGAATGTGTAGGAGTTGTATCTATATAACTCACATTGTAAATTTAAATAAAAATAGAAATAAATATATAAGTGAGGATACACACACAAATATATATATACATACACACACACACACACACCCCGGACCCTCACTAGAACACAGGACCACGTTCTAGCAGGGGCCGCGTTAAAATGAATTGCAATTAAAGTAATTAAATTTGGGATCCATGGCTGTGAACGCGTTATATGCGAATTCACGCTATATAGACGCGCATTCTAGCGAGGGTCTAGTGTGTATGTGTGTGTATATATATATATATATATATTTTTATATATGGGAGAGAATTGATTTAAAACCATACATAGGTAGGCATATAGAATATACATAAGTACATACAGGGGAGAGAATTGATTCCAGAAGATGTTTTCAAACCATGGGCGTGTGTGCATGAGTGTGTGAGTGAGAGAAAAACGAATTTATTTAGGGCAATGAACTGGGATTCAGAAGATTTGGGTTGAGTTCCTGACTCTGACAAAGACTCACTGTGTGACCTTGGGCAAGTTAATTAATCTTTGTGTTCCTCAGTGCTGAACTATCAAAGATAATACCATTCCCTTTTTCATACCCCCTGCCTGTCTTGTTTATTTAGACTGTAAACTCTTTGGGGGTGGGGACGGTCTCTTACTATGTGTTTGTACAGCACTTAGCACAGTAGGGCCCTCATAGTGGTTGGCGCCTCTGAGTGCTTCTGTAACACAAAGAATAGTTTTATTGCACAAATTACAGTACAAAGGGTCTGATCCTTCCTTCTTTTATTAAAAGACACAAAATTAATATACTATTGCAGAATTCGATATTCTGTACTGTTCTGTTGTTTTAGATGACAATTTTAAAAAAATTAAAAGTGAGGTAGATTCAATGCTAGCTAGAGTTGATGACATTGTTCACATGATCTGTGTTTGTTGAGCAAAAAAAGCCCCTTGTCTCAACAGGAAATCTATTCTAAATCTGATAAAGAAAAATCCTAGTTAAGAAGCATTTGCTTGTTTTATTTTCACTTATCAGGCTTTAATGTAAGGTATACCATAGCAAATGAATTTAAACAAAATTAATCGAGGACAGCTATGTTATCACTAAACATTACTCATTTCATATACATTAGTTTTTGAAAAGAATACACAGTGATCTCTCAGATACAGGAAGCTGTTACAAAATAAAAACTAGACCATGACAAAAAACTAAAGAAAAGCTTTAAAGAATTTTTGTTGAATACAGAGTTCAGCAAAAATGTATTCTGTTCACTGTACACACGACACCAATGGGAATAAGAGCCAGTTCAAGTTCTAAGTTACCATTACTTGGGTAATAGTTTCAAGCTGCAAGGCACAGCTGTATAGACCCAGCCAGACAGGCTATCACAGTAATGCTTTGATAGCATGAGGCCCTTAAGTGTCAGGATATAGAAAAGGCAGCAGTTGTTGGCTGTGAAAACAGTCTGATACAAACCAGATGGGGACTTACTTGATGGGCAACACAAAGGAAAACAATTGGCTCATTCAACAAAGTCAGGCCACTGCCCCAGAGAATTAACAGAAGACAATAACCATCAACCAGAGTTGATCCAAACAAGAAACAGCCATGTGGTTATGGCTTAAGGAATTGTTTCTCCTCAGACTAAACATAAAGTTTTGATTTCTAATTCGTATATTCATTAATTTCAGTCTAGTTTACAGGCCCCTCTTCCTCCAGAGTCTTCTGTAAAATTCATTTATAGAACTTCTGCTTTCCAACACCTATTTAAACAGGAAAAAGTTATATGACAATGAAGGAATATATTATTTTTATGTTTCCTGCAGAATGTTAAGACCACAGACCGCTTTGTACATTTCAGAAAACCATGGCAGATCCACGACTAGCTCTGAAATACATAATATTAGTGTGGCAATCTTTAATAAAACTTTTTTTAAAAAATGGACAAAATCTACTAATCACATGCTAGAGAAGTATATACATTCATATAAAAATGCATTCCAGTTTTGTGCAGATTTCCTTGACTTTATCTAAAGTGAACCCAGACTGATTATGGTACTATGTAACAGCTGCACTGGCCTGCTAAACCCAGGGTTGTGAGTTCAATCCTTGAGGGGGCTACTTAGGGATCTGGGGCAAAATCAGTACTTGGTCTGCTAGTGAAGGCAGGGGGCTGGACTCGATGACCTTTCAGGGTCCCTTCCAGTTCTATGAGATAGATAGGTATAAAAAGCTGGTTTGGGAGTAATTTATAATTCTAAAATAAAAATAAGCTGGCTATTTCTATAGGTCATAACTCATAAAACTTTATTTTTAGCAACAAGCTTGCAAAATATTATAATCCAAAATCTTAATTACTCTTGCAGTTTTATTGCAGGAAATATAAAAGTGACATATGCAAAGGTTTTTTGATTACAAATGACTTATTGAGAATGCACAATAAGTCAGACCTGTAAAGGCCTGCTGCAAAACTAGACTCAGACTAAAAAGGTCCCCACAATTTTTCCCTACTGCGTATTTTAAAGCATCGACCCTGAAGGCTCTGCACAGCAGCTATCCTTTGAGACCAAAATGGTATACTCTTAAGGAACAAATCAACTCTGCTACCTACTCTACCTTAGGGATCACTGATGAGAGATGAGAAGAAGTCTGCTCTGCTCCACAAGTGCTTCCATTCCACACAGACTGATGCAATAAAAAGGCCAGGTATAAAAATTGAATTTATGGTCCCCATGTAACAGCCCAGAATGCCACAGCTAGGCCACTGGGTGGGTTACGACTCAGTTCATTTTTTCACAAAATATTTAACAAAGAAAAATAGAGTCCTAACACAGAAGCTTCACTGTCTATTGGGTTAATGAAGGATGCAACAGTGAATTGTCTTGTCAATTCATTCCCAGTTTTTAATTGTTAGGTAGTTTAGTCTGCAAATGTGGTTCTACTTTGCAAAAAAGTGACTAAAATGGCACCTTCTGACTTATTTGAACTTCTCTCTGAACATATTCACATTCGTATCTGCTCACTTGAGTGACAAAAGTAACTTGGTACACCTATCAGCACCGCAGAGCCAACACCGCAAAGGAGTAATGAGCGGATTCCATTCTGGCTCATGCATCTTATCAGCATAACGGTTAACTAATTTCCAAAAGCAGGGCCAAATGCTAACAAACCCATATGAAGAAGTGAAGTTGCCACAGGTGTAGCAGAGAGCAAAATCTGGCCTTTAGAATCATTATTTGACACTCAGCTCCTACGGTGAGCCTGCAGACCTGCCAGTCAGAACACATTTGTGTGTGTAAACTGAACAACTTTGATATGGGTCCCTTCAGAATGCCATTTCTACTGAGCCACCCACCAGAAGAGAAGAGCACCTCAGAGCTGCTCCTTCTTCCAGCCTTATGTTTAAGAGAGGAGGAAAGAGGAACTGAGAGTTCCTCAGAACCCACGCCTGATTGCACCAGCAGAGCCACAGGCTGCAAGACATTGGCTCCAAAGAAATGTCTTCAGACATTCTCGGTGCAGGAAACACCTCTGGCAATGACAGCACCCTCAGGCCCAGCTGGCGAAGAGGGTGGCACAGACTGACCCTCTCTGGCATCAAAGGCCCCCAATTCACAGGAAGCTCCTTGAACATGCTTGATACCCAGGAAGCCTCATTTTCAGTAACAAGGGTGCGTTGTGTAGCCTTGTGGTTTGTACATCCCTAGGCCCAACTCCTAGTACAGGAATAAGCAACATAATTGTGTATTTACACAAGAACTCAAACTAGTAAATACTTCCCATTTAAAAATTCCATAGTTATGCTTTACATCACAGTGGCCATTATGACCTGTCAAATAAACAGCACAAACTCAGAGAGACCTACAATTATGGCCTTGTGAGTATAAAAGCACAACTTAAAATAATGGAAATTAAGCATCTGTCAAAAAATACCAAGCAGCTGTCACGCAGCCCTTAAAGTAAAGACAACTCCACCTTGTCTGGTAATATGTACATTACATAAGATCAGATAATATTAGACCCTGATATCATTACCTCTCTGTAACAACTTGAGTTAAGATGGAAGTCACCAGGCCAGACCACATTTTTAACATTAAGTCTGAACTACCTTGATTTTGTGGTCTTGACTCAGAAATTTAACAGACTCTATATGACCTGTGCAATATTCATTTTGTTTTCTATATACAGTTTATGATTTATTATTTTGTACTTAGTCCACAAGCCTGTCTGATGTCGAAGAATAAAAATGGATAGGATGTCAAAGTAATGCCATACACAAAGGAGAGCCAGAGCCTTTCCCTAGCCAAAGTCTGGAAAATTTGCATTTTACAGAACTGGAAAGCTATTTTGTAACATCCTCAGTAGCTATCTGGCCTGTTCAGAACTATGCAGAAGAGTTGCTGCTGCTTTAAAGCAATACACCATGATTAAAGATTAAAAAACAAAAACAGAACAGTGCCCTAAGTGACAATAGATTATTGTCTATTAGCTTTTCCATATGAACTCCTAATTATTTTCTTCTAAATGGCAAAATTCATAAGTAACAGAACACAGTAGTGGACAAAGCTTCAGGGTTTAAGCCCTCTTCACCACTTAATATAATATTTTCTACTTGTTAATGAGTACAGCAAAAGGCAGTTTTGACCTAATATGTGTTTGAGATGAAAATAATTTTCTTATATTCTGCTTTCAAAATTCCAATTTTGTTAAAGAAAAAAAATGCATAATCAGTTTTTACACTGGCATGCGTGATCAGACTTTGCTACAAAATTTAATCCTATTTGTACGTCGGGAAACAAGCAACAGCTCACGCATGCCTGCTATGCTCTTTAGCTATCAGTTCTTATAATATTTTTAGGGAGAAGGAAGCGTTGGCAGACTATTTTATTGGCAACACCACAAATTGCTAATGGACAGAGCTGCAGTCTGAATTATACAGTTCCCTTAACTTAAAGATATCCTGGATAACATTCACTTTACATTGTTACCTTACATGAAAATTTACCAGGAGCAGAGAGTTTTGAGAAATGTGACAAATGGGAGCGGGGAAGAGACCTAAGTGTTTTTGCATATTGGCTAGTCTTTGTAACAATTTATTGCGATCATTTGGTGCATTCAACATTCAAATGTCAAATCTGCTACAGAAAACCTAAACTCTGCACACAGCATGAAATGGGAACGCTGGCTAATCTCAGGGAAGCGAGGCCAATAAACAAATAAATAAATCCACAGATAAAACACTAACTGCAGTGTATGGGCACAGCAAGGACATCTTTAAGTTTAGCCATTTTGCAACAGAATATCCTGGCACAGGTATGTTCAAATATGTCTATGAAGCCAACTGTTCAAATACATGTCCCATTCAGCTAGTTTAGTCTTTCTAGTCATGTCATAGCTGTGCGCCAACTACCACCAGTGCAGGGACACGGAAACTTGACACCAAGAAATTTTTTAAAAAGCCAATTATGTTTAATGGGTTAGGGAGGCATAATATGTAAATATACTTCCCCCATTGTAAAAGTAAATATTGTAGGTTTTAGCTGCAAAGGCAGCCAGAATGCAGCTGTCTCATCACTCACGTTATGCTACCTGTATCAACATGCCTGGTCACCCCACTTCTCTCCCACCAACCCACCTCACTTACAGCCAGCTGGACTCCTTTAAAGTTTTCATTTTGATTTGGTCGGTTGATTTGGGAGTTGTTTAGGGGCTGTCTTAAGAACAGTAAAGCTAAAAGATGCCCAGCTTTCTCTCTCGAGGGACAGCCAGATATACTGCAGAGGAAAGCAGAAGTAGCTCATTTCACAGCTAGATATTGGAGTTTCTCTAGCCGCTGAACTATAAAGAGCAAACTCTGCTTTCCCCCACAACCCAGACCAAACAATGAACACATGCAAAATAACGAAAATAAGGTTTTCCCCACCATTTTCTCCTATCACTCTACCATGAACCATCTCTTCATAGCTGAAGGTTTGCAAGCTCTTGAGGGCTCTATGTGTGGGTGTACACACAATGTACACATTGAGGTCTTTGGGTACTATTCCAATATAAATGTTTGTTTATAAATAATAATCTTCCCTAAAACTTGATTTTAAACTAGTTTTAAATACTCTGATAGCAATAAGTCAAGCGAGGACATGCACTCTGTAGAATGCTGATGCACATCTCATTTGGACAACTTTGTGCCTCACAACACATGCACAGCGTGTGCCAAGAACCTATTAACGCACACTCTCTTGTAGCTAACTGGTATACCAATCAAGAGTCTCAATTTACTTTTCAGTCTACTTTTTTAGGAACCCAAAGGAATAGCGACATGGTTAAATGAGAATCCAGCCCTATGAGTCTAACGCCCTGCCATTATAAGGGGGCCTTAAAATTGGTGTAAAGCTCAGAATGGTGTAAAGAAGCCTTAGTATAAATGAGAATTAAGCCCAGAAGGGACCTTTATGATCCTCTAGCCTGACCTTTTGAGTAACACAGGCCAAAGAACAGTTAAGGGCAGTTTATTTTAGTTGATGCATGTCAATTCTCTTTTAAAACCATGGGCACAGAGTTGGAAGCGATATTGTGAGAAAGTTCTTCTCTGTAGGGAAAAGTAACTGGAAACAACTCTCAGGCTGATGTAAGCATTAAATACATGGGGAGTCTCTGTCCGGTAAGTGGCTTGCCCAAGCCAATTAATTTTGTGTGTCCCCCCCTTTATGTAAGCGATGTATGCATGAAAGGGGAAAGCAGGTCAGCCGCTCCAGCTTGCTACCATCTGCTTTTATTCAGAATTACTCAGGATCAGTGCCAGTGGGATCAGTGCCCATCTAGGGTTTTTTGTTTTGTTTTTTCCCCTCTCTTTACAATGAAGGCAACAGCAATTACTGTAAGTTCCCAAAAGTGCATGCAAATCACAACAACAACACAAAGCTGCTTTAGTCAGATGCTAGCATATTTAAGAATCCCACATACACTGTGAGAAAGATGATTTTGGCAAACAAATTTTGGACTGACTAGAGGGGAGTGAGGTTAGTATCCAGAAGACCCAAGAGTTTGTCTGGCATTCACTGTGGGGCCAAGGAGCTGCAGGATCAAGTCCCACCTGTGGTGCACAAGTGCCTTTGTGGGTCATCCAACACTTACTCAAAGTACAAGGAGCTCAAAAGTTCTGCAGGCAGAGAGCCACTTGGGGTGCTCAAACTCTCAAAGAGGGATAAGCTGAGGTCCAAAAAGAAGCTAAGTAAAATTCCATCTGGACCGCTCAACTCCTCTGGGGGTGAAGAGGAGACAGGTGGAGGGAGAAGATAAAAGTAAGGTATCACTGACCCTAGCAGAAACTAAGCGCCCTAAAAATGGCTCCACCCAAAATAAATAAAAAGGGTCTTAGGAGTATGGATGGTAACCTTAATTACACATTTGGAACTAGCTCCAAGTGGTTAAGAGTAGTTACTAGGGACAGGGATTTGCTTGCTCTGTTGCCTCATGTGCACAGTGCCTGGTAGGACAAGGAGTGCCAGAGGGAGCAATAATACTACTTTGTTCTTATCCAGAACCTTCCAACTAAATATATCAAAGCACATAAGTGCAGTGAGATGTAGACAACTATTCACTTAATTAGAATCCTGCTTGGAAGTTCCCTGACCCATGCACATTTAGGGCCATAAACTACAACAAAAGTGGAAGACTGTCCAAAATAAGTGTTCTCAGATTGCAGCTGTGCATTCTTTAACCATCCCAAATAATCTATGTTCGTACTGGAGTCTCTCTTCTGGATACACAGGGCTTAAGAAAAAATACCAGGAAAACAGACTGAGGCAGAGAAGTCTCTGAGTACAAGAAATGAAGCAGGGCTGTTGTGAGAACTATCTAATCCTAATGAAATATGGTAAATGAAGGGTCAACCAAACGGGCATGGAAATGTTCTACCTGAAGTTACTGTAAATGAAAAACCTACCTTACTAGGGAAAAAATAAAAGAGATACATGCACAGCCCCATAATGTTTGAAAATACATCCCAGAAAATACATGCCCAGGAAGTATGGGGAAGGGGTAGTGGGGGGTTGCCGCTAATATCAATGATTTATTTGTCCCAGCTCCCACAGCAATGGCTTGCAGAATGCCAGGAATCATCCGTAACATTCACCCCAATATTTTAAGAAAAAGCCTTTTCAATATCATTGCATTGTAGTTTATGATGCGAGATCCTGTGATGTTAAAAAAGCTCCTTCTCCCACCCCTTTTAAAGACACTTCCAGTTTGTCTTGTAGATCTTAAAATTATTTCTGGGGTTCTTGGGGCAGCAGTATGAACACTAAGTGTTGTGCTAACAACACATCAGTGATGGTTGAGAGGGCACTGGCCCTGAGAGCACCTATACTGTTGTATAGCCCATGGGAAGGAGACCCTGGAAGAATTCCACCATGATTTCAACAGCTTCCACCCCACCATCAACCTCAGCCTGGACCAATCTACATGGGAGGTCCACTTCCTAGACACCACAGTACAAATAAGCGATGGCCACGTTAACACCACCCTATACCGAAAACCCACCAACCGCTACGCCTACCTTCATGCCTCCAGCTTCCACCCCGGACACACCACACAATCCATCGTCTACAGCCAAGCACTGAGGTACAATCGCATCTGCTCCAACCCCTCAGACAGAGACCAACACCTACAAGATCTTCACCAAGCATTCTCAAAACTACGATACCCACACAAGGAAATAAAGAAACAAATCAACAGAGACAGACGTGTACCCAGAAGCCTCCTGCTACAAGACAGGCCCAAAAAAGAAACCAACAGAACTCCACTGGCCATCACCTACAGTCCTCAGCTTAAACCTCTCCAACGCATCATCAGTGATCTACAACCCATCCTGGACAATGATCCCTCACTTTCACAGACCTTGGGAGGCAGGCCAGTCCTCGCCCAAAGACAACCCGCCAACCTTAAGCATATTCTCACCAGCAACCACGCACCGCACCATAACAACTCTAACTCAGGAACCAACCCATGCAACAAACCTCGATGCCAACTCTGCCCACATATCTACACCAGCAACACCCTCACAGGACCTAACCAGATCAGCTACAACATCACCGGCTCATTCACCTGCATGCCCACCAATGTTATATATGCCATCATGTGCCAGCTGCCCCTCTGCTATGTACATTGGCCAAACTGGACAGTTACTACACAAGAGGATAAATGGACACAAGTCAGATATCAAGAATGGCAATATACAAAAACCTGTAGGAGAACACTTCAACCTCCCTGGCCACACAATAGCAGATGTAAAGGTAGCCATCTTACAGCAAAAAAACTTCAGGACCAGACTCCAAAGAGAAACTGCTGAGCTCCAGTTCATTTGCAAATTTGACACCATCAGATCAGGATTAAACAAAGACTGTGAATGGCTATCCAACTACAGAAGCAGTTTTTCCTCCCTTGGTGTTCACACCTCAACTGCTAGCAGAGCACCTCACCCTCCCTGATTGAACTAACCTTGTTATCTCCATACTAATTTATACCTGCCTCTGGAGATTTCCATTACTTGCATCTGAAGAAGTGAGGTTCTTCCCCACGAAAGCTTATGCTCCCAATACTTCTGTTAGTCTTAAAGGTGCCACAGGACCCTCTGTTGCTTTATACTGTTTTAAAGCAATTTTACATTTTCTAAGAATATCACCCTGAGCTGACTGTTCTTTATGCTTGTTTTTTCAGAAGGGACAATTTTTGGAAAGTTTGGTCAATTTTTAGCTGATTTTGAACTATCAAAACAAGTGCAGGTAGGGGAATGCAGGGCTGCATGTTCTTCTATTGCTCATATTTTTTCAGATGCTTCCTTCGCATTTGAATAAGTGTTTTTTTGTTTTGTTTTTTTAAATTCAACATTGGATGACTTGGAATTCATTTTTTAAAATACTCAGATTTCCTAAAACATCAAAATGATTATACAAGGTGTCACACAAGGGCGATTTGCCCACGTGGAAGTGTCTGAAAGTAGTGGGACTCCCTAGGATGGAAACCCAAATGACCTCACATGCTCCTTGCAGTCACTGGCAGTGCCTGCTGCTTAATCTCCTGTGGGAGGGGGATGACAGTTGGTGGGAGCATCTTTCCCAAGCTGGGGCCCCGAGGAGGGACCTGCAAGGCCTTACCTGCCCCCTGCAGTCACTGCTGCTCATCCTTTTCCTCCCACTTCCTATCAGTAGAATACACATCAGTGTGTATTTCAGTTATTCCACATTCAAATTAATATGTGAGGGAGCACAAGTTATTCTCATGCCTGAAAAGTAAGCCAAGCAACTGAATGGAATAAAACAATGTTAATGCCATGCTATGACTGACATTTTAAATGTACAAAAGTCAGGAAATTCAAAGTTATTGTTCCCAAAGCAACTGTAACTCAACCACATAGTAACTTTTATGCTTTTACACCACCTAGTGTTAAACAAATGACTACCGGTGGGCAAAGGGGCAGAGTTTTATTATAGTTGCTTTGGGAATCAGCTTTGTGTTTCCTGACTTATGTACATTTAAAATCTCTACCATAATATGTGATCTGTGAAGGAGATCACAAGTTGGAGAAATATTAGCTGTATATTGCTGATTAGCATCCTGATATCACTGTGATGGGCGCAGTATAAGAACTTAAATAGAACAGAACAGAGCAGGGATAAACAAGAAAAATTATGTGAAGTTCTACTTGAAATAAAATTGGCTACAAACTGCCTTAATTATAGCTGGTCAATTTCAGGACTTCAACTTCCAGTGTTGTGTCTCAGCAAATAGATCAAGAAACTGAAAATGTAGTGTGGGTTATTGAACTATTCTGATAGCCCATGTTGTCAGGTAGAAATAAAAGTTTTCTTAGTCTTACTTCTAAAGCGTGAAAGAACAACCCTGTCCTGCTTCACTGGACTATTTTTCAGGGTGACTATAGAAATCTTTAGTGAAAGTCTCCAGTGAAATCCAGCCCAAAAAAGAACGAGAAGGACATTAAAGAAAATCTAAACTTTCAGATAAATAGTTGTACAGAGTTTGACCAAAGCAGTTCCATATCCAAGGAAAATAAAAAAGGAATAATTCTAGCCTTTATCCTAATCTCCCTTCCTACTAATTTATGTTAGGGATTTGCCATATACCACAGTAGTTCTTGGAAAAACTAACTCAGAGGAATTTCTGGCTAATGAAGAGATGACAGTAAAGTAACAAAACTAAGTTACATTCATCATAGTCAATACAGAAATAAATTTTGTGAAATATTATGAAATGCAAGCCTGAGGAAAGAAAGATCCCACACTCATTGTGGAACAGGGGTTATGTAAGCAATTCATAGACTGTCTTGAGGACCACTTATCCTCCCATTCACCACTGCACAGACCACCTGTTCCCATTTAAAAGTGCACAACATCCATGTGGAAATCACAGCAATTACATACTCACAATTTTTCCATGTATTTATAGCTATGAATACAATTTACTAGCTGGAAATAGGGAGGAGGAGGAGGAGTTACTACCATGAGAAAAGTCCTCCACTGACCACCAAAACGTGGTTTGTGGGCCACATTTTGAGAACTTCTGCTATGGAAAATATTTAAAATGCTGATGCATCTAACTCTTGTTCTTCAGCTGTAAGTGATAAAGATTAAAAGAATTACATCCAAGCATGACACCTGTTTCGGGATTTAATTCAATTTAAGAATTCAGGGTTCTGTTAAAGGAAGCCTTAAAAATTCTTGTATTCTGGAAGCAATTGTTGTGGCTTGTGAAAATATATATTAACATATTACATTTATGGAAACATCTGTAGAGAATGGTAGAAAGATTAACGGATATATATATATACAGCGTGTGTATTTTTTCAACCACTGTCTCCATAATGTCTAGAGAACGTCCATATTTCAAATTAATGATACATTCAAGCTTTATTTTCAGCTATTAACTTCCAGGAGGCATCATTCTTTCAGACTTGACTTTGTAGATTTGTAATAGCCCTACTGAACTTCAACTTTCATTAGAAGAAACCTATCAATTTTTACATAGTTTCTCTAGCTAAAGAAAACACATGTTCCATGTGGACTGCAAAAGATTCTTAAACAACAAAAGAAGGCTATATTAGAAATACATTTATTATAAAATTCCAAAGAAGAATCTAATCTCTCTTGTGTCTATCTATTAAATAAAACAAAAAGCTTTTCATTAACAAATTTAAGTCCAAACTGTTTTCTTTCTTCTCCCAGCCAACCTCAGCTGCTTCAGGGCTATGATTTTCCTGAGTTCTGCTAAAAACCCACCCACTCTTCCTAGAAGGTATACAAAAATAACTGCAACGTTCCTACATGTTTATGCAAAAAATCATTGTTCCTCCTAATTCTGGCAAAGGCATTCACTTAACACTGACATTTAATAAGCAGGATGTGTTCACCTATAAAGGAACAGCTGTGCTTGGTTTTTAAATGCTGTATTTATTTAAACCCATATATGTTTATAGCTTTCCAGGTCTTCATTTCCCCTTTCCAAAGATTTGCGCCAATTTGGATCCTTTGTACTTAACTTCTGCATTGAATATGATGGTTCGGTACCATAAAGCTGATGTCGACAAAGCTTCGGCTTTAAGGTGACAAACAGTTTAAGTTTGTAACCCCTTTTGATTTTTATTGGATTATTAAACATGCATACACAGAATAATATTTAAATTATACTGGTGAATAACCTTTTTTCTTCCTAAAGAAAACTGACTTCTGCCATCTTGTGGTCAAACGTACAGATAGGAACACAGATATACTGGTGCGGGGGCATGCCCTTTGTTCTGTCCAACTAAATTAAAAAAAAAAAAAAGATTTCACAGAGCAAAATATTTTATTTTGAATTTTAAAAGAAAAAATTAGGACTTTAAAAACTGTATTTCCCATTTCCAGCCTTCATCAACTTCCTGGGGGAAAGCAAGGGCTGAGGATGCTACTTTGCTAATATTTGGAGCAGAAGCAGAAACACAAAAAAACACCGTGACACTGTGTGTGTGTTAACAGAAGTGTCCCTTCCTTCTGCTCCCTCTCCTAAGGGCTCAATTTGAAGAGACTCCTACCACTGCTAGAGGAGCAATAGGCCTGTTGTCTGATTTGGGGACATGAGAGCAGAAAGACCGGGTGGCTCTGGTTGCAGGGAGGGGCTTGGAGGAGAAAGGATGCCAGACAACTCCCCTCCTCCATTTTTATGTGCTCATCCATAACTTATTGCAAAATTCACATTCTGAGACTCTCACATTGAGACTTTCCATTTGGTCTCTGGTCAAAAGGCGATTTTTATTTATTTATTTATTTTAAATGTGAGCAAAATCCTTAAGACATTTTGAGTTTTGGGAAAAATACACTAGTTATACCGTCCTTCTCTAGATTCCAAATGGGTTTTAGTCCTTTAGTTTTCTGCATTTTTTAAATGGAAAGGGCTAAAAAAGTCCCGAGTTAGCTGACTTAAAGTAGAATGTGTGCTTAAACCGCCAACGCATACTTTGCTAAATGTACACTTAGGACACAATGCTCACATGCACAGCACATTTCTCAAAAGCACAAACACTCAGATTTAATGAGCTTTCCTATCATGTATGCACAGTAGCAATCTTTTAGATCATTCATAACTATTTTTTTAAGCCCACTGTTATGGATTTAACCCCCAAGTCCTATGAGTATAAGGAGGTTAATTGTAGGCACAGGGCTCTTCAAAGAGGATGATTTACAGAGGCAGTTTCAAACTTCTGTAAATAAATTATTAAGGCAAATATCTTAGTAAGTTGCATAACTTGATTACACATTTGTAAATATTAAATGCAAAAGGTATTTGTTAATACAGTGTTGAGATTTCAGTTAAAATTTTAAAAATAATAAATGCAGAAATTAAGGTACCTACAGCAACGTTAACTTCGGACATATTGTACGTAAGAGTATCTTCAATTATTATAATTGCTACGTGTCTTAATTAACATTGCTACAGCAAAGTTAAATTTAAAAAAACCCAACATGGATGTCAAATTTAACTGCGAACCCTTAAGACTTGCATGTACAAAAGTGTTTGCATTTAATTTTTGGTTTTGCCTTATTTTTATGTCTAATCCAGTTGTAAAACACATTTAATTATTTGTCTCAGTAAAAATATAGCAATAATCTGCCCATAGCATGTTAGCTAAATATCAGGTTGACCCATAGTATATCTGAAATACATCTACATAATACTTTTATCAATCATAATCAAAATGATCTCTTCTATAGCACATTTATCCATAGATGATATAGCACTTTATATTGGGTAAGAATAATTCTGTATTATATATTAGCTGGCACTATCTCAGAACAGGCATAACTGGTACTGCTCTGTTCTCTTCATCTTCCCCTGACCTTAAGTTTGCTTCATCCTCTCTTGAGCAACAGCATATGCTCTGCTGTTATAACAACAATATTTTTGGTGGCGACTGGGACTAACACAGTTCAGTAAACTAAAACCATTTGCATATTGTAAAGCTATGGGCTAAGAAACATTAAAGTAAGAAATAAATATTTGATCCAAAGAGTTCTGATTTTTTATCTATAGAACTAAGTGATTCCAACAATACCTTGCTCATCCAAACTGGATCAGTACTGTGTACGCAGAGACCTATATATGTATATAGACATCTGGATACTGTTTGGACTCAGTTGTGATAAAAATAGGTATCAAATATAGAAATGTACAGTAAAAGTGTATGAAGAGCAAAACAGAGTGGTAGATTTCAGTGCCTGTACTTTAATATCAGAATAGATGCTTAAAGACATGGATTTACCTTGCTGCTGTGTTACTTCAGATTTATTTCTCACACGAATGACTCGGGATCGTACTGGTTCAACTTGCACAACCTTTTGGCTCTGCTTCTGTATATCAGTTATTAAAACCATGTTATAATTCTGATTTTTATTAAAAATACAATAAAAACAAATGCAGTTTTAAGAACTATTTACTTAGCACTCAGAATTGCGAAAAGATTCATAACTTCTTGGTCTCCATTTCAATTTTCAAAGAATTCAACCCTAATTTGCCTTTTGTAACCATTTATTTTCTTTGACAACAAACAGCATGGCAAGCTGTTCTCTGATGTGATTCCCATGTAGTCAGTAGAGATGAGCAGGCACCATTTACAGCTGAAGACACGGGGGCCCTCAATTTTTAATCAAAGGATGTGACAGGAACAACTTGTCAGGGGTTCCTTTGACTCATTCCTCTGCAACCAAGAACTTCCTCTTTCTCCTGTTTACAGGAATTGAAGGGTCTTGGAGGAAAAAAAATTCAGCTGCTTCCTCTAAATTGAAAACCCGGTATAGACTGAAGTAGTCTTTAAGACTACTTCCTGGAATCCTCCTCAAGGCCCATCTCTGCCACAACACTTAGATAAATCAGTTAATGACTAGGCTGAAGGACAGACAGATCAGGATAGTTCACTCTTATAACAAAAAATGCAAAGTATATACAAAGTTACATCCCCTCTACCAATGCCCTTCATATGTTGTTCATCTATTTTTATTGTAAGCTCTTTGGGGCAGGGACTGTGGCACAGAGCCATCCTGTTAGATAAACGGACTGTCCATAAGAAATGCAGAGCACGGTAGGAAGTAGATTGCAAAGAAACCTGAAAACATACAGAGTTTAAGAATTAGCTGAGAAAAATGCTAAATCCAGTTTATCAATTACATTGTTCATGTAATAGTTGAATAAAAGCATTCACGGGGCCATGTCTTCATATGTATTTGAGGCCCAATTCTGCTTGGGGCCTTTGGATGCTACTGCACTATAACTATAAAATAATAATAGAATTTCCTTGATTTTGGCTGCAGCTCAGGCTCATACACTTTAGTCAGCAGAGAGTCTGTCCAGAGGACACGGAGGAAAAGCAGTAGCGATATCTTGCCCCCAAGACTAAAAGAAGGAAAGGTAAGGAGTAACTTGTTCTTGTAAAATCCCTGCTTTATTGCTTAGAGCTAAGACATCCACTTCAGGTGGACCCCCACAGATATTGTTTGCGAAGTGCTCAATGTCGTACAAGATACAAAGTTAGTCCCTGTCCCTCGAGAAACCCATTTGCAGTGACTGATGAGCTCAGAGAAGAAACACTTACTGGGGGTTCTGGAGCCAACTAGTTAGTACAAGCTCTAAGATACTATCTACCTATCTTAGGTATCCATCACCTTATCTGAGTACTAGGCTACCACGGGTTTAGCACAGGGTGGGCCAACATATCACTGCAGGAGGATGAGGTCTCCTTGGCTGACCTGTGGTCTAGAAGAGTCTCCTGCACTGTAACTTTGCCTGCCACATCAATTTAAAAGGTAAATTTTCCTCCTGCACTTGCTCTTTTTATCTAGCTGCTTTGAACAGCAACAGAGTTCCTAACCATTTACAAGCAATGCACAAATGCTATGCATACTTTACCTCTGGAAAATCTTCTGATAGAGATGTTAGTCTGTCATTTGCTTGTGCTGTTTGAGGAGCAGGGTTTAAGAGTGGCTGAGACTCCAATTCAGCCATGCTCATTGGACCATGACTAACATCTGCAGCATCTCCAAGAAGTTCTGCTGAGATTATAAAACATAAACAAACCTTAATGGGGAAAAAGAATCCCTGGTAAATCCAAATTAGATCCACAGTCTCCCAACTACCTCATGTTTGTACCTAGGCTCATCAATGAGACATTCCATAATGAAGTGAATGATTCTCTCTCTACCCACTCATGTTTTCAGTAGAGCTCAGATTAACAAGGTGGTGGCTCTTTTTATTTCTTTGTGTATGTACCAACAGCAGAGCTCTCTGTACAGCATGGTGGGGTAATGAGGGTTTTTTTTAAGTTGTTCAATGTGAGGTTTTTTAAATTGGTATTTAGAACTCCCCAGGCTTTCCATCAGTATAAAATAATTTTAAAGCTGGTGACATTTTAGGCAGAAGCTAATTAACAATACCCTTTTAATTTTCCTTGATGAAAGGAGAAAGAAAAAATCTCAATGGAAGTGAGGGAAACAGTTTTATGATCTGTAGATTTCTAACTTGGGTAGACCTTAATGCTGGCTCCTGAGTGGTTACAGTTCATCATGTCACTATGTACTTAATGAGCTTTATTCCTCTTAATGGAATGAGAGATTGGAAAGGCTTCTTCATTAAAGTGTTTCATTTTACTGTGTGAATGAATAGAAACCTATGAACAGTAATTGAAAAAAAAAAAAAAAAAAGTAATTTGCTATGTAGTCCATACAGTTTATCACACTTGTGCAGCCTGCATGTACATTAAGCATCTTTATGAAAAGTATGCTTACAGTTCATGAACTAACTTTGTAGACCACAGTTATCTCACTAAAACTAAAACACTAGTCTGAAACCTAATTAGTGTAAAATATTGCGCTTGGGCTGAGACTTTGTATGACATATTTCAGCCTGTGGCTAATTTTTATAGCCAAATTATTAAGCACTGAATACAGAGATATATAATGGAAATGCTGATAGACCTTTAACTATTTTACGGTGAGTCAAGTAGGCAACACTATAATTTCTAAGCTCTTGGAATAGACATCAAGTTTCTATTATACGAATAAAATCAGGTCACAAGACTGAAGATATATTTCTATGGTCTACAGTAATCTAAGATATATCAATAACAAGCGAGTGACTCATGCACTTGATGTACAAGTTCAATACCTATTGTAAGAGGATATGACTGACAATTCACATCTTTCAGTATGCACATGTAGAGTTACGCATGGAAATATATGACCCTTTATAGCCAGGTGATGTAATGGTTATTTAGTTTTACTGTTAAATATAACTCTTGTAGACTACACCAGAGGCACTGAGACTGTAAGAAAAATGGCACTTAACCCTAGCTGTTGACAGACTGATGGATGGATCCACTCACACAACACATTAGGTATACTGAGGAATTAGCTGATAAATGGCAACAATTCAAAGGTGATCATCAATAGTTTCATTTTTTTCCTGGAAGAGATTATTTTAACTTGAACAGTTTCTGTGCCGTCTTTGGTTGCACTGCCAAAGCTATTAGGAAACAAGATCTTTTATTCCTCCTTAGTACTAAAATACTGTTTAAGTCAGAAGTAAGTAGGCCCCAGCTTTCCTAGAAGGTTATTTTCTTAGCAATGCTCTCTGAATAGCTTTGCTCAATGTTCAGTGGCGGTCAAAATGCAAACAGAAAGTTACAATGTATTAAAGAGATGTAAAAATAACACTGGAAATATTATCTAAAACAATAGTACATCCCCATTTGTAATGGGGTCCACTTTAATCAAAAATGACGTAGCAGAAATAGCAGTGATTCAGAGACAGAAAACAAAATGGCTGCCTTAAAGGATCAATTTATCCTAGAGAACACCAATTCAAATCTGGTCCAAGTCAACAATGACCAAAAGCTCTTAGCTGATAGTGATTACATGAAATGTGTGAACTGAGTTGGCATCTCTGTCCATTTCCTATTGGACAAATGTCCACAATACAAAGTCATGATCCCAAAAAGCAACAGTTGCTCCTCTCCTGACAGTCTCATCAGAGGTGTCAAAGTTTAAATCAACATGTAAACTGAATTACCTTCTCATCTCTAGAGCTACTTGTCTTGTCTACACCCAAGCTTGCACTAGTATAACTACACTGATTTAGCTGAATCAGTGCAAGGTTGTGTGTAGACACTCGTATTTTGGTTTCAGAATGTCAGTTTAGCCTAATTTGGTTTTAAGCCAAACCAAAATAAACCAGACTTGACTGAAATAGGAATGTCTATGCGCAAACTTGCCGCAGTTTAAATCAGTTTAAAAAAATGCAACTTTAGTTAAACCTGTGCAAGCTTAAGTAGAGCCAAGGTGAAAAAGGATGGGCCAGTGGCTAGGGTGCTAGTTTGGGACTACAGAGATTTGGGCTCAATTCCCGGCTCTGCCACACTTCCTGCATGACCTTGGGCAAGCCCCTTTGGCTCTGATCCTCAGCTCCACATCTGCAAAACATCTGGGAATGACAGAACAGCACTATCTCACAGGAATATTTGAGGATACAATACATTAAAGACTGCAAGGTGCTCAGGTACGATGGTGATGGGGGCAATACAAGTATCAGAAAGAGAGAGGGGGCAAGCAGCATGTAAAAGCTCGCACTGCCAGTACTATACCGGTTTTATGGACTTTAGCTTCAAGGACTGTTTGTTAATCTAGCACTTATGGTAATTAAATTCACCCTTAAAGAACAGAAGACACATGACAACTAGGTTTTGTGTAAGTAAAGGACTATTTGGCACTATTCTATTTAATACTGCATAATCCTTTAGTGAATGCCACATGTCACCAACAAGATTGAAGATGCTGCTTGAGACATGCCAAAACATTCAAACTCCACCCTGCTAAACTGGGAAAGACACAATCCAGATTGAGGTAAAGAGAGGTGCCTTGGTTTTTAGTTACTGGAGATGGAAAAACTGGAAGCCTGATGGAATCAGTTAAGGCCATTGCCAGCATAAATGGAAAACAGACTTATAACAATTCATAAGGAACAACTAGATCACTAACTTCCTTCCATCTAACCCCTCCTCCTATGAAAGGTTTCAGAGAGGAGAATATGGGCTTATTTTCTCCCAGTAGATGTGGGGGGAACAGCAAGTGCAGCTTAACTAGAAAAATGACCAACTATTGGCAACAAATATCAAGAACACTCCTCCCTTCAATAGGTTTGAAAATGTTTTAGCCACTAATGTGGGAAAAGGCAGTTTTCAACACCTAGCAGAGACAGTATGCAAGACCCTTCATCATACCAGGTGGTGTTCAACACCATGTTCCAAAAAATGTGCTCAACACAGTTCCAGTCTGTCCGCACTACATTCAGATACATTTTCCATCCCATCATGGTCTCCAGTAGACAATACTGAGGAAAGATCATGTTCTAGCTTATACCTGTAACCCTGTCACACTCTCCTGGTGATGGTACACGGTGGGGTCTCTGTTCAGTAACCAGGCCAGTCACCTGGTCTGTATAAACTGAATGTCCCATTAGAATACTTTCTGCTGCTCTAGTCAGTCTAGGTCTTTGGCCTTCACTAAGTTCTCCAACACTATTATCAGAATCCTAGAGAAAACAGAGAAACACATTCAATGAATCACAACAGCTCTCTTTCAAACTATGTAATACTGTTTAAATACAATATTCTTTAACATACATGTACACTACCTATGCTGTAAAGAAGACTGCAACCTGAAAGACTGACACGTGACTGCCATAAACTTCTTGCCCTTTCAAAATGGCCAGACAAAGCATGGCCAGACATTTCTGGAATACTTCTAAATGTTCACATAGTGGAGACTGGTATATATGATGTTACGTACAGCAAAAAAATTGATTATAAATGGAAGAGAATTTTAAGTACTTAGAAGCCTGGAGTAGAACCAGCATTCTCCACAGAAGAATTTCCTTCTGGGGCAAGAGGTTGGATAAAACTTTTATTTTTTCCATAAGCAAAAGAAACTTCAGATTTTTTACCTTCTTTGTATCATAAAATATCATTTCAGAATGTCTAGTATTTTTGCTTTAATTCCAAATAGCAATGAAAAGGAAATAAGATACCTCAGAGTGGTAAATTACTTCTTGTAAAGCAACTGGTGCCTGATTTAGTTTAGCAAAAAGAGAGAGAACCGGATCTCTGTGGTATCCCCTATGGGGTCTTCTCATGACCTGTCCTTCACTGGGAGGATCGTAATCCTAAAATAAAATTAAAAAATGTTTTAGTAGTCAGATCATCCTTAGTGTAGAGTTAACTGTACATTATTTTTATAAAGCGTCTCCATATTTTACTACAGTTACCAATATTAAAAACTTTTGTAATCAAAGTACAAACATTTCATAACAGGGAGACTGGCAGCAGAGCTTCCTCTCTTTAGCAAAAGAAGGGCACAATCAATATATTAAGAATTCTGATACACAAGACCTTAACAGTTTGAGACAGAAAAGACCTATTAGACCATAAAGTCCTATCCCCCAGCAAATGCATAATATAGCCCAGATGCAGAATCTGGTATTGAAATTATTATTAAAGCTAATGTTAAAATTATATAATACATAGGTTAAGAAAAGAGTGTCTGTACATCTGGGTATAGTGCTTA
>NW_020664540.1:10025806-10046645 GCF_002925995.2 Terrapene triunguis
GTAATAAATTATTAGGGGTGACCTGTAACAGAAATAGGAATTGTGCCAGAAAACTCACTTCTAAAACATGTTTCTACTCAGAAAAGATAAAGGCAAACTCTTCCATTCTTTAAGTATGAAACTCCTTTTAAATAAATATTTTAACTAGAGTCAAAAGTGAGTAAAATAAACTTTTTTCATTTCAGTAAGTTACATGTGATGAGAAGTATCATATGACAGGGGGAATAATAATGCTCTGCCATTTTGCTTAATATATCATTTAAGTGGGAAAAAATGAAATTTGGGTAAATAATACTGTATTTCATATAAGCTGTTTGAGTGCTAAGTATGTATTACAGATTAGATTAAATGTTTGAGTAATTCCACTTTTAATCCAACTATGAAAGTCTTCCAAGCAAGGCAGTAGGAAAAGAGATCTCTTAAAAGGACTCTCTAAAATATAGTGGGTGCTATTCATGTGTAACTGCCTTATGAATTAATTGTATGAACTGTATATTTTCTCTTTGGAAGTTTGAATTCTCTTCAATATTTTATAGCTCAGCAGTCCATTTCTTTCATGAAGTTTAAATAAGTGGATAAGTTTATCAGAGAACATCTTATCTAATAAACTTCTCCAGCTAAGGTACTATGCTCAATTCAATTTCCTACTCAACTATTTCCTTACCATTTCATTTGCATCATGTAGCGTGCTAGTTAAACTTTCACTGAGGTTTGGAAGAGACAGTCCTCCTTCTGCTAACGCTGAAAATAAAAATTGTGGGTTTTTTTAAAGTTACAAGCAGAAAATATCCATTTTTATGACACGCAAGTTAATGCCATATTTTTCCTTGTTTGCAGCACAATGCTCTAATAAGGTTACAAATTTCTATCTATCAAATGTCTCTCACTCATAAGAACAGATTTTTAGTCAACAACAAAAACATTCTGACACTTTGGAAATGTAAAAAATGTGCCTTCATTACAATTTGTTCCTGGTACTTGTGCAAGACAGAATAATCCAGCATTTCAGAAATGCAGCCATGCAGCCACTAGGGGCTTTTTGTGCGGCCAGAGCCTCCTGGGCGGTGATTAGGGGGGCAAAGTCGTGTTAACAAACATAGAAATATCACTTTTCACAGAAACAGACTTACTAGCTAGCAAATCTAAAAAAAGAAAAGAAAAAAGCAACAAAAAAGACAACAACATGCAAAGCACATCATTTGTTTCTATTTTGTTTAGGTTCAGTTAAAAAAATAGAGACAACTGTACATTATTTTTATTATTGATTCTGCAATAAAACCCTACATAAATAAATTACAATGATTTGGACATGTACATGCACATATTTATTTGTTTTCCTAACGTTAATTGAGTATTTTAGGAAAAATTGCCAGAGTGGCCACCAGCAAGAGTTGGTGGCCACCAAAAAATGTCTTGTGAGACCCCCTGGAATAAACTAAACGAGTTCTTATGTCAGTAAGATTAAGTTAATTAGTTTAATTATTTTCTTTCATTTATTTACAATTCATAAGCAAACACTTATTTCATTCTGAGATGAGAAAAAATGATGAAGTATCTTACATGTGCCCAGAAACTTGAACAGAAAGTTAAGGAGTACAGACACAGTACACTCTCACTGTAGGCTTACCAGAAAAAATATGAAATGGAATGCTCTTCTATTAAATTTTGAGAGTCACTTTCACATGAACAGCAAAGAAAAACATGTTTAAACCAACCCTAAACTAAACAGATTCTTGAAAGTTAAATTACCTTTTGCAGCCACCAACTGTCCATAGCTAAATAAGACCTCGCCTTCTGAGATAGGCTTGTCTGCAGTTTCTGTTTCCGTGACAGTCAGGCTGCTTTCATGTGTTGATGGGCCAGAACTGGGAGCATGCACAGGAGATGGAACCCTTGGTTCACAAGGAAGTGACTCAAAGTGTCTAATTGGTTCAGGAGAAGGTAAAATCAACATCTCTGGTTCTTCATCTTTAGCCACCGACATTACACTAAAAATGTAAGAAAATATTTTGTTACTGCACCAAAATACACTGCACTAAATCTTAAACTCAACATTGTAAAGAAATTCTAATGTACAACGCCTTTATTAAAAGAAGGAGCACAGTATTTCATGGACTGATCTGAATAAAAAATAAAAAATAACCTTAACAATGAGCTCTAATTATCTAACTAAAAATTTGCTTATTGTGTTTTGTCATAAAGAAGTTACTTCCATTAACATAGCAGCAAAAATAGTTCCCCATTTGGTAAAACGATAACAAAAAAGCACTTCAACAGAGCAAAATCTGTTACTAGCAGTTGTAACAAGAACCGGCTTACTAAATATCTTGTCAAATACGATTACAAACAAGTATTGATAAAATCTGGAGGAGGTCCTGATTTTCTTATACCTGTTATATAAATCAGCCTCCTATTCTATTTACTGAATTGTTTATCCCAACACTTCATGATATATACATACAGTATGTCCCTAAAGTTATTTACTATACAGGAAAAAAAGGCAAAATTACTTGAAGAGAAATTAGATAATATATTGATTGTTATAACTCACACAGCTCTTGGATGGAGAATTTCTTCATTCAAAGGACTGGGTTTTTCCTCATCCAGAGGAAGTTCAGCATCACCCCATGGATTTGGAGGTTTTGGGCTTCCCATTCTTGTTGCATCAGAGCCATGTTCTGATACAGGAGGGCTTGGAGTAGTTACTCTAAGAGGTGTATCAACTGGAGTAGCAGCAGGTGTGCCAATAGGAGTAGTGGCAGCTGGAATGTCAAATCCTACACATAGGAAATCAATCACAAAATTCAGACTGGCAAGTAAAACAACAAGTAATCCTCAGGCAAGGTCAAGTTATTTTGTTTCATAAGGCTTTCATATCTTACCTGAAAACATTCCAGTAGTTGTGGGGACTAAACTAATTTAAATAAATGGTTAGCATTTAGCAGGATTAGACAATTGCCTATAGCTCCCATTGACTTCAATGTGATTTGTGGGTGCTCAGCACTTCTGAAAGCCAACCCAATCTAATTTGGATGCTTAAACATGGATTTAACAACATTAGGCATAGATAAAGACGCAAAGGTCAGCCATTTCTCTGACATGGTGAGAGGAAAAGGGATGACTCCCAGAGACAATGCCAATGCAAATTCTGTCTGGTCAAGGCACAACTGATGCCCAATGGAAAACAAAAAAGCATATATTTTAAACAAATTAGCTCAAACCTTTTAAACTATGTGAGTTTCCACCTGCTCTCTCAGTGGAAACACAGACCCAACAGTGGTTATTCTCTGAGATAGTATCTTTGGGGGAGAAAATATTCCATGCCATAAATTAAAGTCAATAGATGTCAGTACACTTGTTCCATCTCATGTTTAAAGATCATTTTCATTACCTTTTTCTGTCATTTGTTCTTGTTCCCCAACATCTCCACCGATTTCTGTCACAGATGGAGAAGAAACTGGAGTTTTTACTGGAGTTGGTTCTTTTTCAGGAAGTGGTGTATGAGGTGGTGTAGCCAATGGAGTAGACACCACAGACTCCTGAAAAAAATAAAAGAAGAAAAAGACATATCATTGAAAATCCAGTAACACTGAGTGTTTTTTCCATTTAAATATGACCTCCTGGAACTCTTCCTAGCAAGCAAGAGGACTTGAAAAACCTTATCTGAAGATAACTTGATCAGACTCCAGTGTCAGAAGTCAGAAATCCTGGCTCAAGGTACAACAAGATGCCTTCATTCAGTGATCAAATGTTTCAATCTGCAGCCTGTTGGAATTAGTCATTCCTCTCGCCACCAAAAGAGGAAGCAAATTTGTCTCTACCAATAAATAACTCTGCTCTCCATGTAACCTTGTCTCTCCTAAGTTTGTTCAGAATTGCTGCCACCAGAGGACATCTTGGAAGAGTGTAACTGAAGTTCTACACATCCTAAACAAGGCAAGTTTGGTCCTCCACTCCCTCATCCATAGAGCACTCATAGAGATTGATAACTGTAGGATAACTCCCTTAAATATGGATAATCAAATCCCAATATTACTATTCCCCTCCTTCAGAGACCAATTTTATGTGCACAGCATTTTAAAAATAAATGTAGCAAACTGCAAAAGAACTCAAGTTTTGAAAACTGAAATTGGTTTAAATCTTGTTACTTATTGGGACTTACTGTAACTAAGAAGCCACAAAGTGCTTGTTCTGATTCAGAATCGCTTTTCAATGTCTTCAGATTGCACATAACCAAAATCCCGGGATTAAAAAAATAAATCCTAACACCCTCATAACTACAACTGGAAACGATAAAAAAATTCACTCTTACTGGCAAGACTGTTGTGCTTTGAAGAACATTTGCAGCAGGAACTGCTTTCTGAGCCTCCCTGTCACCCAGCATGACGGCAATAGTCTCAGTAAGAGCTTCATTCACAAAATGACTAATCATTTCTGAGTTCACTGGCACACCAGCGCTGACAAAGAGCTGGAATCCTCCACCACCTGCTGCCTCAACTAAAAAAGAACACACACAAAACCCAAATTCAAATTTTACTTCTTGATATGGAATGTATCATACTGCAGAGATATAACAATATGCTTAGCAATTTGCATCTTCAAAGAACTTTACATACATTAATGAACTCTCAAGCACTCGTGAGAAAGTATTATTCCTATTTTACAGATGAGGAAACTGAGGCAGATGACTTGTCGAAGGCCGCAGAGGGAGTCAGTGTAAGGGCTGAGGTGAGACTGTGGGAGTCCCTATGTCTCTCTCTAATGTATGTTTATAAGGCAGGCATTTATTTGATATGCCATTCTTCACAAGAGAGATAAAGACAGTCACCCTTGTAGTCTAGCAAAAGTACAATGCGCAGCTGCACTTCGATTTGCATGGAAGGAGGTCTACCAGAATTTGTTTGCAAAGCTGGCCCATTTGTGGAATGTTCTTTATCAATTAATCAGGGTATTTTGCTTTTATTGGCCTACTGACCCCTTTCTTCACCTCCGCATGTGCACAAACACACATCTTTTCTGTGCATTAGTTGATCAGTTTTGTACGTTTAACACCTCTTACGGCTTAGACAGTTAAAACTCCCTAACCAAGCTGTTAAAATACCTTTTAGCCCAAATTTGAGATGGATAGCCTTTGGTCCCATCTGCCTTCAGGCTGGAAAGCAACTGAGAACAACTACAATTCCTACTTACCAATGTCAGAGGTTACAGCCTCACTCTCTTCGCTCTCTGATGCACTCACCCTGGGCACTCTTTCCTGCTGGACGGGGTACATCCCGCTAATAATTCGTGCCATTACTTCTTGTTCCACCCTGACAAAACAAAACTTTTGTATTTCTACCAGCAGGCTCTGAGACAGCCAAATTGACGGCATTCTCAATATATGGGGAAAACTTAATAAGACAAAGGGAAATAGTTCAAAAAAAATACTTGTGTTGATTATGTATTTCTTGCTGCTATTTTATTACCTTCACCCTGACAGGAAACTCACCAGCTAATCAACCTATTTTCTAAAGTTTCCCTCCTTTCAATGATTTCATCCAGAATATCAGCTGGCTGTTGAGAAGCAGGAGCAGCTGGGGGAAATGGAGGGCCATTATATTTTGGAGAAACAACTTCCGTTTGTCTATTAAATTCCAGGATTGGTTCAGACAATTCTGGGATTCCATCCTCCTCCTCCTGATCCTAATTACAATAAAAGCAAAGAGACAGCCTTAAGGATTTTTGCTTTATAAAATAGTTACAGTTGTGTTATACCATACTACGCACACGCTTTCCTTTAACCATTTTGCAGTTAATATACAATATTTCAAGACTACCGACCCATAAATCTGTGCAGTTACAGTGGTACAGAAGTCATTACATAAACAGGATCTGGGTCTCCTGCCTGGGGTGCATGAGGCAGGAAGATAAAGGATAACTGCAATACCTCGGAAATGTACTTGCAACATTTTAACTGAAGAAACAATGTGTGAGGTAGTATATTTTATTGGACCAACCTCTGTTGGTGAAAGAGACAAGCTTTTGAGATTACACAGAGCTCTTCTTTAGTTCTGGGAAAGGTACTCAGTGTCACAGCTAAACACAAGGTGGAACAGACAAGGAGTAAACACATGTTGCAAGAGGCTAATTAAGATGAAGCAGGCGGTTAACAGCTCTACAGTCATAGGATAAAAGGAGGATTACTGGGTTACAGATTGTTGTAATGAGCCATAAATCCAATGTCTTTATTAAGTTCATGATTTTTAGTGTCTAAAAGAGTTATTAATTTTAAGTTCTTGTGTTTGTCTTCTGAAGGTGTTGTGCGAGGTCAGATATGAAGTGATCATTTTGTGAAAAGCAGTCACCCATGGGTGATAGGGTGTTTTTTTCTTTTATCATTTTTCTGTGTGAGTTCACTCGAGAGCGTAGAGATTGTCTGGTTTCACCCCATAATTTTTATTAGGGTGGGACACTGACAGACCAGGTGCCAGCTCATGACAAGGCCACTAGGCCTCACTGAGCACTGACAAAAGCATAGCTGGGAACCAGTCTGGCTCACCTGTGTGTTAGTATTATTAAAATAGACATTAAGTTGATAAGAATGTGTATACTTTTTAGACTTGATGAAACACCTGTAGGATGCTGCATGTATTGATCTCATTTATAAATTCTCTAGCCCGGGGTCGGCAACCTTTCAGAAGTGGGGTGCCGAGTCTTCATTTATTCATTCTAATTTAAGGTTTCGCGTGCCAGTAATACATTTTAACGTTTTTAGAAGGTCTCTTTCTATAAGTCTATAATATATAACTAAACTATTGTTGTATGTAAAGTAAATAAGGTTTTTAAAATGTTTAAGAAGCTTCATTTAAAATTAAATTAAAATGCAGAGCCCCCCGGACCGGTGGCCAGGACCCGGGCGGTGTGAGTACCACTGAAAATGAGCTTGCGTGCCGCCTTTGGCACAGGTGCCATAGGTTGCCTATCCCTGCTCTAGCCCATGGTATAAAGTTACATTGGGTGTTTTCATTGTAAACCTCGGTAACTGTGTAACTCACCAAGAAAGAAGCATTAATTAGTGTAAAGTGCTGGTCCTGCACACAGGAAGGTCCACGGAAACCAAATGATTGTGAAACATCAAAGGACAAAAGACTTTCTTGATTGCCCACCCTCCCCCCACTCCATACACGAAGAGGAGACTGGAGCCAACACTTGTTCCATCCGTTTGAACTCTGGGGGAAGGAAATAAAAATCCCTGACCAGAAAGAACTGCATCACTGTGCTGCTTGGAATTTGGAGAGGGCAACATTTCTAAGCATAAGCAAGGCATCACCAAGCTACTTATCTTGGGTTAACCCTAAAGGGCATATAGAGCTTGCACATTACAGTAGCATCTATTACTTTTTGAAATCTAAGAATGTTACTCATTTGTGTGTGTATGTTTGTCTGCTTTAACCTTGTAAATAACACTCATTTCTTTTTCCTAGTTAATAAACCTTTAGTTAGTTTAATATAGGACTGGCTACAAGCTTTGTCTTTGGTGAAAGATCTAAGGTACAACTGACCTGGGGTAAGTGATTGGTCCTTTGGGACTGGGAGTAACACTAAAAATCACAGCAATATTCAGGTAAGTGACCATCTATCACAAAGGCAGGCTTGCCTAAGTGGCAAGATAGACCACACTGGCCAATGGGACTGTCTGTAACTCCATGTAAAGGCTTTTGTAGTGCGTGAGGAGTTCACACTTGATACTTGGTTAGTGAAATCTAAGGATAGAACACAGAACCAGTTTGGGTTTTGTGCCCTGTTTCTTAACAGTCTGCCCTGAGGTTGGCACTCATGCTTGTGAGCCACTCTAGACAGCTTGACATAGGGCATTTAGTGCACTGGATGAGGTACACCACATGTTTTGATAGGAATGTGTAGGACCCCTGGATCTTGAAAGGTGTGCTGTGGAGAGTATTGATCATATGGAGATAGGTCTGCAGGTTTTGCATCTGTTGTTATGGCTCCACTACCTATCCATCAATCTCCCTCTCAAACACACCCACACCAGTACCAACTTCCTGGACACCACCATCAACTTCAACAATAGAACTCTACAGGCAACTATATAAAAGAAACCCACTGATCACCATACCTACCTTCACAGATCTACTTACCACCCCAAACACACCAAGAAAGCTTTTATCTACAGCCAGGCACTCAAACAACAGAGAATATGCTCCAAGGAGAAAGTCCTGGATACATACCTCAACACTCCTAAAACTGCCTTCACTCAAACAAAGTCACTCCACCAAAGAAGTAGATTGCATCAAGGAACGGGCCAACAAAATGCCCTGAGAGAACCCGTTTTAATACAGGAAAAATAAACCCACTGACCAAACACCCATAGTTGTCACCTACCATCCCACACTGGAACCCAGGCAGGGTATTGTTAAACAATTAGGAGATAGGATATCTCCAATTATGACTGATGCTCAATGGGGACTACCTGAACCCCCTCTTCCGGCTTTCAAACAACCCTCCCACCTCACCCTGCTCATCATCAAAAGCAAGCTCCCCAGAGACCAGGACATACCAACTCAAAGCAGCACCAGACCCTGCCAGAACAACAGATGCAAAACCTACAGACATATCTCCACTACTGTGGTGACCAATATTGCCCACAACACACCTTTCAAGATCATGGGGTCCTACACACGCGGTGTACCTCATCCAGTGCACTAAATGCCCCAATAACAACTATGTGGGTGAAACCAGACAATCACTACACACTCAAATGAACTCACACAGAAAAATGACAAAAGACAAAAACACCCAATCACCCGTGAGCAAACACTTTTCACAAAATGATCATTTCACATCTGATCACGCAGTCTTCATCCTCAATAGAAACCTGCGCAACACCTTCAAAAGATGAGCCTGGGAACTTGGATTCATAATTCTGCTACATACCAAAAATTATGAACTTACTAAAGACTCTGGATTTATGGCTCATTACAGCAATCTGTAACCCACTTATCCTCCTTCTGTCCTAGGGGTGTTAACTGTCCAGTTCTTCTTGAATAGTCTCTTGCAACATGTGTTCCACTTATCTATTCCACTTTGTATTTAGCTGTGACACTCAAGAACCTTTCCCAGACCTGAAGAAGAGCTCTGTGTAAGCTCGAAAGCTTGCCTCTTTCACCAATGGAAGTAGGTCCAATAAAAGATATTACCTTAGCCACCTTGTCTCTCTAATATTGTGAGACCAATATAGCTACAGCAACACTGCAATTATAAATGAAGTCACTTGTAATATGCATCTCAGAAATGCTGTCCCATAACACAGATTTTCAATCTTTTCATGGATATCCATTTTCTGCAGAATTTACGATTTAATTTAAAATAAGTTTCAGTATCACCTGGCTGTGAAGATACGGACCAAAATGTGAATTTATTGAGCACACCAGCAGGTAAACTATAGTTCTAACAGATGTGTCGTTATCTTGGAAGCTTAATGGTAATTTAAATACACACATTTATTTTTTCACTACATTTATTTGCTGAAGAGTTAGAAGGTATTTCTAAGCAATGAAATGCAAGACTAAAAAGCTTAATTTTCTGACCCTGAACCCCTTTTGTTTTTTGTTTCTTTGTGTTTTTGCACAAGCCTCTACACAGAACCATGGCCAATCACGCACATCATACCACACTGTAACGCTTAACAGAGGCACCACAAAGGACCAGATCCTGCAACCTTCGTTTAGCATATAAAAATTTTTACTTATCTAAATAGTAAGAATCATCCAGGAGTGAACACTTTTCACAAAGCGATCACTCTATATCTGACCTCTCAGCCCTCATTTTCAAAGGAAACCTGCACAACACTTTCAAAAGATGAGCCTGGGAGCTTTAATTCACAGCTTTGCTAGACACTAAAAATCACGGACTGAATAGAGATACTGGATTTACGGCGTATTACAACAATCTATAACCCACTAACAAGACCCCCAGCTGCTCAGCCTGCTCCTTTCCTCCCTATCACTGAAGGGGTGTTAACGGGTCACTTCACCGTGAATGGCCCCTTGAAATATGTGTTGACTACTTATGCTAAACAATCTGTTCCACCTTGCATTTAGCAGTGACACTCTGAGGCTATGTCTACACTAGCACTTTTGTCAGTATAACTTACGTCACTCAGGGGTGTGAAAAAAACGCACCCCGAGCGACGTAAGTTACACCGACAGAAGCGCAGGTGTGGACAACACTGTATCAGTGGGAGACGCACTCCCGCCGACATAGCTACTGCCACTCGTTGGGGGTGGTTTAATTATGTCAATGGGAGAGCTCTCTCCTGTCAGCATAGAGTGGCTACACAGGAGATCTTACAGCAGTGCAGATGCATTGGTACAGATGTGCCGCTGTAAGCTCTTTAGTGTAGACATCACCTGAGTAAGTTTCCCAGTCCTGAAGAACAGCTCTGTGTAAGCTTGAAAGCTTGTCTCTCACCAACAGAAGTTGGTCCAATACAAAATATTATCTAGTTCATTTGATCTCTCTAGTAAGAATTACTCACATGAGTAAGACCTGAAGGACTGACCCGTAAGGTTATGTCTACACTGCAACGAAAAACCCACGGCTGGTGCAAGCCAGCTGACTCGGGCTTGCGGAGCTCGGGCTGCGGGGCTGTTTCATTGCAGTGTAGACTTCCAGGCTTGGGCTGGGGCTCGGCTCTAGGAATCTGTGAGGTGAAGGGTCCCAGAACTCAGGCTAAGAGGGAAAAGGGAGCAAGCAGTTCCACCCTGATATTAAGGTTTCTCTCCCAGTCTTCCGCTCCACTAATTTTCAAGCATTTTAAAATTGAAAAAGGTAATAAAGCTCCATACTGGGTATGGGGGGGGGGGGGGAGGAAAAAAAGTTCTGGGTTTTTAAAAAGATGTTTTCTTAAATAATGCATAACTTACAAAACAGACTTATCAACATGATATTCACATTTGGATTGCACCAAATAGAAATCTTACCCAAAAAATTCTATATGAACTATTCTGTAACATTTAAAAATAATTTATTACATTTAAATTCAAATAAGGGTGCCATAGCATCTTAAAATTACTCTGGATGACTTGTGAGTTGATAAGCAATTCATTCTATTGGGATATATGCATTCATAGCCATAATTCATTCTCACAGTGAATTTACAAATTCCTCTGTCCGGTGTTTCATTATGCATGTTCTTTCTACTGACTGCATTAACTCTTATAAATTTTCTTTGAGGTCTCCCATTTAATATAAGCTTTTCTAAAGTGTTTAAAATGCAGACATCTGGATTAAATAAACTAAGTATATGCAATAAATCTCACATGTAACTAATAGCTTCTGGCTAAAACTTCAGCGGTTTTTCTACATTTCCAAATCATATACATAAGATTTAAAAAAAATATTTTTATTAGTATACCAATCTGAACAGGGAAGTATATATTATACTCATTTTGGGATAATACATAATCTTCACAGAAAATTAAATCCAAAAATAATGTTCAGTATTTAATTATACAGACTAAACCTATTAATATGTCATCTTCCAGTCTTTTCCTGAATGATCTGTAGTTAATTCTGCATTTCACCTCCTAAGGGACCTTTGAAAATATCTATCATGACTACCAATCAAAAAAAAATGACAAATTAGAAGTTATTTTAGACCTAGTTGGAATATTAATCATTCTACATTTCAAAGTATGAAGTTGAGGCCATCTCTATTTAGATCTCAAAAGTATATTCACATAATGTTATAGAAATAAAAAATGGCAGAAATGATCAGGTAAAATACGAGAATTTTGTTTTATCATTGAAAAATATATTAATAGTCTCTTATCAAAGTTCTCCAATAACTTAATCATGAATTTATTTTTTGACACTTGATTTTCAAAGGCTTTCATGGTGTAGGCCTTGGCTACATTAAACCTCCTCTTTAGCTGTACTCATCAGGACGAGTTTTTCAGTCAGAAAAACTAGATGGAACCATTTTCCATGGGAAAATGCAGTTCCATCTAAACCGAAATGCGTTGCAAAATCTTGTTGATTTTGCCAAAATTTCATTTAGAGGAAAAAGGAGGGGAATGTTCCGACAATGGTGAAACGTCCTGTTTCAACATTTCTGCTGGTCACACCCTCTGCTCCAGCTTGTTACCAGACCGTTAATTCCAAAGTTGCGTAAAAACTCGTAGAATATGATTAGTAAGAATAACTTCAATGCCAACTAGCAAACTATGTACAATAGGCTAACTAGCCCACATACGGTAGGTGCAAAAATTATATTTTGTCCTTTGGATAAGCAGCCATTCAGGGAAGGCAGAACTGTGAATGCGGATAGTATTAGAAGGATATTATCAGGTAAGAAATTTCCCATTCTATAGCCCTATGTCTGCCACAATACTGTTACATGTGGGAAGTAGCAAGCAGAGAACAGAACTAGGGAGGGATGAAGAAGTAGAATAGGAAGTGAAGGGAGGGCTTTTCCCATCAATTGCCAAAACAGAAAGCGACTTCTGGATCAATGCATGCAGCACCTTCCTTTTGAAGGACGCTTCTGCAGAGGATAGAAAGTTCACCTTATAGTGTCTAATAAAAGGGTTAATAAAGGACCATGTTGCTGCCCTGCAGATCTCCTCAGGGGAAGAACATGGGCAGAAAGAGCCTAAAGACACCATAGATCTTCTGTTTTGATTCTGTCAAAACAGGTTCAACCTGATGCCTTGTACGCCTTGACAATGCATAATCTGATCCATCTAACCAGATATAGTTTAGATAGCTGGAGCCCTTGTCACTTCGGATGAAAGGAGATGAACAAAGAAGCCAATCTTCTTGTTGAATCGGTGCACTCAATATATATCTTTAGTACTCCAAAAGCATCCAGATTATGCCACAGCTTTTCTGCAGGATGCTGTGGATTTGGATGGAATCCTATGTGGCACGGAAAGATGAGTTCACTTTTGACGAGAAAGATTATGAGTTCCTTCATACCACTTTGTCATTATGAACGACTCAATAAGATTTATGCATCGATAAAGCTGCCAACTTCAAGACTCATCTAGAGGTCGTGATAGCAACCAAGAAACAGGTTTTGATAGATCTGTAGAAAGGTGAGGATCCATGTAAATGGTTTAAAAGGGTGCTTTGAGCACCAGTGGTAGGTCCCATTTGGGAACCAGTCTGACTGCTCTGAGAAATCCAAGTACTTGGATTCTCTTCCAAGGACATCAAATAAGACGCTACTTGTGGCCAACATCTGGCTGAATACTGTAGTGTTGAACTGCCCATCAAAACTACACACAGGAAGGGAATAGCTCATATGTATCAGAATTGGGGTTGATGCTGGACTGCAGAATCTGAGTGTCCACATGGATGGGGCAGCTATACTGATATCACTGTTAAAACTTTTTTGTGTACGTAGTCTCTAACTATTACTGTTGAGGAGAAACCTTCAAAATGAGAGCCTGAAACAACAGCTCTAGGGTGTGAACTGTCCCATTTATTTCAATGGGTGCTAACTCCTATGCTAATGAGGATACTTTGATTGTCAACATAGTTAATTATTTCACTGCTCTCCAAAGCATAAAGAAAAAGAAAGGGAGTAACTTGAAGGTCTATCTTAGCATTTCCCCAAAGTGCAAGATGCACCAAGACATAAGAAGGCAAATGCAGAAGGGTTATACATTACCAGAGGTAGGCCTTTAACACGATACGCCAGGACAGCAATGGGGGCACAACACATTTCATCTTCCTCAGGACTCAACTTTCAAAAATTTGGGAACTGCTGCATTATCCAATGACAGAGTAGCTAACTAAAATTAGCATTTTAACATCTTAAGTATCTTCTGGACCTATCTTCTACCACAAGAAATCAGAGAGAAAGAAGTACTAAACGCAGAGAAAACTCATGGACCAAAGTACCAAAAAATCCTGTCCACGTGAAATTGAAAAACCAGGAAGTTTTTTGACAAATACTTATCTTCTTAACTTCTAACAGATTGTACTTTTCATGGGAGAAAAAGGCCAATTTTCCTGCATAACATTTTATGGACATGTCTCCATGCACATTCAAAGGAAAGCTATTACTATAAAAGAGGATTGCTTTTGATGTCTTAAATATTTCTGTCACTCCGGAGACCTGATTTTATGGTTCCACATTATTTTTGTCTTGCACATTTTTAAGAATACTATATATATGGTCATGAGCCAAACATGTGTTGCCATTGAAACATTATTTTGTTTTGTGGTTAAAATGCATACCATTGCCAAGAACAAAAAATAAAAGCAATCCTGGAGAAAAATGAAAAATGGAGAATAACTCATATTAACATTTAAAGAATTTAGATGCTGTTAGGTTCTTTTTACTGTTATTTCTTAAATTGATTTCTTAAGTAGTTTCCCTGTTCATTTTTAAAGAATAAGCATTTGTGCAAATAGAAAAAAACTGCCCAAGTAGATTTATTAGTTCTTTTAGAGAAGTTCTGGTCATTTTTTTAAAGAGTCATTTGCATAGCTTTGACAGAACTGGAACATATTTTTAGATATACTGTACATTTAATACACATATTTCTAAAGTGAATTTACCATAGTGGTCACAAATGGAGCTCTCTGAGTGGCTGTCAATAAGGTTATTCACATGTTCATATATTTACAAGGTATTATTGACAGTTTTTCTTACTTTTATTTCCAAAATCCATTTGGTAATAAGAACACTATATATGCAATTCATTTTCAAGGGCTGCAACATCACCAAACGATGTATGCTGTGTCTTCCTACTTGATATTAACTTACTTCATTGCTATTCTCCAGTAAGTGCACAAACAGGTAGGTCTCAAATGCTAGTACCACTATTGACTCTGAAGTGCTGTTCTTCGACGGCATGCCTTTATTTCTAAGGAGTCTAGGCACGTACAATTAAAACCCAATTCTTAAAATTAAGTTAACTCTCTTCCTTTTGTTTGTCAAAGGTCCTTTATCTATTAACAAATTACGTATTTATTTCAACAATGAAGAATAAGATTGTTCAGCAAGTAGATATATATTTTTAAGTTGTTAGTAAATACAGGGGAAAGACCTCGGTATTGATACAAAAATTATATTAATAAAATTATTGTAACTTTTTAAAAAGTTGTTACAAACTTGTTTGCACCTTTACTTAATATTAAGATATAGCTACAAAAGTGTTATTGCCAGGATGCTTGGAAATATAACAATATACATGTTTAGCTAATTATGTTACAAAATGTTAAAGCTAATCAAAAAAATTCCAGAAGATTTCTGCTTCTATCTCCCAAGGACAAGCACACATCAAGCAGAAACAAACTTTGTGAACATTTTTAGGAATAAATCTGATTGCGAAAAGAATCCAGGATTGTGTTATTAGAGCAATAAATGTAGAGGTAAAGTGGGCCTATTCGAACCCCTCCTGCCACTTCTTTTCAAAGAAAAAGCTACGTTTAACCCACACAAAGATTTCTAGAACTAGCCTTACTGAAACTGATTTATTTTGTAAACATACTGAAGTCTTTATTCTTTACACTTGGAGAATATTTATGGTGGGAAATGTTTTACAGAAGATACCGGTTACTTCCAAGTAACTCATGTCAACACTTAGAGATGAAAATCTTCGTTGTTTCTCAAATACTTAAGATTGTATATGCTTCTTTCAATATGTATATTTGCAAATATTTTGTAAATGCAAGCCTGATAGTACTGTTATATAACTAGCAAAATGTTTTATGCACAAATATAGTAAGTTCACTTGATGACTGACTAATTATTAACATAAGAAGCCATTAAAGTATAGAATATTTATATTAATGGGGAATTATGGGAGTGAGCAAACCTTCATCCAATGCAGGAAGACAAGAAAATCATCATTCCAAAAATTGTCATGTAGAGTCACCCATTTAGTCTAAAGACTTTCTAAAAGTTATTTAATTTTAAGACTGTTTTGAGAACTAAAAACTCTTACATAAAGAACAGGAGTGCTTGGACTTTTTGAATTTCATTTCCTGTCATACTATAAGAAAAATTAAAAAAAAATCTCAAAAAATGGACTGAATAAAAGAGTTAAAACTTTAAAAGTTATCTGAATCTATTCTTCAATGGCCTTTGTTCCTTTTTTGTGGCAGGAATGTCCCATATTCATTAACAGGCTGCATATTCAGGATGTGAAAGAGTCACCTAGGCCAACCCCAAAGGCATGAAGCCAGTCAAAGAATGACAGCAACCAACCTGAATCTAAACAAGAATGAAAGAGGTGTGTTTTCCCTACGATTTCATGAAAATAAGGAGAAGGATATAAAAGACATTGAAGTGAGCACCCCCCTCACAACCACCCTCTGCTACTCTGCTTAGACAGCAAGCACTCCACAACTCACCCAACCCATCTCTACAAGCAAACTGCCATAGACAGTTAAGAAAAAAAGAGAAGACTCAAGAAGAAATCAACCCAAGACGTCAATGTGGATTGGTGAGAGGAAGTTAACTAAAACACTGCCAAGAGATTAGATTTAAAACTCTTGTAATGATTTTGTTGGATTACTGAAATGCTGCTGTAATTTAAAAGACAAACAGTTTTTCCTATTAATCATCAAATGGTTATACCATGTATTCCTGGAGAAGAAAACGGGTTAAACATTGGTAAACAGAAAAATAATTAGTTTTAATTGGATTTAAGATTCCTAATATAGATTAATTTGTCTGTCTCAAGATAGTTCCTTAAATGCCTTCTTCTAAGTAACTGATTTAAATATTTTCTTTGGTTTCATAGGATATAGTAAAGATAGACAGCCAGTTTATAATTGGTAATTTATTAATAACCAACAAGTCCACTTGCCTTGAAACAAATATACTTTTTTGCTCACCTATAAACATTCATAGTTATCGAAGGCTATATTAAAGAATGGATTCACAATAATTTTAAACAATATACTTTGGTCTTAACTTTACCAAGAGAAAAGAACACCTCAGAGTTGTTCACTCTCAAGGGTGTTAATCTCTGTTAAAAACTCTCCACAGAGAGACGTACAGAAGAGATTATAACGGAAATAAGCAGTTTATCATTTTGGTTTGGTCATTTGTGTTGTTTAAGGTTTTGTTTTCCTTTCTTTAGTAATACAATAGCCATGGTTATTAATTATGATTTTGCTTGGTCTTGATCACACCCAAGCAAGCAGCTCCCAACCAAGATACACACATTTGCAATAACTGCCAAAGATCATGCAAATCTCGAATTGGACTATTCAGTCATATGAGACATTGCAAACCATTTACATGATAGGCTACAATTCCCACCCTCTCTCACAGACAAAAGGATGCCAACTATGATCACAGTGCCTCCTAGCATATGTAAAAGAAACACTGTGACTAAATAATGGGAGCCATATCCCAAACCATAAGTAAGAGCTGGCCTACCATTGCTTGTTTCTCTAAACCAAATGTTTTTAGTCATTTAAAAACAAAATTACTTGGCATCCAACAATTTAAAACCACCCCTTTCAATCTCACATAAAGCTACACTACACAAGATGCATATTTTTTTTATAAAGTACAATTTTTAATGCTATATTTCATATTGAGGAACAGAACAGAATTGAATATAAAAGTCAAAGGCAGGGACATCTTTGGGATGTAATTACCTGAATGACATCAGTAACATCAACAAAATTAGTTCCTGGGAACTTCAGATCTTCCTCCTCATACTGAGTTTGTTCTGGACCCTTATAAAAGGTAGACAAAAACATACATATCTTAAATTAAAAGGTATAACTGTAGAAAAACTTTATACTGAGAATATGATCAAGCTACAGTGACCATCTTGTTGCATACTAATTAGATCTTAAACAACAACCATGCAAATTTTTTTATCCTAACAGTTAGAGGGATTTCTCTATAGACCAGGAAGAGGACTGGATGGTATCCATTAAGCAATTCAGTAAAATGAATGCTAGCACTCCTTGGACTTGGCTGTAGGATTTAATAGAAAATCTCTGCTTCAGAATCTCAGGACAACATTATTTTTATAACTATCAAACTTTTTTTTGAAATACACAAGAGAGGGACAAATGACTGCAAAGCGAATCACTCAGTCTGGAAATACCTAAATTAAGGTTCCCCAAAGCAACCTTAACTCTACTTCCTTGTGCATAATCATTACAAACTAGTTTTTAATTACATGATCACAAGCTCTTTTTTGAGGGTGGGGCGGTTGATTGGGGGAAGGGCAGAACCCTGCCTCATTCAGTGGCAGAATGAGAATGAGAGTTCAGCTGAATGATGAATGAGTTGTGTAGTGAATGAGGCAGGGGTCTGCAGGAACATCACCTCATGCAATGAGGAGGCTGGTTGGTGTGCAGTGAATGAAGCAGACACACACATGCTGAACAGCTAAGGAAAAAAGAAATATTGAACAGTTGCCTCATTCAGTTCACATAGTTCAGCCTGTGCACTGAATGAGGCTGAGGTCCTGTGGAAGAAACAATATGTGATCTTGTCATCATATGCTTCAGTTTGCAACCTTAACATTCTTTGGATAGTTTTCTGCCTGGAATTCACACATATCTTCATTACTTCCTAAATGCTCTATGACAACTCTGAAAAGGGACATGGGCAAAATCATGATTCACAGATCTGAAGGCCAGAAGGGGCCATTGTGATCATCTAGTCTGACCTGCACCATACAGGCCATAGCACCTCACGGAGTAGTTAGCGGCTTGCCTATGTTGCTGTATAAGGGAGCTCAAGGCACCTCCTTACTGCCTTGCACAGCTACCTTGTATTGTCGGTCTGTGCGCAGGGTGGTGAGACGATCCTCAGGGCCACTATTCCCCACCCAAGGCAAGCGGACAGGGAATGGACATAGAGGGTGCTAGGAGTGGGTGAAGCCTTCTCTCCTCCATGTGCCAGCTAATACAGCTGAGCCTGCATGGATGGAGAAGCAATGTGCTACTGGTATGGGCCAACAGCAGATTACTTCCCCTCCGCCGTCCCCAAAAGAGTCACAATTCTTTCCCTATGCTGTTCCTGGGGTGGGCACAGCTATGCACCACTCCTTACTCAGAGATGGAAGGAAATTAACGATCTACACCTTGTTAAAGATTTTGTTTCAAATAAATAAAACCCCACCCATCTTAGAAGTCACAATTTAGTTCTCTTTTCTGTTTACTAGTGGGCCTACTTACTTTAACAAAGAAGGAATAATTAATTACTATCAAATGATCTAATGTAACATTAATGTATTAATATCTACTTATCAAACTAACACCAATTCTTAGGCATTTAGACCAATACCTGAATCAGACTGCTGACAGGAGGAAGTGCTGCTTCAGAGCTTGTAGAAGCCTGGTTTATACTCACACTGTCATTTGAAATACTGTCAATATCTACATTCGGTAATACCTAAAATGGAAAACACCACAAGTCCAAAATCGAAGTCTGTATTAATTAAAATTTCCTCTGTTCAAACTGTTCATAAGAACATGGAATGGCTCCCCATTATCATGCCTGCACCTGATCAGGACTGGATTTTACAGACAGATTTAACATAATAAACAAGCTAAGAACATTCCCCCAAGAGTACTTCCTTCTCTTTTTTTTCTGTTATCTTACTTTTCCTGCTGTCCACTTCATTTGAGGTCTTCAGTTTTGCTATCTATAACAGATTGTTAACACCCTGGGACCTTGTCATCTTGTATGTTTTAATTGCCAAACACATGTACGGTAATTGTACATAATAAAGACACCACCCCAATTCACATCAATTATTCAGAATTCTGTGATTGATTGACTCATGGGTCATTTATGTTGCCTTATAAGCTACTGTGTAGTTAAGTGTACTTTTAAGTAATAAGCAGTAACTATTAATTTTGTAATAGACACATTGTAATAGATGTACAATCTTTGTACAATACAGTTAGAAGAAGAATTAGAGTGGTTATGTTCTTTGCAGTGATAAAGATTTTTCAACAGGTACACAAATGCATCAAAAGGAAATGTAAGTACTAGTTTAAATCTTTGACAAAAGCCTCATCACTTGGAACATTTAAAACTAAACTGGACAAACACCAAAAAAGTGTGTTGATGAGAAAAGTGGTGCACTGGCAGAGGGATAGACTACATGTTCTATATGGGATTTTTTATTTAAATCTCCTACTTCTATTATTCAAAAGTTATATTTAAAGGAGTGAGGGGAGAGAGGGGGAATACTGACAGCATATCTTCTGCTTCAGTTTGATTCTCCAATGAACACAGAATACTGAATTTTTGATAAAACATTCATTTCCATTTCCATGACAACAGACTCATATCACAAACATGGGATTAGGACTTCAGTGGTTGACTGGTCTGAAGGGAAACTGTGTTGCAAGGAACCTCATATTTAAACACAAAATTTAAATGGCAAAGCGTTCAGCCAAGTAAATTGTTATTGTTTTAAATAAATTAAACTCTCATTTTCGAGTTTCCTCCAGCATTAAAGTCTCCCTTGACACAAGGAATATACTTGCAGATATGTTCCTTTTCCAAACAACTCTATTCTGGTTAAATAATAAAAATGATTGTAAAAAAAATTCAAAACAATTAAGCACAGGATGACTGATTTTTGGTTTACACTACACCATATGGTGTTAACATTAAGAGAAAAGGCATCCACCAATGCCAAATCATTCACATAGAATCACAGAACTGTAGGACTGGAAAAGACCACAATAGTCCATCTAATCCAGTCCCCTGCCCTCAAGGCAAGACTAAGTATTAACTAGACCATTCCTGACTGGTGTTTGTCTAACTTGTTCTTAAAAACCTCTGATGACAGAGATTCCACAACCTCCCTGGGCAATTTGTTTC
>NW_020664540.1:10061645-10099305 GCF_002925995.2 Terrapene triunguis
TTCTATGATTTCACACTTAAAGGCCACCTACATGTATAGAAAAACAGATATTTGCTACACTGTAAAACCCCATTTTAAATGCAATTCTAACTATGGATATATGACAAGTGTAATAATTCAACTATATATTTTTTAAAACACAGTAAAAGCTTATATTGAATTGATCATCTCTCATAAAAAATGACAGTTTTGAAAGAGACGGGATCTAAAGTTTGATACAGTAACAAAAAAAATACCTTCAGAGCGTTACGTGCATATTAAGAAGAGAGACTATAAGCAGAAGCCTGAAGACAAATTTCCATTATAAGTATGAATATCATACCTATGCCCATAATAATATAACTTGTTGATTTTACAACATGTACCGGGGATGCATTTCAGAAAGGTTCTCTCTCAAATAACGAGAGGAAAAAGAGAACGGTTATCACAACCCATTAAAGCTTAACTTGAAGAGTGTGCCCGCTGTAAACAAGCAACTGAATCTGCTGTAAGGAATTTGAAAAGAAAAACCTGAAAGAAAGCACTAATGGGAAGAGACGATAGACACACCTGTTTATAATTTAAACCTTTATGTCAAAGGATTACTTACCCCTAACACACTCTATAACTTTTGGTCTTTGAGGTTTGGATTTGGGAGAAGGAGAGTTGAACCTGAGATATGGCGCTTTTTTAAGCGTGCTGCGGTGGCCCTGGTAAATTGGTCTCCCATATACCTGGGACAGATACTCTTCATTCTGTACCGTGCTTGCTTTCAGAGGTCCCTGCACAAAACAAAAGCCATTTCTAAATTCTCCATATGTGAAGAACTAAATGTGTAATTATTGCTACACATTTTTTCCAGCAGTTTTACATTTTGTGATGTATTATGGACAAATAAGATATAGAAATGAAACAGTGTTAGGTGAACTGTAAATCTTGGCATTTGTTTTACTTCCTATGTAATTTGATAAATTAGTTGTCATTATGCATAACAACTTTTGCATAAATCAGTATCAAGTATACAATCAACGTTACCTTTTTATACCCTGTTACATATTATTTATTAAGCGCCAATAAACGCTGTACTCTACAAGCATAAAAATAAAGTCAGTCCTCACAATGGAAACTCAAAGGAGGGAGCCATTTTATTTTAAATTTGCATTTATGGTTATATTAATTATATATGAAGTAATGCACACTCAAACAACCCTTTAAACAAACCCTACAAATCCTGTGCCTTATAGCATAATTGTCCAGAAATAAATGTTCAGTATTACAAATACTACTCAACTAGCACTGTATGTAGAGAAATATTTGCCTTACATGTGAACATTTTAATTACTGTCAATCATAAAGCAGGACACTGACCGTTCCAATTCAGTTCTCTCCTGGAAACTGAAGTAGGGCAGTCATTACCAGAAGGACCTACAAATAATAAACAAAACCCTTTACCTCTGCCCTTCCTTCTTTCTTCAGCAAAGTTTCAGAAACTGAGTAACTTCTCAAGCTCTGTCTTCTAAAGTTATCCTCTGACTGCTTCTGAGAAGGCTTAGCAGCAGATAAATGCTTCTTTGTTAAGGATCCTTGGGTTTTTTGAGTTTTTGCTTTAATTTCTTTGTTGGTCTTCATATCCCTGGTATTCTGTGTTCTCTTGGTCCATGGAGTCTTCGGATCTTTTTGATTATATTGTGTTTGTTCATAATCATTTTTTGCCATTTCTGCCTAAAGATCAAATGGAAACATAGTCAAACGAGATTTTATGTTCAAGTCTATTAGGAAAGGCTAGGGGCAGCTTTGAAGTTCTGACAAATAGTTTGTTCTTCATGTTAAACAGTAACTGTGATGTAGTGATTTTCAATAAACTGAACAAGTTTTAAAATAGGTGTGGATATTTTGTTGTTGAGCTACTAACTGGCCTAATAGTCTCCTGATGTTTTCATATTGAGAGTGAACAATATTTCTTAAAAGTCTACATTTTAAAAAACCACAAGAGTGTCTTACAATGCGAGAAACTTTAACTCAAACATTTTCTTCCAGCCATACCTGAATTTCCACAGTGATTGCTTTAATCCACTCATCTACTGTCTTCCTGATACGAATCTCCTCCAATACATGTCTGAAACACAAAGAAGAAAAAGCTATGTTAGGTCAATGTTTCTCAAACTGTGATGAGTTAGTTCCTGATAATGTAGTGACCTGTTCTGAGGCTTTAAAAAGCACAGGGAAAAGAAGACTATTAACTTACCTACAATTCTTGATCTCTGAAGGTATTGGATGTATTCATACTACTTTCCCACGCCTGCACCTGTGCTTCTAGTACATCATTGTTGGAAGCGCCCATATTTCTATGCCCTAGTACAATTAATCTGCCTCACAAGTAGGTGCCATGCACTTACTCTCATGAGATGCTATAGCAGTCCCTATTGCCTCATATGTTCCTTTTTTGAACAAAAGGTGAAAAGCAAGAGAGAATGAAAAACATATTCCCAATTTGGTAGGGGTGAATGAGCAGATGAGTATTTAAAGACAGGGAAGTCTTTTTCTCCAAAAAGGAATTATTATGGATTTCCATTCCCAGAAAATCTTTACAAGAGGGAGACTAGTTTCATTCAAGACATCAAAGAGATGAGAGTTCAATTACCACCAAAATATATTTTGCATATATAATTTTATGTAAGCAACTGATAAAATATCTAGAACAGAAACTATAGAGACATCCTAAAAAAACAAAGGTATGAGAAAGATTGGGTGCTCACAACATGGAAACAGGTTCTGTAATGGTCAAAATCAGATTCATGTCACGAGACAGAGAGCAAGCAATACAGCATTGAGAAAGCATGCAGAGTATTTTCTGTGGCAGCTTTGCTAATCTGAATAGAAAATAAATATACCTCGGTTGTTATACTGGTGCATGTCATTGTACTATCTGCAGAGAGGCTGGCTACAGTTTTAGACATATATTGACTGAATGAGCCCCAACAGGACCTTGAAATTGTGAGCCTGCTACAAGGAGTAGCAATAACAAAAGCAATCAGACAAACGTTTAAATCATGGCTGTTCTGGAGACAATCTGACTTTCTTTACTAGTATCATATGAAACAGGAAGTTAAGGCCAGTTTTTAATAATCAAAATGTCATCCTGTACCAAGTCAAATGCCTTACAGATTTCTAAGTATATTACATCAACACTATTACCTTTATCAACCAAACTTGTAATCTATTCAAAAATATATATCAAGTTAGTTTGACAGGATCTACTTTCCATAAACCCATGTTGATTGTCATTAATTTTATCGCCCTCCTTTAATTCTTTATTAATCATGTCCTGTATCAGACACTATATTATCTTGCCTAGGGTTAACCTCAGAAGGTTATAAGCCTATAATTAAAAGAGTCATCCTTCTTAGCCTTTTAAAATATCACCACTACATTAGCTTTCTTCCAGTCTTCTGGAACTTCCCCAGTGATCCAAGACTTGCAGAAAATCAAGATTAGCAGTCCAGTGAGCTCCTCAGCCAGCTCCTTTAAAACTCTTGGATGCAAGTTATCTGGATTTGCTGATTTTAAAATGTCTAACTTCAGTAGCTGCTGTTTAACAACGTTTCAGGATACTAGCAGAATACAAAGAGTGTTGCCATCATCATATTATATGATTACATCATCTGTTTTTCCCAAATACAGAACAAATATTTACTGAACATGTGACATTCTATACCTTGGGGGAGCGTCCTGTAACCCCCATATTCCTCATTTGTATATAATTATGATATTGTATATAAAGCAGGCCATGTGAGGTATCAGGGGAAAGGTTATGATCTGCTGAAAGTCACTGTTCTATCTAAACATGTATATAATTAATGCATATGAAGTTATGAGAATTGTGTTGTATGGCTGTCACTAAAATATGCTGTGAGTTTGGAAAGCACCCAGATACTAGTTCTCCAGAGACTATGCCAAGGAAAGTAACCAACACCCGGGCGGGTGTCAAACAACCAACAAACAGCCATTGTCCAGAAAGGGAACTACAACTCAATGACTCACCTGCATAAGGTCACACCAGAGGAATTGCTCAACCTTGCCTGGGGACTCAGCAACACCCACCAGATATGCCTGGACTTGTGTTCTCCAGGCACATGGACTGAGGGTATAAAACAGAACACAGAGGCCCCATGCTTGGCCTCTTCTCCATTCCCCACCTATGCTACAAGCAACAAGGACACTCTGAAGACTCCAACAGAAGGGACTGGCCCAGGTTTCAAGGGCGAAAGCTGTGTACTATGAACTGCAATATCCAGTGGGATGAGAAAAATTGCTTAATCTAGATGTTGCCCAATCTAATAGGGTTGAGAGTTTAGACTGCACGTTCATATTTTATTTTATTTTGGTAACCACTCTGACTTTTTGCCTATCACTTATAATCACTTAAAATCTATCTTTTGTAGCCAGTAAATTTGTTTTACTGTTTATCTCTACCAGTGAGTTTGCCTGAAGTGTGTGGTAAATCTGCTCAGGTTTGCAAAGGCCAGTGTATATCCACTTGCCATTGATGAAGTGGTGAACCAATTAATAAATTTGATGAGCGGTGCAAGATGGTATATTCCTGAGATACAGTGCTGGGAGCTGGGGGGATCTGGCTGGTACCTTTCTTTGTGTGATTCATGAGTGGCTCTGGGTGTGGGGCAATCTAGCTGGGTGTGGGGCTCCACATACTGTTATGCGGAGTGATAACCTGGAGAGGTTTGCTGCTTATCACTAGCAAAGCATTGTGAGAGACAGCCCAGGCTGGAGAGTTAAGGGAGCACAGCGGTCCCACAGTCTGAGGCTGCACCCCGGGGATCCCATCACAAAACACTTCTATCTTTTTTGTATTATTATTATTCCTAATTCTACCATTTCCATTTAGTTGTGGACTAATGCCATTACTGGCATTTTTTTCCTCCTTGTACATTTTTTCCTTATTTTCCTGAACTCTGCTGGCCACAGATGTTGCCATATGTCTCTTTGGCTCCCTTATCAATTTTCTACAATCCTAGCTTCTGATTTATATTCATTACTATCAACTTCCCCTTTTTCGATATAGCTGCCTTCACTTCTGCTCTAAACCAGTTCAATATTTTTTAACTAGTACTATGAGTAGAGTAGGGTGGGTAGCAGCATGGAAGATTAAATGAAATTCCCACCTGTTTGTAGTCAAAGCATTAATAAAGGTATACATGGCATCTCCATCTTTTGCACGAATAATGGCTTCCAAATTTTCTTCAAGGACTTTTTTATTGTTTTGTACGCCTCTTAAAATCCTTTCAGCATCCTTCAACATGGATTTTGGTGCTTTAACTGTCTGAAGAATAGATGGCTTGGACACCTGAGGACATTCAGCAAGACTAGGTGCAACAACAGGGTTTGTCGGCTAAAATTTAAGAAAAACAATTATTATTTTAACATACTAAATCATTTTTCTAAACAGAGTACATTAATTTGATCTACTGTTGATCTATCATTAATTCTAAGGCCCAATCTAATAAGGTGGAGAGCAACTGCCATTGACTTTAAACCTAAACTAAAGAGAGATCAGTGTCTTGCAAAGTTAGGGCCAATAGTTAAACAAATGGAAGGCAATCTGAAACTTGTCAAACATTAAAGTATAATATACCATGTCTGAGGCACAATGCTGATAAAATATGAAAGCAATATAGCATGTGAAAAAGATGAAACCATTAAATGTAAGGAGTAGAAATCACATGTTAATTTCTCTGTACAATGACATTAAAGCATAATTCATTCTAAAAGAATAAGAATTAAATTCTGCCCCCTGATAAAGGCACATAACTCCCACTGAAATCAATCTGCTAATAAGGAACACCAGGTAACATAGCACTACGTGACTCAGTAGCACCATATGCCATTGAAGTTTACTTCTTTATAAGAAATACTGAAAAATCTATTAAAAGCCATTTAGTTTGCAAAACATTTCACCAAGTTGAAAACAAAATTAGTAATTAAACCACTAAGTATGAACATAAAGGACACCAATGCACAAGAACACAGAGATTGGAACAACGATTGGGCCTCATACTCTTGTCTGGAAGTACACAAAAGATGACATCTGATCTCCAATAAAAGAAGTGGGGAAGAGATGCAGGCAGATAACAATGCTCTTCTGGACATGCTAATGACCAGCTAAAGTGACCCCGAGCCACTTCTTAGGCCATGTCTACATTAGAAACTTATGTTGACTCAAGTTATGTCAGCATCCAGTTGCGGCAGTTAGTACATCACTTGTGCACCTGCATACTTGGCTCCTTGTGTCAGTGGTGCACATACTACTCCTGGGAGAATTCTGTGCCAAAAAATTTAAAAATTCTGCACACAATATTTGAAAATTCTGCAAATTTTATTTTTCAAAATAACACAATATAATCATGTCAGTTTCAATTATTTTGGTAATTTATTTCAAAGAATCTGTCAGCATGTATGTCTGTAACAATACAGACCAAAAAAAAAGGATTCTGGTAATTTTTTTTTTTGACAAAGAGATTCCTTACTAGGCATATTAATACAGAACGTTGTGTAATTCATTTAAATTACAATACAGAACTGTATTTCCTGCACCTGTCAGAAGCAGTGCAAAGGCTTGGTGAAGTCAGGGATAATAGAGGAGCTGAGGGAGAGGGAAGGAGCCTAGGAGTGAACCTTTTTGGTGTTGGATGTGGGTGGGGGTTTTCTTGGGGAGGAGGATTGTTAGGGTGTTGGGAAGCCTCCCCCATGCAGACCCTGGCTGATCCCAAGCCTCTCCCATTCAGTCAGGCATGTCTGCCCCTGTCCCCATGGGTCTCTGCAGCCCCCCCCCCCCCGTCCCCAGGCTCAAGGCCATCACCCCACTAGCTCCTGAGCCCATGCTCCAGTTTGTCCCCCCCACTAGCAGGGGCGGCTCTATGTTTTTTGCCGTCCCAACCACGGCAGGCAGACAGCTTTCGGCAGCGCACCTGCAGGCGGTCCGCTGGTCACGCGGATTCGGCGGCATGCCTGCCGCCCTCACAAATTATCTATCACCTTCATGTACATTTGAATTTAAGAACAAAAGCCAAGGTTAAAATATGTGCTCAATAAAACATCTGAAATTAGTGATAAAGGTGCAACATCAAGAATTTAGCTGTGGTGTATTTATATACACACACAGAGCACAAAACAGTTATCACATTAGCAGTCCACCTGATATAGAGTTAGGGGGGCAGCATTTATAGTCTGTTTTCCCAAGTATATTTCACTAAAACAGGATATCAAAAGTCACAGAACTACTCAAACCCTTCTCTGGGCTATTCGCTGAGAATGTAACAGACAACTTTTGAAAAAGATTAAGATAAAGGAAGCAACAAAGTTTCTATAAATTAAATTTAAAAAATCCCACTATACCTTAACAAAATCATTCATGTCTGATTTCCATGCTTTTGCTTCCTGGGCGGGGGGGGAAAAAAAGACAGAAAAAGGTTCTTTGAAACTTCAACAATAAGTATCTATCAGAATTAAATTCAGTATTTAGAAGTTAGGTGAATAAAAAGTCTAGGTAAAATATCTTGTATGATGTCTCAGCATGCTTCTCTCGGACAAGAGGAGCATCCTCAAGCACAACCCCATTTCCTTCATTTCACCTATCTGTCTATGGCACTTATGAGGCCCCCATTACCAGAGTATCTGAGCACCTCACAATATTTAATGTCTTTATCCTCACAACACTCCCATTAGCTAGAGAAGAGCTATTTATTCCCATTTTACAGATGGGGAACTAAGGCACGGAGAGGCAAGGTGACTTTCCCAAGGACAGCCAGTCTGTGGCAAAGCAGAGGATTGAACCTGGGTCTCCCAAGTCCTAGGGTTGTGCTCTAACTACTGGACCATGCTTCCTTGTCTCAGACTTTCTATTTGTCTACATTTTCTAAGCTGGAATCATGTTTGAGCCCAAACTCTTCTTTTCCTCTTACATCTTCTGTGTCTGCAAACTACCACTGGCTTCTCAACACTGCCTACGTACCCACCCTCCGCCCCCTCTACCTCAACTCCACCTCTGCTAAAATTCTCATCTGTCTTCCAGCTGACTTTTCTTCCTAAACTGTTACGCTGATTTGCTACAAACACTACACAGGGGAAGCCTGAAGGGTATCTGTGTTTGTCTTTGCTTATACCACTAATTAAACAGAGGAGATTCTTTCACCCCTTGCCCTTGTTTAACCTGCCATCCCTTTCTCCTCTTCTGTCCTTTTAAGGCAAGTGCTCCAATATTTCCAAAGTACTGCCAGAGGAGAGCTAGTCTACTCTATTCCACAGATAATGCGGTCACTGTTAGGTCAGACCTGCTGATACTGACGTAGCTCCAAAGCAGTAGCACTATAGATATAGCACTAGATATTTTTTCATTTAAGACATCTTAGCTCTGTAGTACCACATTGTTCTGCATTGTTTCATCTAGGTTTCATAAATAAAATATGAAATACACATAAATCGCTAAAGCTTCTTCATTTTTAAAAGCCAGCGACTAACCTTCACTGCTGCCAGCAGAGACCCACTTCAGCAAAAGGGACTAGCTCAGCAGAAGAACAAACATGCAAGTAACGGCGCCCCAAGTTGCACTTTGGACATTGGGCTATTTTATCATAAGGAACAGCTGACAAGGTAGGAAAAGGACTGGTTTAAATCACCCCCTCCCCCATTTAATAAATGCAATAAGCCAAAGACTTTTCTCTCTGAAACGTGAATGGCTCAATCAGGTCTGCAGTTAGAATACTGGGGGAGAGAAGAGAGGATGGCAGAAAGCAGCATTTAAAAATCGAAACATTTAAAAAACTTTGAAGAAAAAGTTCTTTACTAATACTATTACTGTATAGACTGGATTTTTAAAGTTACTGCTTTGGTAAAGTAACATAGTGGCTTTATAATCCAGATACAAATGTATGCTTATTGGGAGATAATTATATCCCAGACCCAGAACCCTTTTCAGACAAGCAGATTACAACTTTCAGCCAAGTCATTCTGTAAACATAATTCTGTTTGGAGGAAGCAAGGGCAATCTTTGTTGGTACCAGATATCATAATTCTGCTTACATTTGCTTATTTTTCTTTTTGAAATGGTTAGTCATTCCAACAATATGGTCACCCACTTTACCTGGAGCATGCCATGCATTTCTCTTTTCAGCTGGCCAAGATCTTGAAGCACATCTTCTGCTTTCTTCACTGTTTTATTAATTGAATTGTAATCTTGGAGGGGGCCTTCAAAGGCAGGGATTGAGTCAGTTCGCAGGGCAGGAGGCCTGCTGAGAAGATTACATATTACTAAAATCTCACAGCTTCTTGACTGACTTTAGAAACAACTAGCTTCTAATTTGAGAATTTTAACATGGATTTGAACTTTGCACAAGTATCAAACCTTTACACAGAAAGGAAATTGCTTCTTCTCACAGAGGCCTTGGCCAATTATATTGCTTCCTTTGTTTAATAGTTACAGTATTTACACTATTAGGAACGAGATAGAAAAATAACAGTGATTAATTAATTTCCAATGTGAAAAGTTTCTCAATTTTCCAATGTTACTTCAATTATTTCAATCTGAATTTAAGGTATAATTTCACTGTTAATTAAATGAGAATATGGTGCAAAGTGCTTTCCCCTCCCCCCCAGATTACATGTTCAAGCCATCCGTGTAATATATAAAAATGTAGTGAAATCATGACAACAAAAGCGTAATCTGGAAGAGGGTTCTTCAGACAGGAAGGATAAAATTTCCTGACCTGTTCTGAGGCTTAGAAACTGACTGCACTAATAGTTACATTTTCCTTCTAGATGAAGTTTTAAAGAATATCCATACATTATTTTTAAGACAGTATATGAACCAGATAGCAGTTTCTGATAAAACACCTTAATGCAAAGTGGCCAAAAACTACCCTAACTGGAAAATGGAGAATTCCATTGGCATGGGGAACCCCCTATTGGAACACTGCCAATGTAACTGGCTCTAAGCCACTACATTCCAGCCCTCTACAACCCAGGGAATATACCCAGAAGAAGGGAGATCATGCACAGTGCTGTTGTGCTCCAGTGAGCCCTTTCAGCCCTTTGGGAGACTGGTTACCAGCCATCATTACTTACAGTTGTCCTAAAGTTTCTTATGCTGTTGTAAAAACAAGCCCTTAGCAGCCCTGGAGATCATGGAAGCACAATGGTAGTATAAAGCCACCTTTGCTTCCCCTTTTTGGGTCCTGCCCCAAGCACATCTTGGTCAGACCCAAGGCCCAGACCCAATCTCTCTAATGCAGTGGTTCTCAATCCGTGGCCCAATCAGCACACAGTTGTGGCCCATGTGACATCCTCAGGGCCATACAGGTAGATGTGGCCCACATAACACATAAAGAGCCGCATATGCAGCCCACAATGGTAAATAGGTTGAGAACCACTGCTCTAGTGCATCTCCTACCTAAAACAGTGGTTCTCAACCTTTCCAGACTACTGTACCCTTTTCAGGAGTGTGATTTGTCTTGTGTATCCCAAGTTTCACCTCACTGAAAAACTACTTGCTTACAAAATCAGACATAAAAATACAAGTGTCACAGCACATTATGACTGAAAAATTGCTGACTTTCTCATTTTTACCATATAATTATAAAATAAAATCAATATAGATTATAAATATTGTATTTACGTTTCAGTGTGATATTTCAGCTTGTTTTTCACTTATGAGCCTTGTATGAAGATGAAGCCCCACCGCCTAGGGCTGAAGCCGAAGGGCCGCCACCTGGGGCTGAAGCACGTAACTTAGCTTCACAGGGCCCCCGCTGGTGTGAGGCCCTGGGCAATTGCCTTGCTTGCCACCCCCAATGCTGGCCTTGTGCTTGCAACCCCCTACACCTGTCCTGCAACCCCCAGGTTGAGAATCATTCGTCTAGAGGAGTTGAGTATCCCCTGGAAGACCTCTGAATAACCCCAGGGGTACACATACCCCTGGTTGAGAACCACTGTCTAGCACATACCTACATCATATTAAAAATAAAAAGTCTGTATGAACTTCTGATTCAGTCACATTTACTTACCACTCTCTCTCAGAATGCCAGGCCATTTTGGTGGTGTTTAATGACGACTTCTCAGAAGACTCAGTTTGTCTCAATGGAGTTTCTTGAGAATTCAAAATCTGCTCCAGAAGTCTCCCTCCACCTACAATAGGAAAAACATAAACAACATTATTAGTAAACATATTTAATACATTTAAGTGGCTTATTTTCATTTCAAGAAATAAATATTTCATTCATTTAAAAAAATAACCACTATAAAATATTTAACTAGATTTACGAGAATATTGCAATGGAAACTATTTATCAATTTTGTTTTAAAAAAAATCAAAGAATCCTAGAAATATAGCACTGGAAAGAACCTCAAGAGGTTATCTAGTCCAGACCCAACCTCCGCCGCCCCCCATGATGAGGCAGAGCCAAGTATACCTAGACCATCCCTGACAGGTGTTTGCCCAAACTGTTTTTCAAAACCTCCAATTATAAGAATTCTACAACATTCTGTGGTAACCTATTCTAGTACACCTCTACCCCGATATAACGCGACCCGATATAACACGAATTCAGCTATAATGCGGTAAAGCAGCGCTCCGGGTGGGTGGGGCTGCGCGCTCCAGCGGATCAAAGCAAGTTTGATATAACGCGGTTTCACCTATAACGCAGGAAGATTTTTTGGCTCCCGAAGACAGCGTTATATCGGGGTAGAGGTGTATTTAACAATCCTTACAGCTAGAAGGTTTTTTCTAATATCTAAGCTAAACCACATTTCCTGCACATTAAGTCCATTACTTCTTGTTCTACCTTCAGTAGACATGGAGAACAACAACTTACGATCCTCTTTATAACAGCCCTTGACATATTTGAAGACTGTTATCAGGTCCCCAGTCAGTCTTCTTTTCTCAAGACTAAACATGCCCAGTTTTTTTAACCTTTCCTTACAGGTCAGGTTTTCTAAACCTTTTATCATTTTTGTTGCTCTCCTCCGGACTCCCGCCAATTTGTCCACATTGTTCCCAAATAGTGGCAACCAGAATTGGACACAGTACTACAGCTAAGGCCTCACCAGCGTCAAGTAAGATGGAACAATTTCTTCCTGTGAGGACACTCCTGTTAATATACACCCCAGAATAGTGGTCTTTTTCACAACTGCATCATGCTGTTGGCTCATATTCAAATTCTGATCCTCTATAACCCTATATCCTTTTCAGCAATACCATTGCCTAGCTAATTATTCTTCATTTTATGATTGAGCATTTGATTTTTAAATTCCTAACTTTAGTACTTTCCACTTGTCTTTACTGAGTTAATCTTATTGATTTCAGCCCAATTCTCCAATTTAACAATGTCCTTTTGAATTCTAATCCTGTCCTCCAAAGTGCTTGCAACACCTCCCAGCTTGGTGTCACCCACCAATTTTATAAGTGTACTCTCCATTTCATTATTTAAAGTCATTAATGAAATTATTGAATAGTACCGGCGCTAAGGACAGATGCTGGGGGGGGATCCTACTAGTTACGTTCTCCCAGTTTGACAGTGAACCAAACTACTCTTTCAGTATGGTTTTTCAACCAGTTGGACCTGCACCTTATAGTAATTTCATCTAGAACCCATTTCCCCCGTTTGCTTATGAGAATGTTATGTGGGACTGTGTCAAAAGCCTCGCTAAAATCAGAATATATTATGTCTAGTACTTATCCCCATCCATTAGGTCAGTAACCCTGTCAAAGAAGGAAATTAGGTTGGTTTGGCATGATTTATTGTTGACAAATCCTTGTTGGCTATTACTTATCATCCTATTATCCTCTAGATACTCCCAAATTGATTGCTTAATCATTTGTTACAGTATCTTTCTGGGTATTAAAGTTATACTGACTGATCTCTTATTCCCTGGGTCCTCTTTGTTCCCCCCTTTTTAAATATAGGTACTATATTTGCCTGTCTCCAGTCCTCTGGGACATCACCCTTCCTCCGTGAATCCACAAAGATAATCACTAATGCACTTTTACAGCACCAAACAACATGCTATGCCTAAAAAACATTCAGGTAAACATGTTATTTTATTTATGATTCCTATGCAACAATGAGATGAGAGGAATAACAAACAGGAACACCCTAACATTGGAAACCATACAACACATGGCAAAGGAAACAAACTGTTTTCACAAGACCAGTGAATCAGTGTATTTTATTTAATATGGGTATATTTGGAGATGGGGCCCTCAGGCCAGGTCTATACTACAAAGTTTTGCTGGCATAGCTATATCAGTTACGAGTGTTAAATAAATAAATGAAAATCAACCCCCTAAATGACAAACATGATGGCATAAACAAACACAACTTATACTGGCAAGAGTCATTTTCCTAGTATAGCGATTTCAGCAAAGCCTTTGTAGTGTAAACTAACCTTCAGAATGACTCCAGACCCTAAAACTTGAGAATCGTATAAGTCTAAACAGTAAGACAACCACCAACACTGCCACTGCCACAACAACCACACTCAGAGAAACATTTTGTCTTGGACCATTTGGGGACTTTTTGATTCCATCTTATAGTGGGTGGCTTTTTACTGATGTGGGTTACTTTTTGATGCTCCCCAGAAGTGATCTGAGAGACTTGAAGAGAAAGATAGATGCCTAGCACACCAGGATAGGGAATGGAAAAAATGCAGAAAGGAAGAGGGGAAGTGGAATTAACTGATGGAGCACTGAGCCATATAAGGAAATAGTAAACAATGCGAATAGAGATGTAGTCAGGGATGAATGATGAGAAGATTCATTCTGATACAGAAGGTAAGAAGCCAGGAAAAGGATTCAAAGATGGAGTGACATGGTCCAAGCAGATGGCCTGGCAAGGCAAGAAAGATTATTTCAGCCAGGGCCATTCTGTACGGACTGGAGAGAAGCAAGAGGAAAATCTGGGAGGCCAGAGGGGAGGTTTCAGTAGTCTAAGCAGGAAGTAACCAAGTGACAGACCAAGCATTTTGTCCACAGGGTAAGAGTGCAAGGGCTGGATTTTTTAAGGTGTCCTCAAAAGGTCACTCAAACTTAACCAGGTCTTTGTGCTTTATAAATATGGTGCTGAAAACTGAATTCTGGGCTGCCAAGCCAGTATCAGGTAGGGCTGTTAAACACCTCCTTTGGTCAACATACTCTGTTTTTATTAATGTAATCCAGTATACCATCTGCCTTTTTGTGACAGTGTTCAATTTATCTACCATTGTAACTCTTCTGACCTAGCCAGTACTCCCCTATTCAATATCCGTGGGTATGATACTGCATTCCTACACAAACCACCTTACACTTGACTTTACTGCATTTTATTTAAGCTCATTCTACCACTGTAATGAAGGCTGAACTGCACTTTAATCCTATCCTCTCAAGTGTCTGAAAGACCTTTAAGGTGTGCATCATGCATGTTCCGGGCTCCCTTCAACACTCCTTACTCAGACATCACAAGTTTTGCCTGAGTAAGGAGTAACGTACAGGGCCATTAAATACCACACTCACCACTTCATCCTTCAAGTGACATGAAAATATTAAATATTATTGGACACAGAATAGACCCCACTCAACACCTGCCTCCAACTTGACAACAACCCTTCATTAGTTACTTAATGTTAGGGTCAAAGTGCAATGGCAAGACGGTGGAGAAGCTCATCCAGACTGTTCATTAACAGTACTGCCTTGAATTCCGGGAGTCGTTCATTTACTGCCAGCACTAACCCTTCACCAAACACATTTTTAGAAATGTTGAATGTGTATGCCTAGATTCAGGTAATCCAATAAGAACTGTCTTCAGAGAACGTGAAGATGATGCAGGCAATAATAGCCACTGGCCATGCCCATATCAGTGAAGGGACAAAGGAAGGCTATTTCTGAACTTTCCTCTGACTCTTACCCACAACACTTCCATATGCTGATTTGGGCACATTTTCCTTTTCTGCGATAGGTCTCTCTTTCTTGGAAATTTTCTGTGAGATTTTCACATCTTTTGATACAGGTACAGGAGCATATCTCCGAGGAGCTGGTGTCCTCAGAGGGGATTTCTGTGTACGAACGCCATACTTTCCAAATTGACTTGGATACGCTTAAATTCAGAAAAAAAAATAATGAACAATTTTTCTTTAAATCCGAAGTTAAGAGATTTTGAAAAGGAAAACAAACTCTTCAAAAGCAAACAGAAGTTTAAAAAGTCCCCACAGAAATATAAAACATTTCCATTAACAAGGCAAGAATTTTAAAAACAAGTAGTAACTTTGGTATTGAGGAAAGTAAGTGGAATGTGTCTACACTGGAGCTGGAAGGTGTTGTTCCCAGCTTGGGTAGACATACCACACTAGCTCTGATCCAGCTGGCATGCTAAAAATAGAAGTGTACCTGCTGTGGCATGAGCAGCAGCAGGGGCTAAGCACCTAAGTCCGTACCTAAGGTTCGGGTAGGATCTTACTCGGGGCGGCTAGCCCCTCCCTGAGCTCACGCTGCCACAGCTACACTTGTATTTTAAACACGCTAGCTCAACCAGAGCCAGCGCAGGTATGTCTACCCAAGCTGGAAATTACACCTTCCAGCCTCCGTGTGACACACAGTACCTCAAAATAACCCCCTGTAACCACCTTATTTACCACTTTTCTATGGTTATATATTTTGTACAAAGTATGCCTTGTGAGGTATCATTTGAAAACTCATGAGCTACTGAACATTATCATCATTAGCATGTGTGTATCATCATTGTATATGGAGTTATGAGATTTTGCTATGATTACTTTGTTACTCAACATTTTGGGAGTCTGGGAAATGCCCACAGACCAGCTCCTCAGAAATAATAAAGGCCTTGCATATCATCCCAAATGTCATGTACACAGAAGGTGCGAGCAAGAAATTTACAATTCATCTGAGACACGCTTTGAATCGCACATACACAGGAGACCTCTCTGTCTATACCCCAGCGGGGGTGGGGGTTGTTCCTCAAGGAGAGGAGGAGGGTATAAAATAAGAGACAATGGCTTCTGCATTACCTCTCTCCTTCCCCACCTCCAGTGAAGTAAGATTGCTTGAAAGACTTTGAACTGGGGAGATTGGTCCCCGCTGGGGAGGGTATCCAGCCTGTGTACTAAGAACTGTGAACTGCCGGCAACATTCAGAGGGTTGAGAAAAGCTGTTTGCTTCAAATTTTACTTAACTTGGTAAAGCTTAGGAATTATATTGCGATTTTATTTCTTTTTGTAACCAATTCTGACCTTTTATGCCTGTATCACTTATAATCACTTAAAATCTTTCTTTCTATAGTTAATTAACTTGTTTTTATATTTTATCTAAACCAGTCTACTCTGACTGAAGTTTTTGGGGAATCTCTGCACGGGTTAATAAGGGCTGGTGAATATTCATTTTCTTTGATAAAATGATGGACTTATGAGCTTGCTCTGTCCAAGGCAGTCTTGAGCAGTGTAAGACGCACATTTCTGGGGTGCAAGGCTCGGGGAATTTGCATGTGTCTCCCTGTTTACAGTTCATGAGTGGGTAGGAGAACATTCATGTAACTTAGCTGGGTGTGCCTTACATGCTGATGGCTGTGTGAAAGCAAAGCCTGGAGGGGCTACTTTTCACTAGCATAGCAGTGTAAGAGAAGACCTCGGCTGAAGAGTTAAGGGAGCACAGTGATTCCACAGTCCAGATTGGGTACCCTGGGAGATGTCACAACCAGTGTAGACACACCCTAACAAGAGTCCAGGGCAAGATACAGCATGGTCAGGCAGTGTACAAGTTTCCACATTCACTTTCTTTTATAAAACAGTCTTGGGCCTCTCAAATACAATCAGCTGGGTGAGCATAAGTATCCACTAAATACCAAAATCTCACTTTAATTTGATATAAATGTGGTTTTCAGTTTATGTAGTATGCACTGTATTAATGAAGATAAAATCAGTTCTGCAAAAATATTTCTTATTCCTTAGTAATATGTGGTCCTAAATTTATGAAAGCAAGATTAAGACAGAAATAAAACTGAGTATCTAAATTAACTGAATTATTCACCTTGGGTGGGCACAGCATTGGTAGAGAATAAATTCCTATGACATGAAGAGACTTGGCTGGTAAGTGGCTGCTGTCGTTCTGGGTTTGTAGAATGCTTTGCCACCAAATTGGAAGATGGTATGTTAACTGGTTGGAAACAACCTGTGTTGATTGCAGAGCTAATGAGATGAGACTAAGAGACAAAAGGTACAAAGTTAATTAAAAAAAAAAAAAGGAATTATAGCTATTTAACAAATAATCTGAACAAGCAAATATGTAATATATTTATACTAATTGGGATCTGGGGGGAAAAATGATAGGCAGCAGGCTAAGAAAACTAATACTTGCTCACTGTTTTGAAAGGTAGAACAAAACAAAACTGACACATAGGAATCTCTCCCCCCTCCAAAAAAGGGGGGAAATAAGCATTCCCATTCTGGCTAGTTCCCAAAAACACAGACATTAGGATAAGAGGGATTTTTTTTCCAAATTCTTAGGGTATGTCTTCATGTGATTGCAGCTCAGGTAGACATACCCAATTTAGCTTTAATCTAGCTAGCCCAGGTAGTGGAGCAGTGAAGCTATGGCAGCACACGCTTCAGTGCAGGCTGTTCAAACCCATCCAGAACTGTGGGTAATCACTCCCGGGGCTAGTCTTCACTGAAATGCACACTGATGCAGATCCACTGCAGATTAAAACTAGCTCAGGTACGTCTACCTACGCTACAATCACATACACACTTGCCTGACAGCACTGTTATTAAGTTGAAAGCTTCCCAAACAATCTAAGGTACTTGTTTCCATGACAGTGGTATCCAATGGCCTCAAAATCTAATGTATTTATCTTCACAACACCCCTATGAGGTAGGGAAGTGTTGTTATCCTCATTTTACAGATGAAGAACTAAAACAGAGAAGCCAAGTGACTTGCTCAAGGTCAAACAGGAAGTCTGTGGCAGATCAGGAATTTGAACCCTATTCTCCAGGTCTTGGCTAACCCACTAACCTCCCTAACCACTGGATCATCCTCCCTCTCTGGAACTAGGTCATAAAACCTCTCTGTCCTATACCACACATTCTCCTCTGCAATTTTAACTGCTTAGAAGGTAAGAAGCCACCAAACAAATCCTCCTGGCATAGACATATGGGCACAATAAGAATCTCATACATGTGAAAGTACTGTTGCAGCTTTACTCAATTAAAGAAATTTAACAACAAACTTCAGTATAACTAACACCAAGACACAGAGGCAGAGAAACAGCAAGAAGCTCTATGTTTCTATGCAGGTACCTGAACATGTATTTGTTGCTGTTGTAACTTTTCAAGATGCTGAATCCGCTGTTCCATGAACACATGCATCTGTTTTTCAAGCTCGTTGACTCTGTCATGACAACGGGATCTCTCCTGCTGTTGAGTCTTTATATTTGTTTGCTGTTCTGCAACGCGTTGCAGCTGCTTGTCAGTCTCCTGCAGTTTATTGAGCAATGCTGAAACAGAGCTAACTTTTGCTTCCAAATCGCTTTGAACCTGAGGAAAAAAATTAGACTCTATAGCTCAGGTACAGTTCAAAGAGAAGTCTAGTTATACATTTTTAAAAACTCTTGAGTTTGAAACCTGAGGCAAGAGGAAGCAGGTATTAATGCCATTCCAATTTGTTCTCAATATCCCTCCCCCACCATCACATCACACTCTTTTTGGCATCTATATTTTCTTCAAAAGATTCAAATAATAATAGTCCTGATTTGGGATGATTTAATAACACAAGAGAACCTTGCCAAAGATAAATACAGCATTAAAAATGTAGTGTTCATTAGAGCCAAGTCACCCTTTACCCAAATAAAATGAACAAAAACATCCCTTAAAACAGGCAGTACCAATATTATCAGATTGCTGCAGACTCTCTTCTATGTTAAACCAATCTTTACGGTAACTCTCATTGGCAGCCCCCCCCCCCCCCCCCCCAAACAATAGCATATAATTATCGCTCTGAGAAAACTGGGTTGTTTTTTTTTAAATGCATAGCAGTGTCATGGGTGTTTAAATTTAACGGGATATACATGGCTGCCAAGTCTTTTTCCCCCTCCCCTCCGAATGCTGCCATTTTCCCAAGAGCAGGGAGGCAGAAGCAGGCATTCTCACTTCCACCTCCCTGCCAAGACCACACCTACTCACAGGGTTACTGGGGGGTGGGGTGGGGGTTGTCTCATCATCCGGTGCAGTCCGTCCAGCCCAGCCCAGCCTAGGACAGGGACTGGGGTTGACGCGTCCCACACTCAGCTCCGGACCAAGGCTGCTGCACGGTTGCTTCCTGTCCAACTCGCAGGGAGAGGGGGCGGGACAGACAACGCATGGCTATTAGGAGCTCTGACCCACCCCACAGCAGTGCCCAACAGGCAAAGGAGCTGAGACCAGGATCTGCTGCTTGGAACACGAGCAGAGATGAGAGAGGGCCCTGCCTGGCGGGGGGATCCGTGTGAGACTCTAATCCGTCCCTGTTCAATCCTGCTGCTCAATATAATTCTCATAGCTGCTGATGCCCTCTACATAGACCACTGCTTCTGGTGCAAGGCCACAAGCACAGACTGGTGGGACCACAACATCATGCAGGCTTGGGATGACCAGCAGTGGGTCCAGAACTTTTGCATGAAGAAAGCAACATTTCTGGAGCTTTGTAAGCAACTTGCCCACATCCTCCAGTATAGAGAGACACATGTGAGGTCACTCTTGGCAGTTCAAAAGCAGGCTGCTATAGCTGTCTGGAAGCTGGCTACTCCAGACTGCTAGAGGTCCATTGGCAAACAGTTTGGGGTTGGAAAGTCGACTGTGGGTAAAGTGGTGGGAGAGGTAACTGAGGCAAACAGGCATGTGGTTTACCCCAAAGTGGTTGACATTAAAGATATTCCAAAGGTAACTGCTGACTTTGAGAGAACGGGGTTTCCTGACTGTGGCGGGGCTATTGATGGCATTCAGGTGCCCATAATTTGCCCTCCTCAAGGAGCACATGAGCACATAAACCACAAAGAGTACTACTCCATTGTTATGCAGGCACTCGTGGACCACAAAGGCAGATTTATGAATGTCCACTTGGGCTGTACAGGAAAAGTTCACGATGCCAGTTTTTCGCCGCTCAGGAGTCTACATTCATAGACAAGCTGGGACACTATTACCACCAAATGACACTGAATTAAATGGTGTTACTGTCCCCATTGTTATTCTGGGGGACCCTGCGTATCCTCTTTTGCCTTGGCTTCTGAAACCATACCCTGATTTCAGAGGCCCTGGCAAAAAAGAGATTTAATTACACTCTCAGCCGGTGTAGAATGGTTGTTGGCAGATAGTAAGGCCTAATGAGACAGAATTATTTCAGGGGCAGATAAAGATTTGCAAAGTCAACAGACACCTGATTCCCCAGAGGCCAGGGATATATAAATCAGAAGTAAGAAAACCAGGTAATTATCTGTTAGTCTTAAAGGTGCCACAGGACCCTCTGTTGCTTTTTACAGGTAAGTATCTATGTGCTTATATGACCCTCCATCACCACCATATCTAAGCACCTCAAACATTACTGATTTTAGTACTATGCGGGGGTTTACAGACCCCTCTCTAAGACTGGAACTGGACCAAGAAGGCCCTGCCCCTCAGCAACTGCAGAGCATGCTCCAAATGGAGGACCTGCTTACAATGGGATGGTGGCAATCAAGTGGGGAGAGAGAGTGAAGGAAGGAAGGCAGCCTGTTAGTACCTTCTGGAACAGGGGAATCCACAGAGGAAAGACCTAGACTGTGGGTAAGGCCTAAACCAGGCAGCGAGGGGCCTGACCCCTTTTTCTCTCCCCTTCTGCTTGACAAGGCTAAAATCACAGGACACTGAAAAGGGAGAACTGGGAACCTCTGACAAACTATCTGAATTGCTGAGACTGTTTGAACAACCCTCTGTGAGGAATGAAGCAGAGGGCTGTGGCCATGCCCCAAACTGAAGAGAACACCGGGCGATGGGTATGAAGTGGCCCAGGGTAGGCTGGTCTGGGTATCAGCTAGAGGGGACAGAAACAATCCCCACTCCTTCCCACTTAGGCCCTGGGTTGAGAGTCAGTGCAAAGGGTGGGCCCGGGTTTCCCTACCCTTTCCTCTACCCTAGACTGATCGGGGCAACCCAGAGGAGGACAGACTGACTTGGTTGACAGGGCTTCATATTGCCTGATAAACCGCCCCCTCCCTCCGCCACAGGACTCTAGAGACTGAGTCATGGCCTGCCTACTAGGTCTGCTGGCCCTTAAGTGAACCCTACTACAGGTACTATCCCTATTTTCACAGATAAGGAACTGAGGCACAGAGAAATTTAGTAACTTGCCCAAGAGCACACAGGAAGCCTGTGGCAGAGGTGGGAATTCATCCTACATCTCCTGAGTCCCAATCCAGTACCTTAACCCCAAGATCATCTCGCTTCTCTCCCATGCTATCTAGAGCATACCTGTGTGCGAACCGTGACCTTCAGAAAACTGCTATACACGTTATGTTGACTGCATAGTGTAGGTTTTTAAATGAGCAGTAAGAAGACTGATCAGTGTCTCTTTTTGAAATACCAGATGAAAATCGCCTCTTGACTTTACAGAAATTCACCTGAATCAAACCTCATTTATCTTTTTATTCTCTAGTTAACACAAACCTGACCTCTCTTGTTTGGATTCTGCAAAATAGTTACATCTCAATAAGAAGTTAGGGGAAGTTCCTTCTTTCTGGCTTGAACATTGATAGACTGACCAACCAGGTACAGCCACATTTGAATTACAGGTGCGGTGTGTTGTCTTAAGTTTTGGCCATCCAGTTTTTATTAAGGAGATTTACACCATAGACAAAAAGTTAAAGCTACACCAAAGGGGATCTATAAACAGCAGTGTAATCTATCAAACGTGGGCTTTCTCCCATCCTATTCACTATGTACTGCACAACATCACACTATCTACTGGGACACTTCCCAGGGTACCCAGGGCTGTGAGGCACATCACTACCACCTGCCCTTACCATGAGGGAATCTTGTCTGTGTGGATCAGCCCCCTGACTCCAACAGCCTCTGGCAACACAAGCTGCCTTCCAGGCTTCCGCAAGCCTCGTGCTCTCTATACAAGTTAGCAACAGGTACACACCAACCCCTGAGTCCTCAGAGCATCCCTCTGGAGTCCCCAGCCCCTGATCCACTGAATTCTTAGATCCTCTTCTCCTGAGGGTATAGCACACATCAGCTTACAAGATCCAACTCAGGATCACTAATCTGCTTAACATACAGCACTTACATTTACAGTGAAAGCAAGAATAAGTTTATTATCAAAGAACAGAGACTCAACTGACAGTAAGAATACTGGAAACATATGGTTACATATCAAACAAAATCATAATACGCTTTCTAGAACCTCAACTTCACTCGCAAGACATTCCCCTATCTTCTACAGAATAGTTTACTCCCAAGTCCTTTCCCCAGCATTGTCAACCAGGATGTCTGAGATCCTCCTTCCATGTTTGTCTCAAGGCACGCTACCTTTATATAGAATATAAAAACAAACTTCTCACATATTTTCTGTATATACATCTCACAATGATTAAGATGACCAGAGGGACACAGACTTTCAGTAGAGATCTTACATGACCCCTTCTGGTAAACCCAGAAGATCCCTGTACCCCAATGTACCCTGTGCCTTCTGCCAATTGGCAACAAGAGGCCCTTGGGTCACACCTACAAATACACAGAAGAGACGCACCCAGTGTTTGTATCCTTTTGTCATCCCCTCCTATCGACCCAATGAGCCATGCTGTTCATCAAGATGACTGTGAGCACATATGAAGAGAATACAAATGAAAGACAGTGGGAGCTTCACTCCTAGCCACCTCAGACTTATTTATTATTTCTACTATTTAACTTGATAGAGAACTAATTTTACCAAAAAATGTCTTACTTTGAGAAGTGGAGCTGTTGTAGCAATGGCAGCTGCTGTGGCTGCCGCGATGGTTGTGGCTGAATCTATATTGCTGTGTGCTGACCTGGTATCTTGAGCACTCTCTTTCTTTTCCGTAGATACATTTTCTAAAAGCTGTACCTTCACCTCCTTAAATACTGGAGGGTTTTGGGTTCTATAAATACAAAACATACCTTCCTGTGAATAGCATTCTTGTCAAGTACTGATCAAACATAACGTTCCCATTCCCTCCACTCCTGCCCCATAAACTAGCCTTTCCTCAGCACTATTAGCCATTGCGAGGCTTTCCAGGGATATCCAGGGTTGTGAGGGACCTCACCACCCCCTGCCCTTAGCATGTCTTTGCCTGCGATGGATCAGTTCCATGAAACCACCAGCCTCTGGCAACACAAGCTGCCTTCCAGGCCTTGGCAGGCCTTACTCTCTCTGTACAGGTTAGCAACACACACACACCAACCCACAAGCCTTCCAAATGTCCCCCGGAAGTGCTCAGCCCCTGTTTAACTGGACACTCATAGAACTCCTAGATTCGCTTCCTCCAAAGGAATAGTACACATCAGCTTGTAAGAGTCAACTTAACACACAGCACTTAGATATACTTATAGTGAAAACAAGAATATGTTTATTATCAAAGAACAGAGATTCAAGTGAAAGAACAAGAATACAGGAAACAAATAGTTACACATAAAACAGAATCATAACATGCTTTCTACAGCCTAAGCTTAATACACAAGGCATTCCCTATCCCTTACAAGACAGCTTACAGAAAGTCTTTTTCCAAGCATTTTCAGTCAGGTTGGATGAAATCCCTTCTCATAAGATAGACTCCAATGGCAACTTGTCCTCACAGAATGAAGGAATAACTTGGGGGTTCATTTGCATCCAGATATAGTTTCAGAAGTTCATTGTCCTACTCCTAAACAGGATAACTCTTGCTGGTTTTGTTTTTTCCTGCAACCCTCCACAACCTAATGATTGGTATTTTGCTCGGTCTGTAAATGGGCATCCACTGAGAACCACACAATACTTAATTTGCACATGACCAGCCAGAGTGAGATAAGCATCTCTTCCCATTTCCCTGCCAGGAGTATGTGGATTATCTTTTGGTGACCTGTCTTAACTCACAGATCTAAAGAACATAATTTTTAGTATCTATACATAACTTCACATATTTTCTGTACATGCATCTCACAATTATTATGATTTCCAGTATGACACAGACTTTCATTACCAACCTTACATGACATTCTTTGCTGGACCAGCATGTAGATATCAGACCCAGGGGATTCCTGTAACTCTTATGTACCCCTGTGCCCTTTGCCAATTGGCATCAAGAGGTCCTTGGGTCAGACCCATACAGGCATTTATGGCTTCTCCAACAATAAACTTCCTTAAAGAAAAATTACACATTTCTCCCACACAGCTGACACTAAAGAATTTTATTTAAACCTTTATTGCAACAAGATAATAAAGATTTGTTACAGAGGTATCATTTGTTAATGTTTGTAATATTAAGGGCATGGTCTGTCTATGGTATGACTGCAACCATGACACACAACGGGGTTATACACTGGCTGTCACCTAGATCAATTACATATACAGTTCTAGACTGTGGTATAGACTTGACCTTATTCAAGCAGTCTGTAACCAGGCTACAGTCCAAATTGAAGGCTGCTAGCGGCGGGGACCTTATCTCCTTATTTGTTTGTAAAATGCCTTGCATGCTTTTGGCACTAAATAAATCAGAACAATTCCTGCCCCCTTTTTTGAACACTAAGGCATTATTCCAAAAGGTTTTTGAAAGCATTAAAGAAAAAAAAATGTACAAAATAGTAAAGACACTGTAGGGCAAATAGACTTCAAACCAGAAAATGAGTTCTGAAAAAATACTTCCACAAGTATAAACAGAATATTAATGGAGGAGGATAAAGAACCATTTTCCTATTACCAGCGCTACTAAGAGGGATCAGGGAAACCAGGAACCACATATCTTAATAGAAACTGAACAGCTGAGACATTATTAACAGCTCAAACTTACCTCTGCTTTAATACAGCGCGTAAAGCTTCTTTCTCGCCAGTAGTGTATTGAGAAATAAATATATCACCATCTGTGAAACAATAATATAATATACACTTTGTCAATTTAATTTTCAGGTCTCATTTTATAAAGGTAAAAACAAAGTTATTTCAGTAACATGTAGAAATTTGGTATAAAGTACGTCACAGCTGAATACACAAGCCACATTATTTCAGAGTGTAAATGTTTTCTTCACAGGTAATAGCTTTAAGTTATGAAAAGACAAACATTAGGCATCATTTAACATAGGGCTAAAAAATCTGAGTATCGTTCGCTACTGTGTTTTAAAAATAGTCAGTGATAAGACAACCCAATGTGCTTTGAAAATAACTATCAATTTATTTTCTCTCACATAAAGCATTGAAGAATTTGAGAATGCTGTCAAAATAATGACCGTTTTGAATGTGTGCACTACATGACATATACATTTAAATTGTGCAAACTCTAACTGAAACTTTCTAACAAACAAAAATGAACTAAAACTGCATGGTATTACTATTACTTTTTCCTTTGCTATCATAAAGTGCAACAAAAGCCTTCACCCACCATCAAATGCTCTAGAACAGGGGTGGGCAAACTTTTTGGCCCAAGGGCCACATCTGGGTATGGAAATTGTATGGCGGGCCATGAATGGTCACAAAATTAGGTGTTGGGATGTGGGAGGGGGCTCCAGGCTGGGGCAGGGGGTTGGGGTGAGGGCTCCAGCTGGGGGTGCGGGCTCTGGTGTGTGGCTGGGTACGAGGGGTTGGGGGTGCAGGAGGGTGCGCCGGGCTGGGACCGACAGGTTCGGCGGGGGATCAGGGCTGGGGCAGGGGGGTGGGGTGCGGGAGGGGGGCAGGGGTCCAGGCTCTGGGCAGTGCTTACCTCAAGCAGCTCCTGGAAGCAGCCGCATGTCCCCTGTCCGGCTCCTACGTGAAGGCATGGCCAGGCGGCTCTGCGTGCTGCCTCATTCACAGGCGCCACCCCCACAGCTCCAATTGGCCTCAGTTCCCAGCCAATGAGAGCTGCGGGGGTGGCGCTTGGGGCAGGGGCAGTGTGCATAGCCCCCTGGCTGCCCCTACGTGTAGGAGCCGGAGGAGGGACATGCCGCTGCTTCCGGGAGGTACGCGGAGCCACGGCACGCGCAGAGTGGGGCAAGCCCCCAACCCTGCTCCCTGGCTGGAGCATGGGAGCGAGGCAAGCCCCAGACCCTGCTACCCGGCGGGAGCTCGAGGGCCAGATTAAAACGTCTGAAGGGCCAGATGCGGCCCCATGGCTGTAGTTTGCCCATCCCTGCTCTAGAAGTTCCCCTAATCAGGATTCTCTCCCATTGTGCATCACAGAGGACCCCAAATCCAATAGTCATAAGCAAGCTGCTCCAAGTTTACTTAGTATAGGATCTTGAAAATTCAGAGGAAGCAGCACTGCTTGCCACAGGTAAACTATGTTACAATACAACCTTGCTAATATGCATATTGCTGATCTGCACATTTTATAATGCACACACAACAGAGCAGCCTTTTACCTCCCTCTCAGCAAAGATTTAACAGAAGTTGTAGTAAGATCTCATTATCGATACTACTGTACATTATTTAACAAAACACATATGTTGCACCTTGATAAGAAGGGCTCGGCCCTCCTTCACCCCACCCTGAGGGCTGCACAGAGGGTGGATCTTTTCTTAATATACTAGGTAGTATCAGATAAGGTTAAATTGCACTTGATAAGCAATGAGCAAAGTAAATTTTGCAATGCATTAACCTTACCAACCCCTCAAATGTTTCTCTGGGGGACATACCCCAGTTTTGGGACCTCTAATCTAGCCTGAACTCCTGCGTAACACTATAGAATTTCATCCTAAATCAGTATTTTTAGAATTACATCCACATTATGAGACCTTTAAAAGATTTTCCTTCATGATATTGAAAAGAACTCAGAAAGAAGTCTTGTATGTCTGGGCAGTTAGCTTCCGCACCACCATTTTAAGCATTATCAGGATAACTGTGTTTTCAATTATTTCTTTTCCCCCTCAACAAATATTAATTCAAAAACTCACAGAAAGCAAAACCACTGCCAATGCTCAGGGAAGAGACTATAATTATGTCTTTAAGAGTTAACAATTTTACACAGAACATAGGTTTTTTTTAGTGTAGATATTCCATATTATATGTAATTAAAAGGTGAGAGAGAAATATTAAAAAACAGATTTCTTTGCCTATATTAACATCTGATTATTAAAGCTAAAAGAGTTTAAAAATGTAGTTTACTTTTTGGTTATAAACTCCTTTCATGTTCGATGCATCACTTAGTAAAATGCTGCACAAATTATAGATGAATAACTTTTTTTTAAAATAGCTTTTTTAGAACTGAACAAAAAGTTCATAGAAAGCTAGCATGGACCACTGTGATCTGTCCTCCGAGATAGCTTGGCTATAGGAATTCTCTGAATTAATTCCTGTTTGAAATAGAACATATATTTATCTTTATTTAAAAGTTTCCAATGATGGAGGATCAACCATAGCCCTTAATAAGTTGTTCCAATGGTTAATTACCCTCACTGTTAGAAATGTATTTCTTATTTACAATGTGAATTTGTTTAGCTTCAACTCCCAGAAATTGGATTGTGTTTATAACTTTGTTTGTTAGATTGAAGAGCCTTCTTTATCAAGTTTCTTTTCTCCATATAGGTACTTACAGACTGAGATCAAGTCACCCATAAACCTTCTCTTTAAGCTAAACAGATTGAGCTCCTTGAGTCTATATCACTACAAGGCATGTGTTCTAATCCTTTAATCATTCTCATGGTTCTTCTCTCCAATTTATCAACACCCTTCTTGAACTGTGCACACCAAAACTGGACACAGGATTCCAGTAGTGCTTGCACCAATGCCAAATACACAGAGGTAATATAAAACTCTCTACTCCTACTCAAGATTTCCCTGCTCATGCATCTAAGGCAGTGGTGGGCAACCTGCGGCCAGCTGATCTAAAGAGTGCATTAGCACTTCTGGCCACAGCACTGCGCAGGAAGCTTACGCTCAGCTGGTTATCCACCATGACCCCCAAGTCTTTTTCAGAATCACTGCTTCTCAGGATAGAGCCCCCATCCTAAGTATGACATTTGGCCATTCTGAAATACATATTGTTTGCTTGAGTCCTGCTTACCAAGCAATCCAGTTAGCTCAGTATCAGTGATCTCTCTGCCTCATTATTCGCTACTTCCCCAATCTCTGTCATCTGCAAACTTTATGGGTAATGATTGTTTTCTTCCAGCTTATTGATAAAAAATGTTAAATAGCGTAGGGCCAAGACCTAAGTACCCTGTAAGCTGCGTGGTCGCGCAGCAGGCTCTCAAGGGCCACGCAGGCGGGGAGAGGAGCCCCTCCCCCGGCCCAGCCCAGGCCCCACCAGGGAGAGGAGCCCTTCCCCTGGCCCAGATCCACCAGAACTGCCGGGGAGAGGAGCCCCAACCCCAGCCTGGCCTGGCCCCACCCCGCTGGAGCTGCTGCGGATGGGGAGAGGACCCAAGCTGCTGTGGCGAGAGAGGGCTGAGGGGAGTCCTCTCTCCCCGCTGCAGCTCCAGGCCAGCCTGCACTCCATTACCCCAAACCCCTCATCCCCAGCCCTACCCCAGAGCCTGCACCCCCAGCCGCAGCCCTCACCCCCCAACCCTCTGCCCCAGCCCTGAGCCCCCTCACACACTCTGAATCCCTCGGCCCCACCACACATCACCTCCATATTGGTGCACATAACAAAATTCATTCTGCATGTGGACGTAAAAAATTAGAGAGAACACTGGCCAAGACCCAATCTGTGCAGGACCTCACTAGAAATACATCTGCCAGTTTTTAAACCATTTAATGGGACATGTTGATTGTGTATTGTTCTAATTTCTTAATCAATATGTTGTGCGATACCAAGTCAAATGCCTTTCAGAAGTCTATTACATCCACACTATTACCCTTATCAACCAAACTTGAAATATCATCAAAAAGATGAAATTGCAATGTTACCAGTCCGGTTAAAGTCTTATAAATATTAATGTTAAAAATATATATAAGTTAGGGGACAAATCTGACCAGTGTAATTAAAATTCAAATCCCATTTTCAAAAAGCTGATTCCAAACAAATCTCATTTTTAAAAGATATCGCTTTTCCTAGAAATTGGTTGCTTACAAAAATATGCACACTCACGGCAGCAGTTACTGACCTCATGCTAATGTCACCAATCAAGCACTTTAAAACAAAAATTGCAAGCTCTTGAATATTCTACTAAAAGGCATGCACCACTTCAGTACTAGGAGGCTGCCAAGATTTCTGGCAATGCAGTTTAACACACTACTGGAAGGTGCTCGGATACTACAGTGATGAGCATAGTCGTATGGTAAAGTACAGAATGAAATAGAATAGAACTCCCACTGTTAAAAAACAAGGATTTAAGTTATCTTCATTTTACTAGTGGAACTCATGAACTGCAACATCTTGACTAACTATTTTTATACTGAAGGAAAAGATATGAAACAAACGTATTTTATAGCTATTTTCCAAAATAGCTGTTTTCTTAACAATGGTTATAGAAGTCTGATTTTTGTCTTACCTTCTGGTCTATTTCCATCTTCCATTACTTGCAAAGGAACTCCTTTTACTGCAGCTTCCTTAGAGTAATCCTTTAGGGATAGGTGTGAGGGGAAAACAAACATTAACAACACGTATCAAGAAGAATTTATTTTTAAATTGTTTATATATTAGTTCAAAATACAAAAGAAATATAGTATGCAATTATAAATCAGTAAAGTATGTCTCATTTTTTAATCAGCACCCAAAAGTTTCAGAAATAGACACGACTGCTGAACATGTGGGCATAAAGACCTCCACATTGAAGTAATACAAACTGCTGTTCAGAGACCCTACTATCTGTACCCTCTAACCTAGAATAATATTGATTGAGATATTTTTCTGGACAGTAATGCATCTAGACTAAAAATAAGAAGTAATCTCAATATTAAGGTGTTTATTTTGCACATTGGTGGCCAAAGGATTTTAAACAAATAACTCATTAATATGTGTTTATCTTAACATGTGCAAGCAGTCCCAATGAATTCATCATTACTACTCAAGCACATCAAGCTAAGCATATACATAAGCATGACTGGGGCCATATAATGGAATTTATTTCACTGAAATAAACCTTGAATAATCATGCTCTACTGGTTGGGTTGAGGAGATAGAAATCCACCAGCTTACCCTAAATTTTGATGTGGGTTGGCAGAACAGTACTCTACAGTCGTGGTTTTCAACCTTTATTCATTTGCGGACCCCTAAAAACTTTCAAATGGAGGCATGGGCCCCTTTAGAAATTTAAACTGTTGTACTCTTTAAGTCTTAGACTGAAAATTGACTGAACAGTATTCAACTATAAATGTTGCATGTACATGGCACGGCATTCAACACAATGTGAGAAAGGGTGCTAAATGTGGGCTTCTGTGGTAACGACAATACTTCTGGGTTTTGACCTGTAGGTGGGGGTATTCACATACTTTTGATTGATCAGAAAAATGGAATGCCTTTTCTGGGATCTGAAACTTTATTTTCATAGTCACATCTCGCAGACCCCTTAGATATAGTCTTCAGGCCCCCAGGGGTCTGCAGACCACAAGTTGAAAACCACTGCTCTACAGTCACTACTTCAGCCTAGGAGTAGGGCTAATAGCTACCGGTCCTATTTGCCACTACTCAACTGTCAATGGATCTACTCTGAGGCATATAGAAACCCATTTGCAGTCCCTTCACACCACAGGAGACAGGAGAATTTTATCCTTATGCATGGCCGTGTACAATGGATTTGCTAAAAACAGATCTCAACAAATACAGACTACAGAAAATATAGCAAATATAAAAGGAGGAACTAATTGAGCTAGAAAGGGTCACATCAAAATATTAAAGACATTTAAATAGATTATGAACTAATGTCTATTTAAATCAACGATGGCAGGAAGCAAAAGAAACTATAATCGTAATATTAAAGGTCTCCAGGAAATCATATTGATTTGTGCTATTCAAGGAGCAGAAATTTCATAGGAAGAATTACACTATAATTTGAAAAAAACAGTTGCTATAGGTGGAACATAAGAAAACGATGCATGCATACTCACTCTATACTAAATAGGTTAAGAGAATATAAAGGCTCTGATCCTGCAAAGACTTATGCATGTGCATTGACTTCAATACTTCCAGTGCATAAAGTTAAGCACATGCAGAAGTCTTCGCAGGAACAGGGCTGAAGTCAGATAAGCCTCTGGGAGAGAGAAGTAGTTTGCTGATCTACAAAAATTTGGATCATATATATAAACTTTTAAGATGGAAGTATGGCATACACTTCAGGATTGTAGGATCAGGAATAGAACAGTAACTCTTCTTACCTTCTGTGATAATAGTGTGGGTTCTAAATCATTTTCTACCGAAAGAAGATGTTCTGAACTTCTTTCAGCCAACATACTTCGGACAGCTAAAATGAAAGAGACTTTAGTGTAGTTATCATAGAACAATATCATAGAATATCAGGGTTGGAAGGGACCTCAGGAGGTCATCTAGTCCAACCCCCTGCTCAAAGCAGGACCAATCCCCAGACAGATTTTTGCCCCAGATCCCTAAATGGCCCCCTCAAGGATTGAATGTACAACCCCGGGTTTAGCAGGCCAATGTAGTTTATGCATCTGTGACAGGTATAACTAGTCTGTCCCAGATCTTTGTCATTTCTATATCTGTACCTTTAAAAATCTAAACTAAACAAAATGACCTTCATTGCACAAATGAGCTCAGTGTGTCAACTTGGAACTGGCATATTAATGAACAATGCCTGAGATGCAACATAAATCTGTTTGACACACAAGAGAAACTTGCTGAAAGTGAGAATTGCAAATGATGCAATGACAACTCTGGATCAAATTCAGTAGGAAATCAACAAATTAATGGGGTAATGCATTCTGATGCCCTTTTACAAAGATAACATCTTGTAAAGTTGTGTGATCCTTTGATCAACAATGAAAACTTTATTTTCTAAGGAGATAAGAGGCACACTTTAGCCCAGTAAATTCATAGCACAGGATGTGTCAATTTTAGCTATTTTAAATGAACCCATTACTGTAGTTTCTAGGTGACAGGGAATAAGATATAGCTTTAGCTTCCAGACATCTAAGATACACTTGAAATGTAGGGAGAAACACTGTTAAAGGGATGTCATCAACTTAAAAAAAATTTAAATTTCTAACCTGAAAATGCTTTACTCACTATTGTAGCAAGCACCAAAAATTACCAGAACTTAAAGATTAGAGGAAATAATATATTATGTTTTTTCAGTTTATTTGTATATTTGTCAGTAGTTAATTGGGTTCAGCTGTTTGTGTGGGTCTTTCACAAAGCAACACCTCAGAAAAAAACTAAACTGTAAAAATCTCATTTTAATATTGTAATCACACTAATTACCAGGAAGAAACAGGGGCAGCTGTTGTATCTGAAACTCTTTTTAAACACAGTTTGGTTTTTTTTTAAACTGACTACCTTTCAAGTTAAATGTGTCCCTCTAAACATGCAAACATTATGTAACCAAAACAGAGGGGTCACTGGAATTACCTTTTTTGAAATATCCATACAAAGCATGTAATATTTAACATATTTTCATGACTGTTTTCTCTACTCTAAACTGCCAATAAATATTTCTTTCTAATCTCAGTAGGTTTTGGTCATCATACATTGAGAAATCTATCAGTTCCGGCTCTCCGAGCAAATTAATCTGTCATTTTAAAGATAGAGATAGCTGCAAGTGCATGAAAAGGCCTGTGATCTTTCCTCCAGTACAGTGCTACAGAAGGACCTGCAATCCCCATGTAGGTACAAAGAGGGCTAAAACAATCAAAAGGTACAAGACCCAGAATATCCTTCTTTCTCTTTCACCATAATGAATAGCCAATGGCAAATTTATCATCACAATGAATGTACTACACAGAATTTGCAGCAATATTTAAGGAGTGTGTGAAGTCTGGGGACATTTTGTACAGAGTTAGAAAAACATTCTAAAATATTTTATACAAAACATGTTAAAAACAAAATAGTATTTCACAAAACTGGCTAAATGGCATCTGGTCAATTAGGAAACAAAAAAAAGTATAACCAATTCATATCGATCTTTACAGACAACTTTCCTAATATACATACGTATATAAATGAGATGCTGGAAAAAGGATATGGCTAGACAAATTACCCCACAGAAATCGGGTTTGATCACATACCCTGTGTAACGCTGCTGGAGGTAGTGACAGTTGATCTATTCGGCTGAGGTTTGTTTGCTGACAATGCTGGAGGAATATAGGCTGTTTTGTTTTTATTCAAAGCTGCATCATCTGCCTGGTAGGGAGAAGCCACTTCACGAAGCTTCTTTACTGAAATTTTAACTTTTTTTCTACTGCAGTCAGTAGCGGCTGTCCAAGTGCCAGTGGGTTTTTCTTTTGTGTGGAGGCTGGTGGAGCGGATAAGCACGTCACCGGCAGTGAAGCTAGCCATAGAGTCCTGGCTGACACTAGAATTACTTTCCACCTCCATGAAGAGCTCACAGTGCAGTTTTCAACACTCCCAACCAACCTATTAATGGGGTTTAATAACATTATTAACCAAAAGGGACAGTTTATTAATGCTCATGAACTGATTATAGACAGAGGCACCCACATCACAAAAACCTAGGATTAAAGAAATAAAAGCGTGGGGGGCGGGGAGTGAGTGGGGTTTACAAGGTACAGTAGTCAGATTCCAGCAAATTATCCCTGGAGCTAAGCCAACACAAACAACCAGTCACCGCTCCTCCCTCTCAGCCCTCATCGTCTTGCCATGGGAGGGGCAGGGACTATCTACCCTGAACAGTTCTAATGGGCCTAACGCCACAGGATTTCGGTACCAAGCAGGGCCCACCTAGCCAGCAGCAGTGCTATAGCGGGGATAGGGTGAATTGGGATGCAGGACCCCCGCCCGCAGGGCACAGGCTCCCTCCCCTGCCTCCCTGCAGGGCACAGGGTGCACGGCTCCCTCCCCCATCCCCACCCCTCCGCACCCCCAGGAGTACAGCCCCTTCCCCACACAACCACCTTGGGGTGCAGGGGGGGTGCCCTCGCCCCGTTTTCCCCGGAAGCTGCAGCACACCCTCCTTCAACCCCTTCCCAGCAGCCACCGGAAATGCTAGTTACCATGGTAACAGCAGCAGCAGCAGCAGCAGCAGCTACCCCCCCACGACTCCCGCCCCTTCCAACCCAGCGGCGCCTGCCTGCCCAATCCTTTCCCGGGTAGCACCGCGCATGCGCTTGCTACTGCAGGCTTTCGGAAGCTCAGCATCAATACGCATGCGGAGGGAGGGATTCGGTCTGCGCGCGAGAGGCCGCATATCCAGGACGCATGCGTAAATCCGCCTCCCACGGGAAGGCCATTCGCTAGCGCTGCGTGGTCCCCCTTCTTTACTGTCCGGGTGGAACAAATACGCGATACAACCAACTGCTCCCCGTTATATTGCTGTAATAGCCACTTATGGTTCAGCTCTGTACTCTGGGAGCATAGTGTTCTGGTACGGCTGTTCACGCCGTACTGTGGCCCGCCCCAGGTTCTTCCGGGACACGGGGGACACTTTACAATGCTACACCATACTGCTCCGCGGGCCAAGGTAAATCTATCAGCGGATCCCTATGTGCCGATTCGTCTCCACGAGGAGGGTGGGGGAAAATCGTGGCGAATTTGCGGGGCGGAAGGAGGAGCTGAGGCTGCCGGTTCCCCCCACGTGTTGAGAGGCGCCGGGCGCAGAGCAGGTGAGTCGGGGAGCGGGCCTGGGTGTCAGGACTCCTGGGTTCCATCCCTGGCCCTGTTTGTGTGATTGGGGTGGGAGCCCGTGCCTCAGTTTCCCCTGTGTGGTGGGGCGGTGATGCTGCCCCCTTGCCGGGGGCCCGTGTCAGGGCAGGACATTCGGTCCTTGGGGAGGCTCAGGGCGCTGCCGGGCTCGCTCTCTATCGCCCCCTCCTCACGTGTTCTTGGCACCAGGTGGTGGCTCGGGCTCTCCGCTGAGACTCCCCGGCAGTGACCTTCGTTCTCCTAATGTGGCTGCAGCAGCCCGGGTGTACGGCTCATGGCTACTCGTGTCACCGGGGGAACAGACTGGCAGGCCAGGGGATCTGGCTCTAGCAGAAACTTTCAGAGGAGATTAGATTTTCTGCCTGAAAAGGGAGAAGCAACAAAGACTCCATAGAGACCACGAGAGACTTCACTGTTGATAGCATTTTTATGTGGCAGGTGCTATGGAGTGATCTAAAACTCTGAAATAGATTTAGCATTTTGAAGAATTGTTGTAAATGTAGTTATGGTCATAGAGTTTAAGGCCAGAAGGGACCACTCCATCATTTAGCCTGACCTCCTATATAGCATAGGCCACCAACAACACACACTAAACTCAACCACCCAAATTAGACCAAAGTATTACGGCCCAGTGGAAACTAGACTATTACTTTCCAGAGGCTAAGGAGAGGAGGGACCATGCTGCACCAGGGCTTTGAGGCCCCCACAGTAGCATGGAAATAAATAAGATATCCCAAGATAGGTGTAGAAGTGTAAGAGCTTTGTGATAATTTACTATCAAGGTCATGTACTCATAATTTGTATTATCAGTCCTCTTTGCATCTTCACAACCCTTATTTATAGTTATTATTTACAGTTATCGTTTAGGCACTACACAATTACAACTGTTTTTGTAACCAGTTTGCAACATACTTTCATGAGACTCATTTACAACAAACATGGAGGAGATGCATCCATGCAGCAGCTTTTTTCCACAATACAGCCATGTATCAATATAGGTTTTATGTCCATACCACACTACTTAACTGTTTATCCCTTCTGGAGAAATCTGGGCATCTAGTGTATTAGCACTATAGTATCTGAGGGCATAAAAAAGATGTTACTAATATAATCAGCTCCAGGTAGGAAGCAAAAAAGTAATGTGTAAGATGTGTGCATTGATCGATACTTGTTACCCTACATCAGGAAGCATATTATTGCATTTGAAGGAGATGCAGGGTTCAGCAGGACCAAAAAATTGTCTGTCTGAAGAATGTAAGTTATGAGGAAAAGTTAATCTGTTGGACTTATTCTTGATGCAAGAGAAGAGATTTCAAGGTGACCTGAGACAGGCTTCCCAAATTCATAAAAGGGATTAATATATTTGATATTCCCCTGGTAAGAGATTCAGAAACAAAAGGGTGCAATTTCAAAACTAGGAGCAAATAGGGAATTCCAGGCAGAACAACTGCTTCACACAAAAGATAATAAATGTATGGAATAACTATTTGGGAATGGGATGGAAAAAAGGCCAAATTCAGACTCCTTTCACCTGTCTGCAGAGACTTCATTGGCATTTTATCCACTTGTATCAGGCTGGAATTTGGCTCAGTGAACACAAAGGAGGGAAAGAAAGCAAAGCATTGTTGAAGGTGAAACCTGAAGGACACAGTGAAATATCAGGAAGAAGGGATTAAGATAAATCTGCCTTACCTGAAGCCTTTCCACCTAGGGCTGTGACCTCATCAGATCACCAGATAAGTGGGGTCAGGCCTGGTCAGTACTTTGATTGGAGACCACCCAAGGGAAAAAGCAGAGAAGCTGTTTCGTTTTTTAAAATGACATTGCGTATGCTCAGAATTTGTTCAGGATGTTTCTAATAGATCTCTAACGTTCAGCCTTACTAAGCCAAATTCAGCTCTGAACTTATTGAACTCAGTGGAAGAAAGGTCCATTAAGGAGCTGTGCATGCTTACTTCAGGGCTGAATCTGGCCCACTGACCTTGTGCACTGGATTGTAATTCATAATACATGCAGTGTCTGAGTATAATTTGTGAATTATTTAGAATAAAAATATTTTATACATGGTAACTACATTAAGAGCATGACAAAGGTTTGAAATAAAACAATACAAAGTAATTCAAAAGTACGGATGACATGTGCCCTGACTCTCAAGCACAAGAGGGAGCTCCAAAGCCGTTTCTTTGATGTGTTGGTTGGGCCTACTGTTGGAGGACCTAAAGTACACCAACACTTGACACAGAATTTCCTGGGTCTTGTGTTGTCACAGCCTTGGTTTAATTTTAGTGTGAATTACTCTCAGTCCTAGTGGTTTTCTGTGTAGCTGTACTTTGATTAGGTTAAATAAAAGCATTTCTGAAGCTCTACCTCAACGGATTAAGAACAAGTTCTTAAATTCAGCTCCAGCATGACAACTCTTAACTTCCCAGACTGTCCAATTTTAACACACTTCTGTGATTTGACTCTCTTCTTCTCTCCTGTCTTCCTCTCCATTAAAAATATATACACTTACAATGAACCCTCTCCACTCCTCGCAGTGGGCCAGTTACAGAAGTTACTGATGGACCTAAAGGTACTATGTGGTAGTTCCAGGGGTAATGTAAATTCAGGTAACAATTGGAGCTTGCTCTAATGCTGGACCTTCATAACAAGCCATGATTATATAGTCTGTCAATAAAACTATTATTTGGCTTCATACAGAAGAATACACTAGGGGGTCCATC